>NC_139514.1:114092171-114292171 GCF_947247035.1 Vipera ursinii
TTTGAAGAACTGTAGGGGAAAAAAAAAATTACAGTCCGGCATGTCATACGATAGTAATATTTTTGCAAGACTCAACAGCAAATGCTGGAAACATGTCAAATGCACACATTTCAATTCTGTGATCGTATTCGCGTAGGGCTGTGCGTTTCGCTCAATTGATGTGCATGTCACAGAGGGGGGGGAATTCTTGGGGTTGTTAGTTGTGGATGTGGCATTTCAGTTTTTATGAGCAAAGACACGGATTTATTATTATTATTTTTTTTCAAAAACAATTAGTATTATTTGATTGTACGGATAGACATGTCTGTATAGAATCTGCGTAGTACAGGGGCCTTCAAACTTGGCCCTTTTATGACTTGTGGACTTCAACTCCCAGAATTCCTCAGCCAGCCTCCATTTTGTTTGTTACATTTAAGACAGGGGCCTTCAAACGTGGCCCTTTGATGACTTGTGGGCTTCAACTCCCAGAATTCCTCAGCCAAGCTGGCTGAGGAATTCTGGGAGTTGAAGTCCACAAGTCATCAAAGGGCCACGTTTGAAGACCCCCGGTGTAGTATTTCGAAATGGTCACACCTAAGTGGTAGCAGACAACTATCATAATAGACAAAAGGGTAGATACGGATAAGAGACAAGAGATAAGATATGATAAAAGAGATGTTAAGATACAAGAGATATAATAGATAATAATATATAATAGGTCCAGTTTGGTCTAACGGTTAAGGCATCGGGATAGAAATTGGGAGACTTTGAGTTCTAGTGCCGCCTTCGCCATGAAATCCTACTGGGTGACTCTGAGCCAATCACTGTCTCTTAGCCCAGCCCACCTCACAGGGCTGTTGTTGCAGGGAAAATAGGAGGAAGAAAGTGAGTTGGAAATGTTGGCTGCCTTGAGTCGTTTGTACAAATAATAAAGGTGGGATACAAAACAAACTAATAATAAAAATAAATAATATCATCCAGGCTAAATTTGTACCTACTTCAGTTCTGGAGATGTACAGAAAGATTGTATGAAATTAGCACGGAATTCAAATTCCCGAAATGTATACAGCCTTTTAAAATGAAATTGAAATAATAATAATAATAATAACAACAACAACAACAATAACAACAACAACAACAATTTGAACCTCTCCCACTTTACTTTTTTGTTTTAAAGTGCATTTTTACTGGAGTAAATAGGCTTTATCTTATACAGGCAGTCCTGGAGTTAATGACTGTAAGTGAGCCCAAAATTTAGATTGTTAAGTGAAATATTTGTGACGTGAACTTTGCTCCACTTTGTAACTTTTCTTGCCACAGTTGCTAAGTGAACTGTTGCATTTGTTAAGTTAGTAACATGGTTTTGTTAAGTGAATCTGTATTCCCCATTGACTTTGCAGCTGATCACATGATTCCCCCCCCCAGGATACTGCAATCGTCATAAACACGAGTCACTTTGCCAAGTGTCTGAATTTTGATCGCCTGACCCTGGGGATGCTGCAACGCTCGTAAGTGTGAAAAATGGTCATAAGTCACTTCTTTTCAGCATTTCCTGATGTCAACAGTTTTTGAAATCTGAGAAATCCAGGAACAGAAGGAAAAGTCGGGGAGATGGAGTTTATTTCGAGATTTTTGCCCTAATCATGATAAATTATGCTACGAGTCTCCGTGAATAGCTTTCTTCTGCAGTCTTGGACTATATTTGCTTCACCCCGAAGAAATTTTTGTGCAACTTCCAAAATAGACAAAAGGTAGGACTAATTTATATAGAACTGTCATGTACTGACTTATATGTGTTGGCACAGAAATTGTAATGCATCACTAGAATAGAATCGGAAACAGACAACTGTTAAAAGCAGGCAAACTCTGTGTAGTTGGCTGTTCAGATGTCTAATTGAAACATTCCCCCTCCTTAGGGATTATCTTGCACTGAGGTTCATTTGGGGTTTCAATTATCTATAGTTATTCTCAGTTTTAACCTGTCTCCATACAGTTTTACCATTACTTTCCGAAAGTAGTAAAGGTAAAGATTAAAGGTAAGGCTAAAGATGTCCCCTGTCCAGTCATGTCTGACTCTAGGGCAGGGGTGTCAAACTCGCAATGTCACATGACGTGTTGTGATGTATTGAGACTTTTTCCCCATTGCCGGAGCTGGGGTTGGCGTGGTTTCGGCATGACGCATCCGGCCCGTGGGCCGGCAGTTTGATACCCCTGCTCTAGGGGATGGTGTTCATCTTTGTTTCTTAGCCAAGGGAGCTGGCATCATCTGATGATGCTTCCGTGGTCATGTGGCCAGTGTGACTATATGCCAAGGCACACAGAATACTGTTATCATCCCACCGAAGTGGTACCTATTCATCTACTCACATTTGCATGCTTTCGAACTGCTAGATAGGCAGGAACTGCTGAGGCAAGGAATGAGAACTCGCTCCATTGGGTGGCACTCAGCTCTCGAACCATCATAAAGAATTGGCTACATGGCTTGGTGCCTGGTTGCTAGCACCACCAAATTGGCTAGCCCAGTGTATTTAACCACTGAGCCATCGTACCCCTTGAGTATCCATTGGTGCTAGCCAACTTGGTGGTGCTAGCAATGAGGCACCAAGCCATGTAGCCAATTCTTTGTAACTTTTCTGCGCTTTAATGCTTTAAAGGAAGGGTGTAACACCAGTGTTTTGCTATCTCTTGCAATGTTTGAAATGGGTATAAATCATGTTGGTCCAGTAATATCACTTCTGTTTCCAGGAAGAGTGGCTTGTCTGCTGAGCTTTGATCGTGCAGGTTGATGTCTGCACTCCCATTAGCTATATATATATATATATCTGAACAATGTTCAGAGCCACTTGTGACTTTTACAGATAGTTGCGCATCCCAAAGCCATGTGGGAGGAACATTAATCTATGGAGAACGAGATGGCAGCATGAAAGGTCTATCTGATTCATTTAAATTTACAGGCAAACAGTTTGCAAGCCATGAAAAATAAAACTTTCAAATCTGTTCGGTTTCTTGGGGTTACATATATATAAAAAATGTGATTGATGTTCTTTCTTTCTTCTTTTTACAAGCTTCTTCTCCGTTATGCTGGTCTTTTAGCTGAGTTCCTAGAAAGTCCTGGGATGCTGGGAAACAAAGTGCAATTAAAATATACTAGGATGAAAAGAATGAATATTTGGTGTCCACCAGTCTGGCATTTGTTCATATTTGGATCTAGCTCAGTGGTAACAAGCTCTGGATGATAGAATAAGGATTCCTTGAGCATGTTGATTTTTATCATCACATCTGTTTTATGGCAATTTTTGTAGGAAGGTGTCATTCAGATATGGAGTTCATATTCCCTAGGATTTGCTATTGAACTCCTGTGATCTTCTCTTCATCAAACCATAGTCAAACTCTTCACAAAATCCAGTTGTTTGTTCTGCACCATGCCTGCTCTGAATGAAGGCATGAATTTGTAAGGGTGTTGGTTGATTTTTCCCCCCTTGACCTTTGTGAAAAATATTGGGATCTGGTTGCCTATAAAAGACTGTTTTGGAGTGGCCTGAATAGAAATACTTATAGCAATAGACTTATATATCCCTTCACAGTCCTTTGCAGCCCTCTCTAAGTGGTTTACAGAATCAGCATATTGTGCCCAACAATCTGGGTTCTCATTTTACCAACTTTGGAAGGATGGAAGGCAGAGTCAACCCTGAGTCGGTGAGAATCGAACTGCCAAACTGTTGGCAGCTGGCAGTCAGCAGAAGGAGCCTGCAGTACTGCCTTCTAACCACTGCGCCACCACGGTTCTTTTAAGTATTACAGAATACTTATATAGAAATACTTGTGGAATGTGGGGAAAAAAAGAAAGAAAGAAAGAAAGAAAGAAAGAAAGAAAGAAAGAAAGAAAGAAAGAGAGAGAGAGAGAGAGAGAGAGAAAGAAAGAAAGAAGAAAGAAAGAAAGGAAAGAAAGAAAGAAAGAAAGAAAGAAAGAAAGAAAGAAAGAAAGAAAGAAAGAAAGATTGTTCACACATTTTGATTCTGTTCCTCTTTGTTTGCCACGCTGCCGTTCTTCAGAATGTTTTAAAATCTGCTGGCACACTAAGAGCAGTTCCACATTTCCGGTTCAGAATGGAATAAAGACAACTGTGTTGTTTATAAAGAAGACACAGGTCTAGAAAAAAAAAAGATAAAATACGGAGAATCCAGTATCAAAGGGCAGAAGTGTCCACAGTTCAATAGTTTCCTGGAATGTGGTTTAGAGAAGGATTTCTTCCGTCAAGAAGATAATGCGCGTCAACATTTTGTTTTCAAGTTCTCGAGCCTGGCTGAGTTTTTATCTTTCTCCGAGAAAGGTAAAGATTCCCTGCCTCGCCTTGTATTTTTCAGAGTTGTTGATCGGCTTCATAAAATAACTGTATTTGGAAGAAAGCTTTCTCTCTTGGATGAGTAAATTTTCTTTCGTTCTCATTTTGGCTAGAAGTCAAAGATAGCAGCTGTACACATGTGGGTTCATTGAACATTACGTGATCACAGGCTGCAGTGGAAAGGTTAGAGGGATTAACCAATAATTAGAACATTTTGGGTCATCTTTAGAAAAACAGAGCTTTTCAAATCATGGGATATTTTGTTCTTGTATTTCCTTGCATCTGAGAGCCACAGGAAAGAGTGCTGTGATATTTTCCCAAGCAGCCAAAGTATCATTACCTCCAGATTACTTCACTTTCTGTAATATGCCTATTTATTTATTTTTATTTATTTAATTAAATTTCTATACCGCCCTATTCCCGAAGGACTCAGGGCGGTTTACAGGGCAGCATAAAATACAATATAAAAGATAATATAAATTAAAATAAATTAAATTAATTAAGCCCAACAATTAAAACAATGTTTAAAAAGCTAAAACCCCTTCAGTCCAGGCCTGATAGATCGAAAAGCCAGGTTTTCAGGCGAAATGAACGCAGATCGGGGGCGGTCCGGAGTTCCGCAGGTAAATCATTCCAAAGGGCAGGCACGCCCACAGAGAACGCTCTTCCCCTGGGAATAACCCGCCGACATTCCTTAACCGGCGATATCCTGAGAAGGCCCTCCCTGTGGGAGTGCACGGGACGAAGGGAGCTTGATGCCGGCAGTAGGTGTTCCCTCAGATAACCCAGACCCAAGCCATTAAGGGCTTTATAGGTCATCACCAGCACCTAGTAACATTAGCTGATATTTCTACAATGTTTATGGAGATTCTCAGTCATCCAGGTCATGGTTGCCCCAAAGGTGGTTTTTTTTGCCAAAAGGCAACTGGACTTCCTTGGGTGTTTTTTTCCTTGGAGATGTTTTCCTTCTCATCCAAGAAATTCTCAGTTCTGAAGGAGAAAGGAAAATGTCTATGGAGGTTCTCAGTCATCCAGGTTGTCCCAAAGGTGCTTTTCCCCCCCCCAAAAAAAAGTAACTGGATTTACTTGCTTTTTTCTTGAAGTTTCTCTTCTCACCCAAGAAGCTTCTTCAGAACCGAAGAAGCGAAACATCTTCAAGGAACAACAAAAAAGTCCAGTTGCCTTTTGGAAAAAAAAAATCACCTTTGGGATATTTCTACAGTAATAATTTTCCAGGGCATCTATTGCCATTCTGAGAATTTGGAAGGTTCGGATATTAAACTGGGCAATCTGCTCCACCATCATATTCTCTTTCTTTTCTTTTCTTTTCTTTTCTTTTCTTTTCTTTTCTTTTCTTTTCTTTTCTTTTCTTTTCTTTTCTTTTCCTTTCTTTTCTTTTCTTTTCTTTTCTTTCTTTCCTTCCTTCCTTCCTTCCTTCCTTCCTTCCTTCCTTCCTTCCTTCCTTCCTTCCTTCCTTCCTTCCTTCCTTCCTTCCTCCCGGAAAGGATGCTATCGCTTGCAGGGCAAAAAAGAAGTGATCTGATTCAGAAAAAGAGTTGAAGAAATTGTTGTTGTTGTTGTTAGCTGCGAAGTTGTGTCCGACCCATCGCGACCCCACGGACAACGTTCCTCCAGGCCTTCCTGTCCTCTACCATCTTCTGGAGTCCATTTAAGCTCACGCCTACTGCTTCAGTGACTCCATCCAGCCACCTCATTCTCTGTCGTCCCCTTCTTCTATTGCCCTCAATCTTTCCCAGCATTAGGCTCTTCTCCAGGGAGTCCTTCCTTCTCATTAGGTGGCCAAAATATTTGAGTTTTAGCTTCAGGATCTGGCCTTCTAAAGAGCAGTCAGGGTTGATCTCCTCTAGGACTGACCGGTTTGATCGCCTTGCAGTCCAAGGGACTCGCAGGAGTCTTCTCCAGCACCATAGTTCAAAGGCTTCAACTCTTTGGCGCTCAGCCTTTCTTATGGTCCAACTTTCACTGCCATACATTGCAACTGGGAAGACCATAGCCTTGACTATACGCAGTTTTGTTGGCAGGGTGATGTCTCTGCTTTTTAGTGTGCTGTCTAGATTTGCCATGGCTTTCCTCCCCAGGAGCAAGCGTCTTTTAATTTCTTGGCTACAGTCCCCATCTGCAGTGATCTTGGAGCCCAGGAAAATAAAATCTGTCACTACCCTTTTTTTCTTCTCTTTTTGCCAATAGGGGCATACCACAAATTAATTCTTGGACACTACTCCTCTTTAAGATTTGCTGTGACCACCATGTTTGATTCCCCTTGTAATAGAAAAATCTCATATCATTTGAGAAAGTACTCTGTTTCTTATATTTTGCATCTTTTGTATTGGATCACCTCATCTTCAGAGGTTCCATCCTACATGTATTAAAAGCATCTAGATGAGTCCAGCAACCTCTCATGTAATTAGCTTCTATGCCGTTAGGTTTTTATTGGTAATAATTAGCAAATGGAATTGCACCCAGATGGTTTCTGGACACCAGCACAGTTTGCAAAGCTGAGGCATGCCTGTTATTGCTTATGTCTTGACATTCTGGACCCAACTGCAGCTTTAGTTAGAGTGATCTTCAAAGATAGTTCCACGTAGAGCACATGAGTGACTATGAAGAGAGCCTTCCAGTCAAATGCAGAAGCCCAATGCTTGTCCAAAAGACTCCCAATTTGCTCTCCAGTCCCACTGTGCTGCCCTGCTCACTCATACCTACACACAACTGTGTTTTAGTGAGTTATTAATATTCCCCAGAAATTCCCTTCACTAAAACCCAGCACTGTCCCATGTAAGTCCAGCCACGAGCAGACCAAGGTTAGTCCACAGAGCAATGGCCAAAGAGTCCACAAAGTACTTGAAAGTTTCTCGAACAAAATAAATCCTTCAAACAAATTGAAATCCACACACGCAACAGAACTCACGAGGCAAGAAAAGTCCAGAGTTTCCAAGGTACGATTCAATTCCAAAGATAGTGTCAATCCAAACCGAGGCAGGAGTCACAACAAACAGAAAACACACAGCTAGGAAACAAACAGGTAGATCCCTGCAATGCCTCCCTCCGTCTGCTGGGGTAAAAAGCCAGCTTCTGTTGCAGCCCATTAAGAAGGGCGAGGCTTTCTCCTCTCAAGTAGTCTGGCTGACCTTCTCTGCTCCTGCCTTTTCTCTGCCCTTCTTGGATCAGGTGCAGAAGGAACTTCCTCCTCTTCTTCACTGACTGTCTGGAACTGCATGCTTTTCCCCAGCTGGAGCCTCAGCCAAATCTTTCCAGATGGCTGTTCAGAGCCATCAGTTAACCCAGCTTCTGATGTGCCAGGAACCAGACCATCCTCCCCCAAACTGACATCTAGAGAAGAATCTGGGGAATCATCTGGGGGAGTCATCACATCCACAGAAGGAAATTTCACCCTATCCAGAATTAAGGCAGAATTTGGATTATAACCCTGACTGAAAGTAGAAATACTTATTTTTTTCAAACTCTGGCAATAGGACCAAGGTTCTCTGTGTGGCAAATAATGTTCAAAGTAGGAATAATCTTGATTTTTATTTTTTTGCCGAGTGTATTTCAAATGCTTCGTTAGCTGGTAAATGTCAGGCAAGAGTTAATTGTTGAACTAGAAGACCTCCAAGGTCCCTTCTAACTCTGTTATTCTGTTATGTCAGGTAAGACTGATTTGTCCCTGCAAATTCATAAAATTAAAATAAGTGAAATCTAATTGCCTGTACATGAGCTTCAATCCTGGAGCCAGCTCTGCTCTCTTAATATTTTTGCAATACTGTACACAGATGGACAATAAGCCTTACAGTGAAGCCAAATTGTCACTACTATAGAGGGTAATATAGTAAGCTAAAGATGTTGCTAGATGAGCAGAATTCAAACTGAGAGCAGAATATACAGTATTGTAAGCATGAAGGAGGGCAGTCTACATTTCCCCCATTTTTTTGTGACATTCCTTCATAAGGTAAGGTAAGGTAAGGTTCCCCCGCACATGCGTGCTAGTCATTTCCAACTCTAGGGGCCGGTGCTCATCTCCGTTTCAAAGCCGAAGAGCCAGCGCTTGTCCGAGGACGTCTCCGTGGTCATGTGGCCGGCATGACTTGACGCCAAAGGCGCACAGAACGCTGTTACCTTCCCACCATAGTGGTCCCTATTTTTCTACTTGCATTTTTACGTGCTTTCGAACTGCTAGGTTGGCAGAAGCTGGGACAAGTAACAGGCACTCACTCTGTTACGCGGCACTCGGGATTCGACCCGCCAAACTGCCGACCTTCAGATCGACAGGCTCAGCGTCCTAAACCACTGAGCCACCCCATCCCTTTTTCATTCCTTCATAATTCACTCCAAAGCAATAAAGGTGTTGGTGATTGTGAAGTAGAAGATTTTAATTTCTATCGGCTATGTGTATGAAGCTTAAGATTTTTTAGTTCTCTGTAGGAAATTAGGAAATTGTGTTTTACATCAGCCTGGTGGCATACCTCATGGTGTGCAAGGTCACATTCTCTGCCTTTTATATCCCTCACAATCTACAATATTAATTTGGAACTCGTCACACAATCGGTCCCTCTAGAGTTCATTAGGGTTAGCACAATCTCTTCCCAATAACGGAGATTGGCTTATAAAGCTTATCCATGAGTAGCTAATGACTAAGTGTTGAAGAGCATTTAGGCAAGATCAATAATTCTGAAAATGGCAAGCCTCAAATAAATTATCCTAAAATACTTGTTTGTTATAAAGAAATGTTGGGAAACGTAGAATGCACCTTTTTTATGGCTGTACAGTAGAATGCCTGAAAAAGCATTTTTACGCATGTTACACTCTGTTTTGCACCCGACTTGCTATTGCATTTTCAGAGCAGATCCTTGAGTGCTATTGACAAAATCTTTTTTAGACATGGATTCGGTTTTGAACTAATGGCTTTCGTTTTTCTTACTAGCATACCGTGTCAAGCTACCTAAACAGAAGCTTCTAGGCATCTGATTCTGAATCTCTGCACAAGCCTTTATATAGACCACGTCCTTAAAAGGTTCGCATGCATATATACGCAGAAGTTTCCCTAATGGCTAGAATGTCAGTTGCAAGAAGAGAGAAGAAAATAAATGCACGATAAAAGCCATGTCTGGAAGAACTTTTAGATTTAAGAAGTTTTGTTATATACACAGAAACCACACACTTCCCCCCCCCCCCGTTTACAGGGAGACCATACGTGAGCAACTACTTGATCTTCTGTCTACCCCTGATTACTTGGTTTCTCTGTCTTCGTGATAGCCATTTGCAATCATCCTTGAACGTATTCAGATGCATGTCTACCTTGGATTGATTATGTGGCCTACTCCACTCTTTTCAAGCAAGACACCTTCAAACGCATTGGCTAGTTAAGATTTGGGCCTAATCTGATTCAAACTAACTCATCTGAATGCTGATCCAATTCTACTCAGTATGGAACTTCTAGAGAATTCTCCATATTTTGTAGTGGTGGATTGGAACAACCCAAAGCCCACTCAGTGGTTTATGCTGATTGGCCAAAGAGACCCTGAACTTCAGCTTTTACTACTTCTTCCTTGCAGAAGAAATTCCCTTTGAGGAAGAAAGATTCACAATGTTAGAATGTGACTTTTTGTTTAATTATTTAGAAGATTTAGATGGCTGCTCACTCACCCCCTATGACTCTGGGCAGCTTACAAACAATGTAAAGGAATAAAAAACTGTCATCTCCCACACATTGCCCCTGGCAACAACACACAATCAAATCCACTCTGGATTCCCCAGGCCTGTTGACAGAACCAGTTCTTCCAGACCGTTTACAAGAGGCCTGTCTAATCTCTGCATTTTGACATTTTTCTGAAATAATAAACACATATGAACTTGGATTATTACATTGGAACTTGTGGTCTCCTGTTTTTAAATAATTAAATGGCATTGATTTGTGAAACAGGGTGACAAAAACATTGAACAGGACAGTGTCTGGTACTTAGAAAAATGGATAGGAAAACCTCAGCTCATAAAGACATGAGGCAGTGCTCTTCTGGTGTGTTGTTAATACTCTTGTGAGGCGATATTCCTGATTTTACTACCAGCAGTTTTAATCTTGGTATTAAAATAGCACCTGTGCTTCTCTTGAGGCGTTCTTCCTACACTGTCAGACTTCATTCCTCTGTTCCAAAGGAAGAGGAAGTTTTTTTTGATGGCTTAATTCAGTGGCTTCTCTGAGCGAAGGCATTTTCTGGTTGCTATAGAACATCGCTGGCTGTTAAGCAATTCTTAAAACAAGCTTTTACGGCTCTCTGGAGTAAGCAAATATGTAAGTGTGGAGAAGAAACAGAGGGGGTACCAAACTGACAAAGCTCTAGCAATGTTTGCTCCCAGTTGTGTAGTTGTGGTGCCCCCAAAAGAAAAAGAAAATGGAGGCAGAAACTGTCACAACAGGAACATCTGACAATAAACAGCTGTGAAGAACCAGTAACAGTTGACTTAATTTTACCTCATTGTTCCTCAAGCTAGTCTTGAGGAAAAAAAGTGTGGTGGATAGAATTACCACCTTCTTCTCAATTTCACTTCCCTCTGCATAGATTAGCATCCAATTGCCACCTCTTTTACACCTTCAATCTTGGAAGAGAGAGGTGGAGAAAGTGCCCATGCCAGCTACTGAAGCAGATTATCTGCATCAGTCACTTTATCAGTACTTGGATAGGGGATTACCTCCATTTTTTAATCCCTCAGTGGCTTCTTTTGACTTGGCTAGGCAACGAATCACAAGAATAGATTCCCAAGAATGCAACTTGTTGGTTTTTTTTGGGGGGGGGGCAAGAATAAAGACAACAGGAAAGTTGTTAGGGATGCTGTTCGGTTGGGGTTTTTTTATTGGTTGATTATTGATTATCATTTTCAGCTCCTTGTGTCAGCCCGCCCAGGTAAACCAGCCAGGAAACAGGACTGGGTGAGCTAATTTGGCTTTCTTGTAAGGCTACCTTAACAGAATCCTGCCAGTCTGAAAGCACAGGCTCCCCTCCGCCATGTTTAAAATAATAATAATAATAATAATAATAATAATAATAATAATAATAATAATAATAATAACAATAATAATAATAATAATAATAATAATAATAATAATAATAATAATAATAATAATAATAATTAAATAACAACTACAACAACAATAATATGACAATGATGATGATGATGATGGAAGGGACCTTGGAGGTCATCTAGTCCAACCCCCTACTCAGGCAGGAAACCCTATACTAGGGGTCTTCAAACTCGGCCCTTTTATGACTCATGGACTTCAACTCCCAGAATTCTTCAGCCAAGCACATTGTCTGAGGAATTCTGGGAGTTGAAGTCCATGAGTCATAAAAGGGCCGAGTTTGAAGACCCTTGCCCTATACCGTTTCAGACAAATGGCTGTCCAGTCTCTTCTTAAAAACTTCCAGTGTTGGAGCTTTCACTGCTTCTGGAGGCAGGTTGTTCCACTGATTAATTGTTCTCACTGTCAGGAAATGTCTCCTCAGTTCTGGGTTGCTTTTCTCCTTGATGAGTTTCCATCCGTTGCTTCTTCTCCTGCCTTCAGGTGCTTTGGAGAATAGCTTGACTCCCTCTTCTTTGAGGCAGCCCCTGAGATATTGGAACACTGCTATCCTGTCCCCCCTCGTCCTTCTCTTCATTAAACTAGACATTCCCAATTCCATCAATTAGGATGGGTCCATCTTTAGATTCTTTGTCTGACTGAAGCTCTCTTCTCATTGGTCTGATTGTTTCCTAGTCGGCCTCTCTTTCCCTCTTTCCCCAAAGCCCTTCCATTACACCTAGTTACCACACAGGCAGATTTTTCTCCTTGATGATCAATCCTTACCCTGTTCTTTCATCTCACGGAGCGCACATTGCCACTGTAACTGAGACATCCACCTTGCTACTAGTTGTCTTCTTCTCCTGCTTCCTTTTCCCTTGTTCTTGGGCCTGTCATCCCTGCTTTGCAACATCTGCATGAAACCACTGAAAAAGGTGAACCATATGAAGAACATGTGAAGAACGGTTACAGGAACTGGGCATGGCTAGTCTAGTGAAGAGAAGGACTAGGGGAGACATGATAGCAGTCTACCAATATTTGAGGGGCTGTCACAGAGAGGAAGGTGTCAACCTATTTTCCAAAGCACCTGAAGGCCAGACGAGGAATAATGGATGGAAACTGATCAAGGAGAGATTCAACCTAGAAATGAGAAATTTTCTGATAGTGAGAACAATCAACCAATGGAACAGAAGTTACCTTCAGAAGTTGTGGGAGCTTCATCACTGGAAGCTTTCAAGAAGAATCTGGACTGCCATCTGTCAGAAATTGTGTAGGGTCTCCTGCTTGGGTGGGGGGTTGGACTAGATGACCTACAAGGTCCCTTCCAACTCTGTTATTCTATTCTAAATGTGCTGGAGATGCCCTCATTCTACATCTCTATTCTAGACCATGTTGAATACAGAGTAGGTATTGACTTGGTTTTGTGGTGGCCTTCATGATTATTATGGGTGCCAGTGCCAATATGGACTATTATTTGATAACATGTGAAAGGATACTTAAAGATTGGCTAGCTGTATATGTGTTGTACCACAAGGAAACTTACCCAAGTGTTTTCGGTTTATGCCTAGTGACCAGCTTAAGGAAAACCTCCACACCAGAATTATTCTTTTTGTTTGCCAAAGACTAATCAGGCCAGAAATAAGACATTTTATTCCAAAGCAGTGTGATTGTATCAAAGACGGGCACATGCAAAATCTGGCAGGAAATAAAAGCCAGATTGCTTATTCTAATCGATAGAGGCTTTGTGGAGAAGGCTATGTTGGAAGATCACATTATTGAGACGAAAGGAATCGCTGTGTCCTGACGCCTCCCTTCCAAAAAGGGAGTAAAATTGTAAGAATGCCCAGACTTAGACTAATTGAAAATTGCCAGTCAGAGTATATACATTGTTCTGCTTAGCACAGAGGAAAAGGCGCTGCTTAATTTGGTCCACCATTCAGTTTTTCATTCAGCTTTCATTCCAAAAGTGTCTCCTTAGTTCTTAGTTGCTTCCATTCATTTGGATTTCAACAAGTGGACAATGGGACCTGTCATCTACTTTTCTTACCTCTGTATCAAGGTGGAAATGATTAAATCAACTTCTGGGACTGGTGATTTCGAGGAGAAACCTTTAGGCAGGTGACGCTGGCCTTTAAATACCTTTTTGTGTGATGTAAATCGTGTAGGTGTTATTTGTCAGAAACATCCAGACAGTTTAATTATAAAGGTATTTAAAGGCCAGTGCTTTGACAGATGAGCATAATTCAAAGTGCACTGAAGATGTTCCCCCCCCCCCAAAAAAAAAGTTTGCAGCCAAATCGGCAAGTTCGGAGATCAAACCAACAGCCCATTGCAATTTCTCCCTTTCTTCTACTAAAACAGCCCACGCCATATATTTAGTTTGAAGTTTTATTGCAGAGAAGGTCCCTCTCATCTTACAGGCAAATTCCATTTATGCTCAGACCACCTCACTGCTACTCTTGCCAGCTCGTCTCTAAAGCCTTCCAAATGAGTAAACCCAGTCATGTGGTTTTATGGGCTTTATTGTTATGCATTTCCTACCACTATTCAGGTGAAATTAAATTTCCTAATGAGTTATGACAATCCCTAATAGAAGGCAAGGAAAGGCTAGGCTGTGAGGGAGTAACACCACTCCCCAACCTGGTGATGGAACGTATAGGGTTTTTTTGTAGCTCATTAGCAAAAGTAACTCTGACTAATGTATCATGCCCTCATTATGCAAATGACAGTTCAATGAATATTTTTCAGTACCTTTCATGAAATATCAGTGATGAGTGTGTAATTGAGAAAAATAATATTGAAATTTCCTTTCCTTTCCTTTCCTTCCTTCCTTCCTTCCTTCCTTCCTTCCTTCCTTCCTTCCTTCCCTATTTTTCTTTCCTTCCTTCCCTTCCTAATTTTCCTTCCTTCCTTCCTTCCTTCCTATTTCCTATTTCTAAGACTCAATAATCACATTCAAAAATAAAGAATGCTTCTTTCTATTTATTTATTTATTTATTTATTAGTTTTTATAAACCGCCCTTCTCCCGAGGGACTCGGGGCGGTGTACAGAGGAAGGGAAGGTATACAGACCGAACAATAAAATAATAAGAAACACTAATGCACACAAACTGGGACCCCAATTAACGCTATCATGCCAGGCCAGCCTGCTGGAACAAAAAAGTTTTTAAGTCGCGACGGAAGGTACGGAGGTCAGGGGCCATCCGGATTTCGGTAGGTAAGGTGTTCCAGAGGGCTGGCGCACCCACTGAGAATGCCCTCCCCCTGGGGGCCACCAGCCGACATTCCTTGAGCGGTGGCACCCTGAGGAGGCCCTCTCTGTGGGAGCGCACAGGACGGTGGGGTGCTGACATCGGCAGAAGGTGCTCCCGTAGGTAGTCCGGACCCATGCCATGTAGGGCTTTGAATGTCATTGTTAGCACCTTGAACTTCACACGGAAGGCAACCGGAAGCCAGTGCAGCGCACGGAGGAGAGGTGTGATATGGGAGTATCGGGAGGCTCCCAAGAGTGTCCGTGCCGCCGCACTTTGCACCAGTTGAAGCTTCCGAGTGGATCTCAAGGGCAGCCCCATGTAGAGAGCGTTACAATAGTCTAGGCGAGATGTCACAAGGGCATGGGTGACTGTACGTAAGGAATCCAGGTCTAGATAAGGCCGTAGTTGGCGAACTAGTCGAACCCGGGAGAAGGCCCCCTTGGTCACAGCTCCAATGTGGTCTTCCAGGGAGAGCTGCGAGTCTAGGAGGACACCCAGGTTGCGGGCCCTATCAGCCGGGGGAAGTAACTTGTCCCCAATGTTAAGCAGTGGGACGTTCTGACTCTCCTGGCTTGCCGGTACGTACAGCCATTCAGTCTTGTCCGGGTTCAGTTGAAGCCTGTTTCTCCCCATCCATTCCCGGACCGCTTTCAGGCAGCGGGACATCACGTCTAGGGCATCACTGATATTGTTAGGAGTTGAGATAAAAAGCTGGGTGTCATCAGCATACTGATGGTACCCTACTCCAAAACTGCGAATGATCTCACCCAGCGGTTTCATGTAGATGTTGAACAGGAGAGGCGAGAGGACCGACCCCTGAGGGACTCCGCAAGCGAGAGGCCTCGGGGTCGACCTCTGTCCCCCTGTCAGCACCGACTGCGAGCGACCCTGGAGAAAGGAGGAGAACCAACGTAGAACCGTGCCTCCCACTCCCAGTCCCCTGAGGCGTCGCAGCAAGATACCATGGTCGATGGTATCGAAAGCCGCCGAGAGGTCTAATAAGACTAGGACAGAGGAATGGCCCCTGTCCCGGGCTCTCCAGAGATCATTCATCAGAGCGACCAATGCCGTCTCCGTGCTGTAGCCCGGCCTGAAACCCGATTGGTACGGGTCTAGATAAACCGCTTCATCCAGGATCTGAGGAAGTTGGTGCGCCACCACGCTCTCAACAACCTTCGCAAGGAAGCGAAGATTGGAGACTGGACGAAAGTTATTCAAAGAGGATGGGTCCAAGGTGGGCTTCTTGAGGAGAGGTCTCACCACCGCCTCCTTCAAGGCGGTGGGGAAGTGACCCTCACTCAGAGAAGCAGAGATGACCGCTAGGAACCAGCCTCGTGTCGCCTCTCGAGCTGTATAGGCCAGCCAGGAAGGGCACGGGTCCAGTAAGCATGTGGAGGAGCTCAACCTTCTCATAATCCTGTCCACTTCCTTAGGAGTTACAGGATCAAATTCCTCCCAGATGACGTCGACAAGACTGTCCATGTCTTGTTCTTCCATCTCAGCCCAGTTGGAGTCCAGACCAGTTCGAATCCGAGCGATTTTATCCAGCAGATATTGACCAAATTCCTCGGCTCGACCCTGCAAGGGTTCCTCCCTCACCTCTTGGTTTAATAGGGAGCGAGTCACCCTGAACAAGGCAGCCGGGCGATTATCTGCGGACGCGATGAGGGTGGAAAAGTAGTTGGATTTTGCCACCCTTATCGCAGCGAGATAAGACCTGGTGAGGATTCTTAGTCGCAATCGGTCGGATTCGGATCGACTGGACCTCCAACGGCTCTCTAGGCCCCGTCTCCGACGCTTCATCTCCCGGAGCTCCTCGGTGAACCATGGGGCTCGCTGGGATCTGCGCCGGGTCAGAGGCCGCAAGGGTACAACTCGGTCCAGAGCCTCCGTGGCTGCCTTTTCCCAGGCATCCACTAAGGCTTCTGCCGAGCTGTGAGCAGGGGGTGCATGCGAGTCCCTAAGCGCTGCCTGGAACTTATCAGGGTCCATTAGGCGCCTAGGGCGGTACCATCTGACTGGCACCGTGCACCCACGGTGGGGGGTGGCAAGGGGGAAGTCTAGCCGCAGGAGGTGGTGATCGGTCCATGACAGGGGCGTAATAGTTGTGGCACCCCCACCGACATCATCACGCCACCGTCCAGACAAGAACACCAAGTCTGGGTTGTGGCCTCTCTCATGAGTCGGCCCAGAAATTATTTGCAGCAGGTCCATGGCCGTCATGGAAGCCATGAACTCCCGAGCCAGTTCGGACGATCCTCCCAGGGACGGTAGATTAAAGTCGCCCAAGACCATGAGTCTTGGGAATTCAACCACCAACCCTGAGAGGACATCGAGTAGCTCGGGTAGGGCCGCCGCTGCACGATTAGGTGGTAGGTACGCCAGCAGCAGACCCAACTGCGCCCCTGGGCCGAATCTCAGTAGGAGAGACTCACACCCGACCATCTGAGGGACGGTGGTCTCTCGCGGGCTAAGGGATTCCCTGATGATAACTGCCACTCCCCCGCCCCTCCCATGAGCCCGGGGCTGGTGCAGTACCTGGAAACCTGGCGGGCAGAGGTCTACCAGAGGAACACCCCCCTCTGGGCCCAGCCAGGTTTCCGTGATGCAGGCCAGGTCCGCATGCTCACTCTCCACTAGGTCACGAATGAGGTGAGCTTTGTTAGCTGCGGACCTTGCATTCAGGTAGACCAGCCTTAGCATGGGAGGGTGCGCACCTTTGCTCCCGGGTCCTCCGGGGGAGAACAGAGGGTCGGAGCGTCTCACCGCCTGTACAGAGCGGAGATGACACTCCCGGTGACGATACGGCCCTCTGTCTGTGCACCTTCTGCCATTCCCCACCATCCTAGGGATGGGACGTTTGTCAGTACGCCACTGGGTGTTATCGGCGACTGGTCCTCGTTGTACGCCGTCGCGAACGGCCGTGGGCCTGGCATGCGTTATGGTGGCTGGAAGGCGTGCCTTTCCCGCACAACCATAGTCTCCTCCCTCCCCCCTCCCTAACCCCACAAAAAACTTAACTAAGAACTTGCTTCCCTTTCCTTCCATCTTCTCTTTCCTTCCTTCCTTCCTTCCTTCCTTCCTTCCTTCCTTCCTTCCTTCCTTCCTTCCCTCCCTATTTTTCCTTCCTTCCTTCCCTCCCTATTTTTCCTTCCTTCCTTCCCTCCCTATTTTCCTTCCTTCCTTCCCTCCCTATTTTCCTTCCTTCCCTCCCTCCATATTTTTACTTCCTTCCTTCCTTCCTTCCTTCCTTCCTTCCTTCCTTCCCTCCCTATTTTTCCTTCCTTCCTTCCCTCCCTATTTTCCTTCCTTCCTTCCCTCCCTATTTTCCTTCCTTCCCTCCCTCCCTATTTTCCTTCCTTCCCTCCCTCCCTATTTTTCCTTCCTTCCTTCCTATTTCCTATTTCTAAGACTCAATAATCATATTCAAAAATAAAGAATGCTTCTTTCTATGCTTCCCTTTCCTTCCATCTCCTCTTTCTTTCCTTCCTTCCTTCCTTCCCTATTTTTCTTTCCTTCCTTCCTTCCCTCCCTCCCTATTTTTACTTCCTTCCTTCCTTCCTTCCCTATTTTTTCCTTCCTTCCTTCCTATTTCCAATTTCTAAGACTCAATAATCACATTCAAAAATAAAAAATGCTTCCTTCTTCCCCTTCCTTCCTTCCTTCCTTCTTTCCTGATAGATATTATTTTAATATTTTTTAAAAAAAATAAAATTTAAAGAAAAAAAAAGAAAATATTGATTCTTAATGGCTGCTATTTACTTGAGCTTTGTGAAACAGGCTTGAGTATTTTTCTGTTATTCAATTTAGTTAGGAAAATGATAGTTCAGCAAGTGAATAATGGAGTGTGTTTCTGCGTCTGGAAAGCCCACTATCCATTCTGAAATGAGTCCAACAGAAGCTGTCTCTAGACTCTACATTCTTCATTTATATAATCTTCATAAAACTATCTAATTTTAAAAATAGAGAGCAACTGACCTTAAGAAAGCTAAGCAGAACTGGATTAGGATTAGGACTGAATTAGGGATTAGAATTTATTGGTTAAGGGGTTGCAATTTCCTCTTTCACTTGAGCTCTGGCCAGATAAATGTTTGAATTGATGACAGATTTTGTTACATTGTCTAATTATGTAGTATTATCTTCTTTACTACCCCCTTTTATTGGTATTATCGTTATTATGATGATTAGTATTCTGTTGGTTTGAATACCGAGACAAATTCCTTGTGCGTCTAATGACATTTGGCCAAATAAAATATTTAATTCAATTCAGTTCAATTTCACTTTTAAAAATATATATCCTTGGTTTACTAAAAAGGTATTTGACACTAGTTGTCATCTATCAAATCTGTCTGTCTGTCTGTCTATCTATCTATCTATCTATCTATCTATCTATCTATCTATCTATCTATCTCCATCTATCCATCCGCCCCATTATCTCTAGCCTATCACCTATCACCTATCACCTTTCATCTAGCATCTAGCATCTATCTATCATCTATCTATCTATCTATCTATCTATCTATCTATCTATCTATCTATCTATCTATCTATCTATCTATCTATCTGTATTATCTCTCTCTCTCTGTGTACTCTCTCTGTGTGTCTATCTATCTATCTATCTATCTATCTATCTATCTATCTATCTATCTATCTATCTCTATCTATCTATCTATCTATCTATCTATCTCCATCTATCCATCCACCCCATTATCTCTAGCCTATCATCTATCACCTATCACCTATCACCTTTCATCTAGCATCTATCTATCTATCTATCTATCTATCTATCTATCTATCTATCTATCTATCTATCATCTATCTATCTATCTATCTATCTATCTATCTCTATTATCTCTCTCTGTGTGTGTACTCTCTCTCTCTGTGTGTGTGTGTCTGTCTGTCTATCTATCTATCTATCTATCTATCTATCTATCTATCTATCTATCTATCCATCCATCCATCTATCCATTATCTCTAGCAACACTCTCTCTCTCTCTCTCCACACACACACAAAGTACATGGAAAGAAAAAAAAGTTACAAGCTAAAGAATGTCAGGATCAGATAAAAGGTGGCTGTTAATTGCTAGCTGTCAACAGCTAAAAGTCCAAAGCCGTGATGTGTTTGTGCATACATGAGTGTGTATGTGTGAACAATCTGCATTGTAACTCTAAGCCAAATTATTAATTCAAAGAGGCAGTCCAAGGAAAAAATGCCCAGGCCTTAGAACAGAATTGCTTCTCCCTCTGATAAGCATTTAGAGGAAGGGGAGAAAGGAGAAGACTAGGTTTTGAATTCGAGTGCACAAAATCCTCCTTCCAAAGGTCAAAAAGCTATTTCCTCCGGCAAAATGGAGCTGGCCATTTAAGTGGGGCCAGTTCCAGCAACGAGGTTGAGTATGAAAACAGCAGGCGCCCAGAGCAATTTGGCAAGTGAAGCCGGTTGGAAAAGCTCACTAAGGCGAAGGTATAATTAAATGTTTGAGAGTGGCAAACAGGCCTGGAAATATTTCCCTTTGACCTTATTTTAAATCACCTTTCAAATGTCTTAGTCTCGGGAGGATATTTGAGCCTGGCCCTTTCTCGTTCCATTGAATTGCTCGATAGGTTAGCTTGTATAATGCGGTCAGCCTAATCCGGAAACTTGACTCCAAGGAGCACGGCAGCTATTCAGCGGATTCTTCAAAAGCTTCACAAATTACATTTCCTGTGTTTTCCCTTCATGCCCACCGCCAGTCATTCCGGTCTTCTCTTCTGTCTGTACACTCTTTTGAATAAAGCGGGCTCGCTTTTAACCTAAAGGAAAACAGGAATGCATTGTATCAGTGGCTTGGAAAGAGAGTTCAGCCGAGCACAGGAATGCTTTTGCACTTGAGAACGTTTGAGCGAATTCAGTTTGAAAAGGATTTTCTTATACTCGTTGTTCAGCAGCAAAGGAGACGCAAGCCAAATGAACTCTTTGTTTTCTCCTGGTTTACAGCTTGCAGTATTTTTTAAAACAGTGCCCCGAAAAGACCTTCCTTCCTTCCTTCCTTCCTTCCTTCCTTCCTTCCTTCCTTCCTTCCTTCCTTCCTTTCCTTTCTTCCCTCTATTTTTCCTTCCTTCCTTCCTTCCTTCCTTCCTTCCTTCCTTCCTTCCTTCCTTCCTTCCCTCCCTCCCTATTTTTACTTCCTTCCTTCCATCCTTGCTTCCCTATTTTTCCTTCCTTCCCTCCCTCCCCCCTCCCTTCCATCCATTCATCCCTATTTTTCCTTCCTTCCTTCCTTCCTTCCTTCCTTCCTTCCTTCCTTCCTTCCTTCCTTCCTATTTCCTTCCTTTCTTCCTAGAGCCTTGGTGGAGCAGTGGGCTAATGCCTCCTTAAGTAACACCAGCTGCCTGCAATTAGTGCAGGTTCGAGTCCCACCAGGCTCAAGGTTGACTCAGCCTTCCATCCTTCCGAGGTAGGTAAAATGAGGACCCAGATTGTTGGGGGCAATTAAGCTGACTTTGTAATAATGCCGCTGGGTGTGTGTGTGAAAGCCCTAATAAGCAGGCATATACATAGAATGAAGGCTACTGCTAAGTTTGTAAGCCGCCCTGAGTCTTCGGAGAAGGGCGGGATATAAATGGAATTAAAAAAAAATTCTAAGACTCAATAATCACATTCAAAAATAAAGAATCCCTAGAACTGAGTTTGACTCTCACTGACTTCATGGACACTGTTTGAAAGTGGTTTGTTTGTCTTTTGGGGTAGAGGTTTATTTAATTTGCAGGAGTTTATTTATTTTGTTTATTTGTTTCAAGTTTCTTTTTTTAAGGGCTGCCTAACTTAGGCCTGTGATTCTGGTAGGAATGGATTTGATAGTGGCCTGTATTATGATTGGTCACATAGGTAGATGTTTAGATTGGATTTGGCATTTTTGTCCACTTTTCCAGGGATTTGGGATAGGGAGATGTTGTTGTTTGATGGTGCTAAAGATTCACTACAGAATGTAACCTTTTCCAAGTAAAGCTGGCTTTTGCAATTGAATAATGGCGATGTTTCTCAGTGCCAATGGTCGTTCTCCAGAAGTGGAATTCCAGATGTTTTGGCGTTGCACCCAAGATGCTTATTAATATTGGTCCTACCCTTTGCTTTCTCTTGCCACTGTTGTCCTATTTCCATCTGCAATTCTTTATTATTGTCCATCTGATTTAATAGTTCTTTGCTTTAAAATTTGCTACCGGTAACTTATTCAGCTGTAAATATCATACTTAAAAGCAACTTCTTTGATACCAGATGAAGGAATGCAAACAAGATATATCACCCACCTTGTGTTAGAATGGATTAGAATAGATTTCAGAAGCCAAATTTCAAAGACAAATCTTAAATCACTTGCATCGCGCCCGTATAGCTTCGAGTTCCGAGGAAATATTCTAAAAATCCATGGGGTGGATCATTCTAGTTGTAGCTTGCAGGTATTAATTTATTCATGTCCTTTCTTTCTTTTTAAAATTATGGTTAGTCTATGAAATGTGCAGTCATTTCAGGGCACCCTTTCAATTTATATGGCATTATCCTTGGGGCAGTGAAACCTCTGACATTGACTGGTTGAGCCGGTATGAAGCACAGAATATTGATGAATTTTTTACTTGCTTGTGGGGGATGGTGGGAAACTTGGCTGGAATATTTGTAGTCCAAGTTGCATGAAGACATGAAAAGCTCTCCTGGGTCACAGAGAGCAATATTTTATTTTCCACATGGCCAACCAGAACTAAAATTAGAATGTGCCAATAGAAACCACTAACAGCCCTTACAGTTTCACTTCCTCCTCTCTACAACTTGATGCTAGCCAGGTGAAATACATGAAACATAGCCTTGCACTCAAATTCACCCCCCCCCAACTTTGCAAGGAACAATTAGTGAGGCAGAGCGGGTGTAATTAAATGCACTGCCCAGGTAAGTTAAGGAAGAGAGGCGAAGAAAGTGAGCTGGGATGTTGGCAGGAAGAAATTGGTTTCCACGTGGTTGATTCTGTCAACATTTATAAAAGGTCTCTGGGTAACTTTTTTCCCCTTCCTTTCAGCAAACAACTACAGGTGCATGAATGAGTTTGTTAAGGCAATTGTGTGAGCCAAACAGCTTCACGGCAGAACTACAGATTACATACGGCTGGTTAAATCTTCCAAATCTTCCACTGTTAGAGACCCTACACACCTACTTCATGGTCTGTTTCTGTTGCTCCCCTCTGGGAGGAGGTTTGGAAGTATTTATAGCTGAACTACTTGATTCTGTCACATCTTTGTTCCTTATGCCGTCCATCTGGTAAACTTGCAAGATTTGTTTTTCTCGCCATATATGTATATAATTGAACTAGTCTGTGATGTTTCTGTGTCATATATGGGTGTGTGTGTGTGTGTGTGTGTGGGTACATGCAAAATGGTATTTTTTTGAGAACTGAATGAAATTTCATTTTAATGTATGCTGATTAGTGTACATTTAAAGGGACAATGAAGTTATTCTATTCTATTCTATTCTATTATTCTATTCTATTCTATTCTATTCTATTCTATTCTATTCTATTCTATTCTATTCTATTCTATTCTATTCTATTCTATTCTATTCCATTCCACTCCACTCCACTCCACTCCACTCTTATTCTATTCTATTCTATTCTATTCTATTCTATTCTATTCTATTCTATTCTATTCTATTCTATTCTATTCTATTCTATTCTATTCCATTCCATTGCATTCCATTGCATTCCATTGCATTCCATTGCATTGCATTGCATTGCATTCCATTCTGCAGTTTTACTCTGTCCAAAAGATGACTTGTATGAGGGTTACAAATTCTTGGAAATGATTCAGAAGCCCTTGGGATCTCAAGTCAGCCCTCTCTGTTTTTCATTATAGTGGGTGTTATTTTTTCAGGCTTTGTAGAAACCTGAAAAAAATACCACTGAATTACTTTAAAAGCAGCAACAACTTTTTTTTCCAGACTCATGTGGCATTTGAAAAAGTCAGATGGTTTTAATAATAAGAGTTCTGTGGTTGTGTTTATGTAAAGTCTAAATTATTTCTTCCTAACAGTTTATAAAGAGAGCACAGGCCATCTTTGTAATGAATTGCACTCAGTCATTCTCATTATTAGTTAATACTACTCAAAAACCTGAGTGCACAAATCCTGTTTGTGACTGTCAGAGATTGGGAGAACTATGCACTGAAAAAGAGATCTATGAAAGATGGCATAGAAATATGATAAAAACCATGAACAAAGTCTTACCTTTCTCAGGATTTTATAATTGGAAATCCTTCTAGTATTACCACTAGCAGTCCATAATGGGCAGAAATGAGCCAAGCCATTATCTACTCTTAACTAAACATGGTGATCTACTCTACCAAGTTAAACATTTAGAAGATCCCCATCTGTGTGTAAGGTTCATTAAAGGTAAAGGTAAAGGTTCCCCCACACATGTGTGCTAGTCGTTTCTAACTCTAGGGGCCGGTGCTCATCTCTTTTTCAAAGCCGAAGAGCCAGCGCTTGTCCGAGGACATCTCCATGGTCATGTGGCCAGCATGACTAGATGCCAAAGGCGCATGGAACGCTGTTACCTTCCCACCATAGTGGTCCCTATTTTTCTACTTGTATTTTTATGTGCTTTCGAACTGCTAGGTTGGCAGAAGCTGGGACGAGTAACAGGCGCTCACTCTGCTATGCGGCGCTCGGGATTCGACCTGCCAAACTGCCGACCTTCTGATCGACGAGCTCAGCGTCCTAACCCACTGAGCCACACCACGTCCCTTAAGGTTCATTACAATTAGCTTAATAACTTAAGGGAACTAGCTCGAGGAGACTTGACATTAGGTATCTATATCCTGGCTATCATTTCTATATGCTGAATTCAGAATTCCATGGCTTCAGAGTTACAAGAAATAAATCAACCCATCCCAAATATATTTCAGTATCTACACCGGAAGATTGAATAACAAGTGAATTACCAATTTAGCATAAGCCTAGCCATGAGTGGTTGTGTTCCCATAGGCAAAGCAAAGCAGTTGTTAAGATTGTAAACAATGCTACAAACCTGAAGGACAAGAGCATTGGTAAGATATATAGTCTTAAAAAAAATAAAGCAAATTGAGGAATATCACGGAAGGATAAGGGTCCTGTGCTCAGCATTAAAAGCAATGTAGGAAAACCTCAGTGCTCTCCAAGGTCCTGAAATGGTGGCCTTATTTGCTGAGTAAACTCACTGTGTGCTTTTGGTTCTCCTCAAGATCTGGTCTTGTACATATTCATGCTTACATCCTGTTTCCTTTTGAGATGAAGAAGTTGAAAAGGTGTGCTAGTAAGCAAAAGCCATTAAACAGAGAAGAGGGAAGAAAGTGAGAAAGAGATAGCAATTGCACTTAGACTTATATACCGCTTCCTAGTGCTTTGCTCTAAAGTGGTTTACAGAGTCAGCATATTGCCCCCGTCAATCTGGGTCCTCGTTTCACCGACCTCGGAAGGATGAGTAAACCTTGAGCTGGTCAGGATCGAACTGCTGGCAGGCAGCAGAATTAGCCTAAAATGCTGCATTCCAACCGCTGCAACACCATGGCTCATAAATCTGCCTCGCAACAATACCATTAGCTATTCTTCCTCACCCCCTCCTTCCCCTGCAAGCCTTCCTTAGTGAAAGTTTAATTTTATTTCTTTGTTGGGCGTCACCAACCAGCTTCTCTCTGGATCTAGGACAACGCTCATCCGTACAGCTAAAGAAATACGGTCTTGTTCTAGACTTCTGGGTTTATTTCTAAGAATGCGGGCATTGAATCTCAGCCTTCCCTAGCTTCCTATCATCCAACTTTGTTCATCTTCAAAACCAAGTGGAAGGTGGTCGAAAGTCACAGCATTTTTCCCCCCTGGTAGAGTATCTGTGAAGATTCACGATAGAAAAGATAAAACAAACACCCAAATAATGTTTCAGCAACTGACTGATGGAGCAGGAGAAACCTTCGCTTTCCTATTTCCTTTGCCAGCCGCTTCATTGCACTTTGTATGTATGTACCAGCTGTTATGATTATGCTTTCACATTAGGGGCTCCAGATTATGAATATTTGTTGCGATTGATAGCAGGCTTCATGCAAGAGGTGTTCTGTAATTTTCTGGCTGCTCCACTACTCCATATCCTATTTATTGCACTAAGGTTTGTGCACAGTGGTTTCAGGATTGAGTTGTGTTCTGAGATACGATTGGGTGGGTGGGTGGGGGAATGTATCTGTTTTTCAAAACACATGCACCCATAACTCTTGTGCAGCTGCAAAATGATTTTATAAAAAAGACTTTATGAAAAGTCATGAATTTATTGGAATTCTGTGGCGCAAATATTTCATTCACTGACTTTAAATTAACAGCAAGCACAACAATAAGCCAAGTCTGGAAAGGATAGGAAAATAGAGGTTTCAGCAATTCATTTTATTTTCTCTCTTACCTTGTAAATTACATTATAATATTTTAGTCTGGATTCACATTCTAATATGTCAGATTATATATTAAAATTCTACTTTACAGTGCTTAGCTCAATACAGTGGAATGCAGCCTCTAACTTCAAGGTGTTTAGTAACATAATGCAGAACACACACATGCACATACACACACACACACACAGAGAGAGAGACCCCTTTGAAACTTTCTCTTCTTTTCCCCCATTTAAACAATTCTGTTTATTCAAATCTGTTGAGGCAACATATCAGTTCCTCCAGTGGAAATTATTATGAAAAACCAGAATATTGAATCTCAGTGGGTTTATGTATATTAAGAATCTCTAATAAGAGGCTGAAAGTGTTGGGTTTTTTTAGCAGAAATAACTTGGTTGAAATGTGACATGTTCATAATTTGAAAATTAGATTTTCCTATTCCGGATTTCATAATATAATAAATTTTGGATGAGATTTGTCAGAGGTCATATGGATTCTGGTGTTTTTTTTTCTTTTTAATGTTTGCATGTTGGTTCCATTTGATTATTTTTAGCCTCTGAATCTATTGAAATGACTGCATTTCTCTGTGTGTGTGTGTGTGTGCGCGCGTGATTTTCTACTACAGCTTTGCCCAACTGTGTTAACTTGCCCAATCAATCCATGCAGGCAACTTATCTGGAGGATATTAAGTTTTGAAAGCATGTCTCACTAATTTTCTGTAATAAGATTTCCATGTTTTGTTTTGTTTTTAATCTTGGGACATAGAAATGTACGCTATGTTTGTTTAGTCTGAAAGGGAATAAATCCTGTTCAGAAGTTAGCCTTTAAGCTTTATATGTCCAGGGTTAATTTAAGGTCAGCTTGAAATGGACATTTAGGTCCATAATCCTGAAGGTGAAGTTCTTTACAGGAGTAATGTCAGTGGTTTCCCTCACTAATTACCCTTAGGTGGCAGAGAGTATATAGACTCGGAGATATAAATTGGATTAAGAGAAGCACCAGAGTTGACCAGGATAATGCTTAGGAGACGCAAGGATAAGAATATGTAGCTGCTGACAGTAAAGCCCATGTGCCTTCGCCATCAGACCTATGGGCAGCCAAAGAGAAACTTTGCCATTGCATTCAGGAAGCCTCAAAGGAATGGAGAAAAAGGAATAATCCAAACCACAATGAAAAAACCCCCACAATTATCACTTTCTATAACTTTCTATAGGTGTCAGGAAACGGACATCACACAAAAGACTAGAACTCAGCTTTATTGATGCAGTCTATAATAGCAGAAACTTGAAAGCCTGACCGCATTTTTCTCCTTCTTCAGTAAAAAAAAACAAGAAAAAAAAACCAAAGCAAGGCAGTCTTTAGTTTCTTTCTCTTTCTTCCTTGTTTTCCCGAGCTAAGCTCATGTTTTACTCACACTCTCCGCATACCTTCTTCAAGGTCATCTCTGCGTTCAGCTAAAATAGGGGAAAGATCCAGAAACATTGAACAGAAAGCAACTGGCAAAGCTATCAGGCTTTAAACTAAGCCAAGGCACCATGAATAAAGCAAGACCACGGAACGGGATCAATAGGACTGACCCTTGGGTCTTCTGCAGTTTAAGTATAAATAGTTCACACTTGGAATGCTGCATCCAGTTTTGGTCACCACAATATAGATAGACAGATAGATAAATAAATAGATAGATAGATAGATAGATAGATAGATAGATAGATAGATAGATAGATAGATAGATAGATATAGATATGTGTGTGTGTGTGTCTGTAAATATGTATATGTATGTATATATATATATGTGTGCATATATATATATATATATAAAAGGGACGCGGTGGCTCAGTGGGTTAGGACGCTGAGCTTGTCGATCGGAAGGTCGGCAGTTTGGCGGGTCGAATCCCGAGTGCCGCGTAACAGAGTGAGCGCCTGTTACTCGTCCCAGCTTCTGCCAACCTAGCAGTTCGAAAGCACGTAAAAATGCAAGTAGAAAAATAGGGACCACTACGGTGGGAAGGTAACAGCGTTCCGTGCGCCTTTGGCGTCTAGTCATGCCGGCCACATGACCACGGAGATGTCCTCGGACAAGCGCTGGCTCTTCGGCTTTGAAACGGAGATGAGCACCGGACCCTAGAGTCGGAAACGACTAGCACGCATGTGCGGGGGAACCTTTACCTTATATATATATATGTGTGTGTGTGTGTATGTGTATATATGTATAAAAAGGTAAAGGTTCCCCCGCACATGTGTGCTAGTCATTTCCAACTCTAGGGGCCGGTGCTCATCTCCGTTTCAAAGCCGAAGAGCCAGTGCTTGTCCGAGGACGTCTCCGTGGTCATGTGGCCGGCATGACTAGATGCCAAAGGCACACGGAACGCTGTTACCTTCCCACCATAGTGGTCCCTATTTTTCTACTTGCATTTTTACCTGCTTTCGAACTGCTAGGTTGGCAGAAGCTGGGACGAGTAACAGGTGCTCACTCTGTTACGTGGCACTCAGGATTCGACCCACCAAACTGCCGACCTTCTGATCAACAAGCTCAGCGTCCTAACCCACTGCGTCCCATATATGTATATATGTATGTTCCGTGCACCTTTGGTGTCTAGTCATGCCGGCCACATGACCACGGAGACATCCTCGGACAAGCGCTGGCTCTTCGGCTTTGAAACGGAGATGAGCACCGGCCCCTAGAGTCAGAAACGACTAGCACGCATGTGCAGGGGAAACTTTACCTTAATTTATATATATGTTTGTATGTGTATTTATGTGTGTGTGTGTGTGTGTGTGTGTGTGTGTATAGACACACACACACACATAATGCTTAGTCTCTGGAAAGAGTACAGAGAAGAGCAGCAAAGATGATCAGGAGACTGGAGGCTAAAACATATGAAGAACAGTTGCAAGAATTGGGTATGTCTAGTTTAATGAACAGAAGGACTAGAGGTGACATGATAGCAGTGTTTCAAGATCTAAGGGGCTACCACAAAGAAGAGGGGGGGGGTTCAAACTCTTCTTCAACCCAACGCACCTGCAGGTAGGACAGGAAGAAATGGATGGAAACTAATCGAGGAGAAAACCAACTTAGAGCTAAGGAGAAATTTCCTAACATTGAGAACATTTAAGCAGTGGAATGGAAGTTGTGGGTGCTCCATCACTGGAGGTTTTTTAAGACTGGACAGCCACTTATCTGGAATGCGATAGGGTCTCCTGCTCGAGCAGGGGGGCTGGACTAGAAGGCTTCCAAGGTCCCTTCCAATTTTGTTATTCTGTTAGCTTCTTAAGGAATGGATGAAGTTTAAGTCAATGAATGTGCTTCAGTTCATCGGCAAGTGGATCACAAATCCTATATCTTTAAGGCTGGACTTTCCCAAACACCCCTGCGCCTGCCTCTGAAAGCATTAGGAACACAATGCAATCCTCCCTTTCCCCCCCCCCAATGTTGCCTGGAAAGGGTGACAAATAACGCCTCTGATGCAAAACAAAAGAGTATGTGGATGAAAAATCACAGAATGGAAGCAATGACTCACTTTAACCAAAGGAGGAATATATTTATCTCTCTTGAATAGAGAGAGAGACTGATGGGCTGGCTTTCATTCTGAGTACAGGTAGACCTTGACTTACAAACACTTGTTTAGTGACTCCTTAAAGTCACAAGGGCACCGAAGAAAGTGATTTACAAGCGGTCCTCGTACTTACAACTTACAACCATCGCAGCATCCCCATCTTGATGCGATCAAGCTGTGGATGTTTGGCAACTAGCATTGTATTTACAATGGTTGCAGAAGCCAGGGGTCATGTGATCACCATGTGTGACCATTCCAGCTGGCTTCTGACACAAAGTCAATGGGGAAAATCTGAATTTGCTTAACATCTGCATGATTCACTTAACGATTCCCTTATTCACTTCAAACCATGGCAAAAAAAGCATAAAATTGGGCGTGATTCAATTATCAACCACCTTGCTTATCAATGGAAATTCTGGTCCCTATCAGAATAGAGTTGGAAGGGACCTTGGAGGTCTTCTAGTCCAACTTCCCTGGTATAGACCCTATAACCCCTTCAGACAAATGGTTGTCCAATCTCTTCTTAAAAATCTCCAGTGATGGAGCACTCACAACTTCTGAAGCAAGCTGTTCCACTGGTTAATTGTCCTCACTGTTAGAAAGTTTCTCCTTAGTTCTAGCTTGCTTCTCTCCTTGATTAGTTTCCATCCATTGTTTCTTGTCCTGCCTTCAGGGGCTTTGGAAAATAAGTCAACTCTTTTTGGGGGGCAGCCCCTCAAATACTGGAATACTGCTATCATGTCACCCCTGATCCTTCTTTTCTTCAGAGTTGTTGTTAGCTGCGAAGTCGTGTCCGACCCATCGCGACCCTATGGACAACGTTCGTCCAGGCCTTCCTGTCCTCTACCATCTTCTGGAGTCCATTTAAGCTCACGCCTACTGCTTCAGTGACTCCATCCAGCCACCTCATTCTCCGTCGTCCCATTCTTCTCTTGCCCTCAACCTTTCCCAGCATTAGGCTCTTCTCCAGTCAGTCCTTCCTTCTCATTAGGTGGCCAAAGTATTTGAGTTTTAGCTTCAGGATCTGGCCTTCTAAAGAGCAGTCAGGGTTGATCTCCTCTAGGACTGACTGGTTTGATCGCCTTTCATGGAGAAAGCAAGAGAGTTCCAGAAAAACATCTACTTCTGCTTCATTGACTATTCTAAAGCCTTTAATTGTGTGGATCATAACAAACTCTGGCACGTTCTTAAAGATATGGGCGTACTAGACCATCTTATTTGTCTCTTGAGAAACCTATATGTGGGCCAAGAAGCAACAGTGAGAACTGGACACGGAACCACTGATTGGTTCAAAATTGGGAAAGGAGCCCGGCAAGGCTGTATACTGTCGCTCTGCCTATTTCTTCAGAGTAGCCAAACCCAAGTCCTGCAACCATTCTTCGTATGTTTTAGTCTCCAGGCCTTTAATCATCTTAGTTGCTCTTCTTTGCACTTTTTCCAAAGTCTCAACATAATAAGGGGGTGACCAAAACTGGATGCAGTATTCTATGTGTGGCCTTACTAAGGCTTTATGAAGCGGTACTAATACTTCACGTGATTTTGATTCTATGCCTCTGTTTATACAACCAGCTTTAGCTTTTTTGGCTGCTTACTACCTAATCATGGTTGTAAGCCAAGAGCTACCTATAAGCTGATAGGTGAGCTGGAAGTTTTGGATATGAGTGATGAGGAAGGCTTGTATTCAGGATTGGCTCCCCTCAGTATTAAGATGAACTCATTCATTACACACACACAAGAGAGATGGAGATTAGAAATGCCTTGGATTTTGTTTAGTGTTTTTTTAAATCTCTGTTACTGAGCAGTGAACTCCATGCTAATCATTGTTCTTCTCTGGAGGCTGCTGTGGGAAACTGAAGTTTCCTAATCTCCCTAGTCACAACTACAGTAGTAGCACTGCCCAGAGCCTTAGTAGATAGATAACGGGAAAGTGCAATGTATGGATCCTCTCACATATATCCTAAAGCAAGGAGAGGTGCTATTTTAAATTAATACTATATGTAAGTGTTGGAAGAATCTGGATGACCTTGTTTGCACTGGGAAGCTAAGCAAAAGTCAGCCTTGGTTATACTTCACTGGGAGACCTTGGCGGAAGTCTAGATCCAAAGGTCAAATTATTTTCTGGAAAGTGAGAAAACAATCTCAAGCCAGGTCTGCATTGTTGCAGAAAGAGAAATACATGCCCACGAAATCGCCAGCAGCAAACTCAGATTTGATTGTACACTTTCCTTCACAGTGACCATCTGGGCTCACAGATTATAATGGGGTTGAGCTTGTTATTTAAATGTGAAATTCTGGGGGAATCCCAGAACTGCAGACTAGATACAGAAGTCAGAGGAAGAGAGAAAGCTTGATACGCAGGTAGTACAGAAGAGAAGGCAGCCAACCTTCATGTTTTTTTTTTTTGCAAGGCTATGCTACGTCTCAAAACACTTGGAGGAGACCTTACCGTCTCCTTCTCCTTCTCTCCCTCCTTCCCCCCTTCTCTCTCTTCTCTTTTCCTCTCTCCCTCTTCCCTGTTCACTCTGCCCTAAAAACCAGACTTTGAGGTTATCAATCAATATCAAATTTCCACCATTTGGATCCCATGGCAGGCTTGTAACATGCAGACATGGAAAACATCAGGTGGCTAAGTACACCACATCTCCCATGCCTATTGGATAAATGAGGGGGTCAGTCTGGTAGAGCCAACAGGTAGGACAGGTGTGTTGCAGAAAAGGTGAAGTATCATCTGAGTGCTTGTCGTGCATCCAGCTCAATTTCCTCGGCAGCTGAGGACCTCAATTGCAGGAAATCCACCAGGCCGTAACCCTCATTTAGACAGGGGCCTGGCCTGAAATCACTCCAAAAAGCGATTTTATGTCTCCTTGTAGCTCAGAAACACATTAAACCACACCAAAAACACAAACACGGTGCCTTCCCCCCTCTTCTCTTTTCTCCCTTTGGCTGTCAGAAGGGGTGAGGCTAATTCACCCTTAGGATCATTGCCAATTGATTTTGTGTAGCGCGCTAAAAAGTACTGAGGGAGGTTTTCAGGGCTTTTGTCTCTCAGTGTGACTTGCTCTTAAAGATTTCCATTTGTAGTATTGATTTTTTTCTTATATTTTTATTTTTGTCATATCTTTCCTGTGCTGAGCAAGACTTGCCGCTTTAAGGAAGAATAGAGCAAGAATCCTCTGTAAGCCAAAATGGACCCCCTGCCATTCTTTCGTGGACTTTCCAGCAGATAAAAATCTAAGGTTGGAAATATTATGCAACTCCTGATTCTCGTTGGTTCTTTTGCAAAGCAAATGTTAAGCATAACTCGTTATCTTTGCAAAGGGGATGTTATAACGATTTGATGCTGGTTATGGTTTATTTCTCATAACAATTGATGTAACCTCCCATCTCATAATTGAGGCTCTGGCCAATGCACATGGGATTAACCTAAATACATTCAGACTTGCAAGACTGAGGTGAGCCCCACTATCTGTAGACCAAACCAAGAACTCAACTTCATAAGAAGGTTAAAACCATTTTTATGGGGTACAGTCACAGAATATGACTGTGTACAGTCACAGTGTGTACAGTACTGCTAAGCTTGTAAGCCGCCCTGAGTCTTCGGAGAAGGGCGGGATATAAATGGAATTAAAATAAAAAATAAAATAAATAAAAGTGTTAATACCACTTTACAATGCCTTGGTAAGGCCGCACTTGGAACACTGCATCCAGTTTTGGTCACCCACGATGTAAAAAAGATGCTGAGACTCTAGAAAAAGTGCAGAGAAGAGCAAGAAAGATGATCAATGGTCTGGAGGCTAAAACATATGAAGAACGGTTGCTGGAATTGGGTATGTCCAGGTTAATGAAGAGAAGGACGAGGGGTGACATGACAGCAGTGTTCCAATATCTCAGGGGCTGCCACAAAAAAGAGGGAGTCAGGCTATTCTCCAAAGCACCTGAAGGCAGGACAAGAAGCAACGGATGGAAATTAACCAAGAAGAGAAGCAACCTAGAACTAAGAAGAAATTTCCAGACAGTGAGAACAATTAATCAGTGGAACAACCTGCCTCCAGAAGCTGTGAATGCTCCAACACTGGAAGTTTTAAAGAAGAACAACCATTTGTCTGAAATGGTATAGGGTTTTCCGCCTAAACAGGGTTGGACTAAAAGACCTCCAAGGTCCCTTCCAACTCTGTTATTCTAGTCTGCTCTATTCAATATCCTAAGTCTGACTGTTCTTTATTCTCTCCCCCCACCTTTATTCATGTGAATTAGTCAACTTTCTACCTGAACCATTTGCAAAGTAGCTTGTTCTTGTTTTGGACTCCAGGTGTGACTTTCCCGCTTGTAGCTTTCGTGATTGAGATGGCCTATCTCTCGTGCAGTGAGTTGGGTTTGTCCACACATACAAGCTGGGCAAGACACAATCTCTTTAGCACAAATGGAGCTCTCAACAGCTCAGAAAAGTTAATAAATTAGTGCCTTAGATCAAAGTGTCACCTAAAGATATATGATTATAGCCAGATCTGACAGAAAAGAATCCGAAGTCACAGATGTTACGTGAGAAGTTGTACAAAAAACTGGGAAAGGAGAGTAACTGGAAATCATCAACATGTGATGGTTAAGTCAATTGGCTCAATGGTAAATGGAGACTTAGTCAAGGTGAAGAAACCACAAGTGAAGTGTTTCAAATAATCCAGAGAGCTAATGCACTCACTAGCACTACGGATGGGGAATTCCTCTTATACTTTCCAAGATTTTACTCCAGACTAGCATTAACGATGACATTTGTGTTGTTCTGGCTTCCTCCATCTTGTCCAGCTGCATGGCTTGGCATGAATGTCCATGAGTGTCAATGCTCATTGTCACAACGAGTCAGAACGTTAAAGGAAAGGGGAGCTAATAGCAAGGAAAAGAATGGGAAATAGGAAGAGAAAGAGTGGAAAGGAAAAAAACAAGCCATTTTGAAGAAAGGTGACAATTTAATGTTGGGTTGCTGTTATTGCTTTGTATTTTGTTCAGCCCCAAATGTGCTATTTTTGAACCAAGTATTAAAGCTGGGAAATATCGGTGCGGTTCCTAGTACAAATTGATGCGGCTGTGTATGTGCTGATGAATGGTATGTATCTTGTTCTCTTGCTTTATTGGGTCTTGCCAATCTGCTCTTTTATTAGGGCTGTGGCTGCTTCTCAACTCTGCTAGATAATATTCTGGAAGCCGAGCTGAATTATAATAAATAGGTGGTGTCTGGCTCACTATGTTTTTTTTAGTGTGGTCAAATATATAGGAGAAACTACAGGAAACAAAGGGAGTGTTTGTGAGGCTATAAAGCAACTGTCACAAATTATGGAGAGGGGAGGAACAGGATTTTTCATTCTCTCTCTCTTTGGTGTGTGTGTGTGTGGGGGGGGGGTAGGATTTGTCAACGAGTTGACTTTTCTTCACCACAGGAAAATTAAGAAACGCCCGGACCAAACCTTTTTAATACCCCAAACAAGTTGCCACTGCAGGAACTCAATTATCTCCATGGCAACCAAAACAAATAGTGAATGTTGCTTTCATTGCCTCCGAGTATAAAAGGTGCATCTAAAATTAATTTGTGTCTTGGGGTTGCCAACTTCATCAGAGAGAAGTGGTCTATGGAGCGCCCAAGAGGAGATATTAAAAAAAAAATAAAGCAAAAAATAAATAAAACAAGCCCGGCAGTGGTACAATGGGGAGAGTGAATTTGTTTTGTGTTTCCTTGAAGCAGGCCGCCAGCGTCTGTGTTTGTGTGTTGATTGATTGTTTGGAAAACGTATAAAATCACCATCTTAAAGATGTGCATAGAGAGCTTGAGCACCCAACACGGTCCTTTCAGTGGTTCCAAGAAAGTTCCACATCCCTTTGGACAATTCAAGGGACCTTGAGGGTGCAGATAAGTGGCCTCCACGATTCTCAGAAAGAGTCCTAATGACCAGATGATTGCAAGGAACATTAATCCTTCCTTTCCCTACCGTTCAATCAGAACTGAAGAAGCTTCTTGGACGAGAGGAGAAATGTCTTCAAGCAAAAACAAACACAACTATGAGTTGGATAACTGAGAATCTCCATAGACATTGAACATCCTTATATATTTTTTAAAATGCATCTACAGCAGATATGTCAAACTCATGACATCACAGGACGTTGCACGACGTATCAGAGCTTTTTCTCCATTGCCGGCAAAGGGGTGGGCGCGGTTTCTGGATGACCCCTGATCTACAGTATGTAATTATGAGATACATCACACGATGTTTAGTTAAGTTTAAAATTCATCTTTAAGTGGGAATTAGGAACAATGTTGTAGGTTGGTGTTTGTGTGTGTGTGTGTGTGTGTGTGTGTGTGTGTGTACTGATAAAGCAATGAGATTCTTCTAATGGAAAGAGAACTAAGAGAATATAATCAGAGGCGATATAATTTAGATCTGTATTTTAGTTGAGGAAAACACCCAAAGAAACTCTAGCAAGTTATGCTGCATTTTAAGGGACCTACGATTGTGTGAACTTACCCAAAATTTCACATTTCAGAATTGTTCTCTGGAATTTCCTGGACTGGGTCAGTGTCTTGTAGAAGCCTGAACTGCTGATCATGCAGCTCAATTTATAGTAAAAATCTGATAGGTTCACACCCCACTGTGTGGGTCCATTTATCAAGATAAAATGTTGCTGAAATCAATAATACATCAACCATAAGTTAATGGAAAAAAAAGAACCATTTCAGATGCAGAACTAAAAGAAAAATTGCTTAATAGGATTATACCACGGCAAAGCATATACTGACACAATAATAGTTAGCCTACAATCCATTACAGGATTAAGGTGTCTTCATTTAAAACAGTGGCCCACAATCATAATGAAGTATTAGTACCACTTTATAGATCCTTAATAAGGCCACAGTTTCGCTGACCACATTTAAAAAAAAGATGTTGAGACTTCGGAAAAAGTGCAAAGAAGAGCAACTAAGACGATTAAAGGTCTGGAGACCTGCAGAAATCGGGTATGGCTTGTTAAGTAAATTTGTTGTGCAGAGGTCTCCTTGTGCTACCAAAGAGTTGCACAGACAAGGAAGGGTACTGAGAGCAGTTAGAGTCACACAGCAAACTCAAGAGTACACTGAGTTATAAAAGCAAAAAGTAGTTTACTTTGAGGTGGTGCAAGAACAAAAATGCACAGTCAAAAATAAACAATCAAATGGTGACCAAAACTGGATGCAGTATTCCAAGTGTGGCCTTACCAAGGCGTTGTAAAGTGGTATTAACATTTCACGTGATCTTCATGCTATCCCTCTGTTAAAGTTCATTCATCACTTGATTGCTTTCTATCAGTAGAAGAGTCCCAGTCATTCTTAGACCCTCCGTAATTAAAATCCTGGCTTTCTTGTCCCTCCCTTTTTCATATCTTGATGAACTTTTGTTTGAGGTTCTGGCTTGATGCTAAAATGGCACCTGATGTCATTACCCTAAGCAAATCTATTTCTTTACAGTTATCTAAGTCCAGTCTTGAATTGCCCAATCTTTCCATCTTTCTGTAAACCCTTGTGATGTCTCCTGGGTCTTTGCTGCATAATGAAGTATGTTCCTATTTCCCATTCCAACAGATGTCCTTTCATTTGAACAACGGGATGGGCCGAAGATAGCTTGTTGCTATGATTCCAAAAGAAGTCCACGCTTCAGATAAATTTTGCCTTGCCCTTGACAAATGAGCTGGAATTTATATACTTTTACTGTGCCAGCCAAGGCAGGTGTTGCATTTTTAAAAAGGTGCATGTAAAATTATGGGAAGAGTCAAGAGCGGATGGAAGAATCGTGTGTATCTATCCTAAGAAATTACTTAACGCCTTTTAAGTTAAAAAACACACATCTTTCTGCTCTTTTTCCGCTCTTAAGACTCCTTTTTCCCCTCCCTAAGACTCCTTCCTATTCTGTGGTGAAAGGAAAGCCTGCTCAGAAAGATTGGCCTGGAGCAGGGGTCTGCAACCTTGACAACTTTAAGACATGTGGACTTCAGCTCCCAGAATTCCTCAGCCAGCATAGCTGGCTGAGGAATTCTGGGAGCTGAAGTCCACAAGTCTTAAACCGGTCAAGGTTGCAGATCCCTGATCTGGAGGACAAAGTCTGTTCTCTACTAAGAACACTCTTGCCGTGCTTTCTAATCCTTTTTTTCATGCTCTGGGGTTCTTTCATATGCCAGGGACGCTTGAATACGTTAAATCACATAATCATGTTTGTCTATGTCACAACAATTTCCAATTCTTTGCCTTTTAGGAAATGATAAGTAGCATTTATTGAACACATCACATTGCATCGGGCCTCTTCCCTGAATGCTGAGCGTACCGGTATTAGGACTAAAGAGAGGGAAGAGCCAAACCGCAATAATACAGTATTTTTAGGAGCTAGACAAATGGAGAAACATCACAGACACCTTGACAACGTATTTCACTTTCCTAAAACAGTGGTGTGTAACTCCCCGGGACTTCACAAGTATCAGCTGACTGCTTAGACAGGTTTGGGGCTATCTGGGTGTGGTTCTTGCTGGCTTTCATTGTTTTTTTTTAACAATTTAATGTCTGCAGATTTAGAAAGATTGTATGCACTAGTGAGAGAATACAGAAAAAAATGACACTATGAACAACTCGCTCCTTACCGGCGCATACCTGACCTTCTTCATTTATCAGCCAGAAGACTCAAATCCAGGAAGCCCCCTTGGTCATTTGCACAACATCAGCCCAACAACCTTTAACATTCGTTCCCATTGGAAAGCCAAATGGGTCACTGAACACCCAGACATAGGAAGACATAATTTCCTGACAGTTAGAGCAATTAATCAGTGGAACAACTTGCCTCCAGATGTTGTGAATGCTCCAACACTGGAAGTTTTTAAGAAGAGATTGGACCGCCATTTGTCTGATATGGTATAGGGTTTCCTGCCTGAGCAGGGGGTTGGACTAGAAGACCTCCAAGGTCCTTTCCAACACTGTTATTCTATTCTATTCTATTCTATTCTATTCTATTCTATTCTATTCTATTCTATTCTATTCTATTCTATTCTATTCTATTCTATTCTATTCTATTCTATTCTATTCTATTCTATTCCCATCCCATCCTTCTCTACTCTACTCTACTGTTAAATTCTATTCTATTCTATTCGATTCCATTCTATTCCCATCCCATCCCTCTCTACTCTACTGTTAAATTCTATTCTATTCTATTCTATTCTATTCTATTCTATTCTATTCTATTCTATTCTATTCTATTTCATCCCATCCTTCTCTAATTCTATTCTATTCTATTCTATTCTATTCTATTCTATTCTATTGCAATTCATTCTATTCTATTTTACTGCAATTCATTCTAATTCATATCTATTCCATTCCATTCTATTCTATTGCAATTCATTCTATTCTCTTCCAATTCTATTCTATTCCATTCCATTCAATACTGCAATTGATTCTAATTCATTCTATTCCATTCATTCCATTCTATTGCAATTCATTCTATTCTATTCTACTGAAATTCATTCCATTCCAATTCATTCTATTCTATTCTATTCTATTCTATTCTATTCTATTCTATTCTATTCTATTCTATTCTATTCTATTGCAGTTCATTCTAATTCATTCCATTCCATTGTATTCTATTGCAATTCATTCTATTCTATTCAAATTCTATTCTACTGCAATTGATTCTAATTCATTCCATTCCATTCCATTCCTCAGTGTGACTGCGGGGTCCCACATCCAACTGTAGATCACATCATGACCAGCTGTATCTGTTCCCCGCCCCCAATATGAACGATGCCACTCTTTAATGGTTGGATGGCCTAGACATTGCCATTTGAACATAGATCTTTTTAACATTTATATTTTATTGTGTTTTACTAATCTAGGTGAAATGCTAATATATATTGCTAGTCCGTGTATGACATGCCATACGCTAAATGAATAAATATTTGGATTAGAGTTCATTGGATTATACAGTATCTGTACCACGTTTGTTAATACAAAGTCCAAGCTGAGCAAAGATCGAAGGAAAGTCGCAGCAGGAGCGACGTATAAGGTAGTTTCAATTCTCCGAAGCATCTCTCTAGAAAACACCAAGGCTTTTCTCCCCAGCTATGGTAGTCCTTGCAAAAGTCAGCTTTTCCTTCTCCTTTCCACCTGCAAATTGTTCTCTCTCTTTCTCTTTTCTTTGTCTGGCCCAGAGACATACATACTGGCAGAAGACTGATATCAGCTGCAACCTGGCTGGTAATAGCCCTGAACCATCAAGCCTCATTTTAAAATCATCAGGTAGCCTTAGCAAGCAATCAAGTACAAAAGGTGGTCATTTGATAGATAGTACAAGTTGGTTGCTGGCTCTGTCTCTTTTCTTTCTCTTTTTCTTTCTTTCTTTCTTTTTTCTTTCTCTCTCCCTCCCTCTCCTTTTCCTTCTTTCCTTCCTTCATTTCTCCTCTTTTCCTTCCTAACATCCTTCCTCCTTCTTTTCCCTTTCCCTTCTTCCTCCTTTCTATTCCTTTTTTCTTTCATTCCTTCTTTTTCTTTCTTCATTCCTTCCTTTCTTTTCTTTCTTCCTCCCTCCCTCTCCTTTCTTTTCCTTTCCTTCCTTCATTTCTCTTTTCCTTCCTTCCTCCCTCTTTTCCTTCTTTCCTTCCTTCCTTCCTCCTTTTTATTCCTCCTTTCTTTCCTTCCTCCTTTCCTTCCTTCCTTCCTTCCTTCCTTCCTTCCTTCCTTCCTTCCTTCCTTCCTTTTCCTTCCTTCTTCATGATTTGGGCTGGGCGTGAGTTCCAATGCAGCCTGCAAAGAAAAAGGGAGGGAGGGGAAAAAAATCCATTTCAGCAGCTGCAATTGGTTTAGAGAAAAGGGAGAGATCGTTATCTATTCCATAGGTGTGCAATTGCAGTGCTTCTCTAATACAAAAGCATTTAGCAGCGTAAGGTCAGACTAGACTTGCTTCTGAGCGTTCAGTGAATCAAGTTCTATCAGGGCCAATCATCTCTCCTTTCCAAAGTCTTGCTAAAAAAAATTACAGGGTGGTGAATTTCTATCCTCTGATATCAAAAAACAATTTCTGAACTAAAGAGGATTTGACCTGACACGCTCAGAAGGTAATAATATGTATATATGTATATCTGTGTATTTCTCTTCCTACTTGTATCTTACAGGTCTCAGAGGCCTCTCTCTGCATAGTCTGCCCTTTGGTCCTGTCCAGTGTAGTAGACCCCTGCTTCAATGGAGCCGTTGCTTAATCAGAATAGAGCTGGAAGGGACCTTGGAGGTCTTCTAGTCCAGCCCCCTGCTCAAGCAGGAGAACCTATACCATTTCAGACAAGTGACTGTCTAGTCTTTTCTTAAACACCTCCAGTGATGGAGCACCCACGATTTCTGGAGGCAAACTGTTCCACTGGTTAATTGTCCTCACTGTTAGGAAATTCCTCCTTAGTTCCAGGTTGCTTCTCTCCTTGATTAGTTTCCATCCATTGTTTCTTGTCTTGCCTTCTGGTGCTTCGGAAAATAAGTTGAGCCCTTCTTCTTTGTGGCAGCCCCTCAAATACTGGAACACTGCTATCATGTGCCTCCTAGTCCCTCTTTTCTCAATTCTGCAATCTTCTGAGTTGCTCTTCTTTGCACTTTTCCCAAAGTCTCAAAATCTTTTTGGTAATGTGGTAACCAGAACTGGATGCACTATGCCAGGTGTGGCTTACTCAGGCTTTATAAAGTGGTACTAATACTTCACATGATTTTGATTCTATGCCTGTTATACAACCAAGGATGGTGTTCGCTTTTTTGGCTGCTGCCGCACATGGCTGGCTCGTGTTGAAGTGATCGTCCACTAGGACTCCAAAGTCCCTCCCACAGTTGCTGTTTCTGAACTAGGTTTTGCCTAATCTGTACTTGTACCTTTGGTTTCCCCTGCCTAGGTGTAAAACCTTGCTTTTCTCCACATTAAATTTCATGTGAAGAACAGAAACTTCGTGCCTTGGTGTTGTCTTTTAATTCAGTTCATACCAGCCGATAGTAGGGTTGACCAATGCTTGTCACCCCAGTTATCTGTTGATGGTATCCCATGGAGGATCTTGTCTTCCAATGCAACACCCTCTGCTTGATCTTCCTCCCATGTCTGCTGCTGCTGCCTCAGGCGTTCTCTCCGTAGCTCATCCTTGAGTGTCATCTTAATAATACACTCCTGGATGTGTGTGTGTGTGTGTGTGTTTTTAACAAGACAGTGGCTTTGACACTCACGGTGTCACATTAGCAACATCAGAGCTCTCTGCCCAAAAGAATGAAGTACTACGAAGAGCTAAGATATTGGGCAAGAACCCTCAAAGTCCCAGGCCTCTGGTAAAATATATGAAATTGAGGAAGACACAGACCATCCATAAGGAGCGAGAAAGGGATTTTTACAGTATATGGGGAACAATAGCTACTAACAATTCAACTCCCCCACCTGCCCATCCCTCTCCCATCTCCACCCTTTGGTCATCCTATATATAGCATGTTAAAATGAAGAGGTGATTGTATTGGCGGATTGACATTTCGTGGCTTAGAACTGGTAGCAAATTTGTTGTTGACTTTGGCAAACTGGCTGAAGCCCTAGCCCTTTTTCACAAGGCCCAGAATGGTCCACCTGAAGTGTGTGGACGCCACTTCTGGAAGTCCGTTCTGAGCCTCAGAGGCCCGGAGGAGGCGTCCCAGGCCCAGAATGGTCCATCGAAAGTGCGTAGATGCCACTTCCGGAAGTCCGTTCTGTGTTTTGGAGGCCCAGACCCAGAATGGACTTCCGGAAGTGGTGTTCATGCAGAGAATCAGTTGTTCAGTTATTTGAATCCCACCACTGAAGTTAGCTATTTACTTATAGAATCCTAAGGCTGGAAAAGACCTTGGAGGTCTTCTACTCCAATCTGTTGCTTAAGGCTGGAGACCTTATAACAGGGGTGTCAAACTGCTGGACCATGGGCCGGATGCATCATAGCGAATATATATATAAAAAGAAGTCAACCTGGGCTTTTATTTCTATCTATCTATCTATCTATCTATCTATCTATCTATCTATCTATCATCTATCTATCTATATCTACATATATATATCTACATATATCTACATATATCTATCTATCTATCTATCTATCTATATACATACATACATACATACATACATACATACATACATATATATATATATATATATATATATATATATATATATATATATATATATATATACATACACATAAAAGGGACGCGGTGGCTCAGTGGGTTAGGATGCTGAGCCTGTCGATCTGAAGGTCGGCAGTTTGGCGGGTCGAATCCCGAGTGCCGCGTAACAGAGTGAGCGCCTGTCACTCGTCCCAGCTTCTGCCAACCTAGCAGTTCGAAAGCACGTAAAAATGCAAGTAGAAAAATAGGGACCACTCCGGTGGGAAGGTAACAGCGTTCCATGCGCCTTTGGCATCTAGTCATGCCGGCCACATGACCACGGAGATGTCCTTGGACAAGCGCTGGCTCTTCGGCTTTGAAACGGAGATGAGCACTGGCCCCTAGAGTCGGAAACGACTAGCACGCATGTGCGGGGGAACCTTTACCTTTACCTTTACATACACATATATATAATCTATAAAAGCAAAAGAGTGTTTAGCTGGGTTTTTTTTGAGTAATGGATTATTTCCATGTCTTATCATAACACAATATCGTGAGGCTACCGAGAGGGCTCAGAAAGAGCAAATGAAAAATTGGACCAAGCTGGAAACAGATATGACAGCCCTTGAAATAAGCACACAGAGAATAGATCTTACGAGATAAACGGAGCAATATGGGAAGAAAAAAAGATCTCATTAATCTCCCCACATATTTTCTCTTTTGGTGATTGAGTGCCAACACAAAAAAGGAACACAGATATATTTGGATCAGCATTTTTTTTTACGGACAGAAGACCAACTGAGTGATCCTATTGAGCACTGTAACTTAAAGGATGCAGACTCTCCCTTAGCTCAGCTCTGTTTCTTTGAAGAAAGTTTTACTTGGTGCAAGATGAGAGTCTCCAATAAATCTTTGGGGAAAGATACCTATTTTCAGGGGGGAAAGATGCTTCTTCTTCTTCTTGGTGACTGCCTGAACTAGTCCCTACAGTTGTTCTTCCTTCTTCTTCTTCTTCTTCTTCTTCTTCTTCTTCTTCTTCTTCTTCTTCTTCTTCTTCTTCTTCTTCTTCTTCTTCTTTCTTCTTCTTCTTCTTCTTCTTCTTCTTCTTCTTCTTCTTCTTCTTCTTCTTCTCCTTCTCCTCCTCTTCTTCCCCCTCCTCCTCCCTCTTCCTTTTTTCCCTTTCTTTTGGTTAGTTCCCAACTCCAGCAGAATATTTTGGATTTGGCCATTTGATATTGCTATTGTCTACTTTTCCATTGCCCAAGTAAAAATGGTCGTGTGTGACAGAAAGGGAGAGTGTGAAAGCTATTTTCAACAACTGTGTGTGCATGAGGTGTACATGCTTGCTTGCTTATTTCAAATGTGACTGGAGTTTATTTTGAGAGATTAATCTGTTGCTGTCAACAGTCCTACCCAGTTCGGTTTGCATGTGTATATGCTCTTGTCCAACATAAGTCACAGAAAGGAAACGTTAAAAAAGAACATCGAATCTTTTCACCCATCTAAGATCTAAGAGGAAACAGCAGTGCAACATGCAGATATTCCGATAAATTTTGGAAAAATAAAATTGAATAAATTATCCAAAATAAAATCCAGATACAAATGAACAGAATATGCTGACATTTGCTCAATAGCAATAGCAATAGCACATAGATTTATACACTGCTTCGTAGTGCTTTACAACCCTCTCTAAATGGTTTACAGAGTCAGCCTCTTGCCCCTAACAATCTGGCTCCTCATTTTACAACCTTGGAAGGATGGAAAGCTGAGTCAACCTACAGCCGATCAGGATCAAACTCCTGGAGTGAGCAGTGAGTTAGCTTGCAGAACTGCAATTTAACCACTCCATCACCATGGTTCTATTTTAAAAAAAATGCCTATATACCAGACACGAACTAAGAAAAATGTCAAATAAAGATTTGTAACTAAAAAGAAGAAGAATGGAATGCCTGTTCACATTTATTCTGATGAACAATGTGTTAAAAAGCAGAGAAGGAAAAGGACAGTTAATCACTTTTTCTCCTGCTGCACTTTATGGAGAAAGTCAGTAGTAATAATGTATAGGCACAAGCTGTACATGGCTATTAATACAGATAACAAAAAGCAGTGACCTTTATTATCTGCAGTCCACATCTTTTGAGCTTTGCAAATCAAAGGCAGCCAGGTTTTTCCTCCGACATATCAATTTGTCATTTCATATACATACATACGGGAAGAACATCCGCCCTTCATTGTTCCCCACTGTTTTGTATCGTCTTTATAGCAATTGGAATCAGACAATGATGAAACTTACAATTTGGGTGGATAAATATCAAGTCGTTTTCAAATAACTTTCAGTTTCTCTAATCTCTCAGTTACCCTCCATGGAATTTTAGCCGGTTCTTTCAGGCAGGAAAGACCACGGGTTCATATGTGGTTTTTCAACTGATTTATTGCTATAGTCCATGGGTCGGCAACCCGCGGCTCTGGAGCTGCACGTGGCTCTTTCAGCCTTTTCTAGCAGTTCCCAGCTGCCCTCCACCATTTGCAGAGAGAAAGACAGAGACAGAGAGAGGCACTTGTGCTTCCCTTCTCTCTCTCTCTCTCTCTGTGTGTGTGTATAAAAAAGAGAGTGGCCTCATGCTGTTCTCTGAGAAGCTGACAAGTTTATTGAATGGGGCTCCTGCCTTTGCTGTGTCTCCACAGGAAGCAGCAGAAAGCAGCAGCTCTCAAGGGCAGGAGAGCCAGCCCAATAAGAATGTGTGTCAGCTTGTCTGAGAACAGTGTGAAGCCAGCTTGCCAGGTGAGCATAAGAAGAGAGAGAGGGAGAAAGGGAGGAAGGAAGAGAGAGGGAGAGAGGGAACTCATGCACAGCAGCCTCTTCAATTAAGCTTCCCCCCCTTAAGTGCGCGTGTGAGTTTTGCGACTCCCAGTATTTTTTTCCCTCTGGGAAACAGGTCCAAGTGGCTCTTTGACTGTTTAAGGTTGCCGACCCCTGCTATAGTCCATGCACAAGAATCTTCTCAACTAATAGTCAACAGCCGCTGACAATTAGATAAAAGACAACAGCACTCAAGGAGGGTTGGAATTAATTCACTTGTGGCTACGTAGGGATTCTAGGCTGATCCCTCCTTTCACCCTGCACCCTGTATTCTGCCACTCCTTCTCCCGCAGATTCAGAGCAATGGAATCTTAGCAGGTTGTTTGTTTTTTTTAAAAAAATCATCTGAAAACAAAAACATAAAGCAAAGAACAATGATTTGTTCTTATGGCTGGAAGGATTGAAATTTACACCATGTTACAATCTTAAAGAGAATTTGTGTAAAATAAAGGTACCGTTGATATATCTCACAAAAGAAATTTTCTAGAAGGTATAAAAGCACCTCAAATTTATGTTGGAAAGGCAATCAAGATTCTTGTGCTTGACAAATGAATATAAAAGCCAGAAAATTCTGGATTGAAATCCATACACTGATTCAGAGCATTTTAAAGATTAATATACAGTTGAGGTCTTCTTCTTGGACCTGATGGGTAAACAGTTGGAAAAGTCATGGAACCTTTGTAATTGTATATGATGACTACAGCGAGTTTATTTTATGAGCAAAGATGAACAGATTTGGCCCTATCTAATATGGCAGAATGGTTGATGAAGTTGAGGATTTCTTGAGCAGCCCTTTGTAGTTTTTTTAGCCACAATATAAGAGAAGTTGCTTTTTCTCAGGATATTTTTTTATTTCTCAATCTAATTTACAGTAAGCTTTGTATTCTCTGATGATGTACAACAAGTCCAGCTGCTTAGCTTCTGAAGAAAAGAATCCCAGTTGTATCCTGCTAATTAAAATGTAGTTTCTCTTTTGTCAAATATGACTTGGTACTTCAGGTATAGCAGTGGTTTTGGCATCTGTATGGAAAAAGCATAGCCATTCCTTTCTCTTGGGAACTTCAACTTCATATTTACCCTGGCTCTTTAAAATGGAGTGAAATGGAATGGAGTGCAGTGGAGTAGATGAATAGAATAGAATAGAATAGAATAGAATAGAATAGAATAGAATAGAATAGAATAGAATAGAATAGAATAGAATAGAATAGAATAGAATAGAATAGAATAGAATAGAATAGAATAGAAGCTGAAAGGGACCTTGGAGGTCTTCTAGTCCAGCCGCTTGTTCAAGCAGGAGAACCTATAAAGGTAAAGGTAAAGGTTCCCCCGCACATGCATGCTAGTCATTTCTAACTCTAGGGGCTGGTGCTCATCTCCATTTCAAAGCCGAAGAGCCAGCGTTTCTCCGAGGACGTCTCCGTGGTCATGTGGCCGGCATGACTAGACACCAAAGGCGCACGGAACGCTGTTACCTTCCCACTGTAATGGTCCCTATTTTTCTACTTGCATTTTTACGTGCTTTTGAACTGCTAGGTTGGCAGAAGCTGGGACGAGTAACAGGCGCTCACTCTGTTACGGCGGCACTCGAGATTCGACCCGCCAAATTGCCGACCTTCTGATCGACAAGCTCAGCGTCGTAACCCACTGAGCCACCGCGTCCCTGTAAGGAGAACCTATAGTTCTATACTATTTCAGACAAATGGTTGCCCAGTCTCTTCTTATCTTGCCAAAAAAATAATAATAATAAATAATAATAAACCTTTATTGTCAAAGTACAACATGTGTACATTGAAATTAGCTGAGCCTCCCCCTGTGCTCCCTCCCCCCAACACACAGTGACAACAAACCCTCCATCCCACCACACTATGTGAACCAACTACACCACACACCGGCCTCCCAAGTCAACTCTGCATAAGATTATATCCCATATTTTGGATGTGGTAAATTCCAGGATGGGACCACCATCCATGGCTATAGACTAGAGCAGGGATGTTCAACCTTGGCAACAGAGACCTGTGGACTTCGATTCCCAGAATTCCCAAGTCACCATGCCTGGCAGGACGATTCTGGGAGTTGCAGTCCATGAGTCTTAAAGTTGCTGAGGTTGGACATTCCTGCTCTAGACTATTGAGTAAATGCAAGGAGCACAGCTTGACCTGACTTGAAGGAACTTTATTTCCGCAACCTAAACGTAAGAAATGGTCTATTCATTTATTTATTTTAGTAGCTGAAACATTTTTATAGTGTGAACTTGTGCTGCGAGATTTGGCATTGTCTGAAGAAATTATCTTTATTTTTGTGCTCCTTTGGTGATTCATACTCTTTAGGTATACATAGAAATATGAGTACTGTAATATTTTTAACTAGGTCACTTGTGTTTCTACAACTTTGGTGCAATCTTTTTCACATCTCCAAGAAAAGCAAAACAGGAATGCAATTAGTTGCTGTAATTATTTAAACAGGTATTATTTACGTAAATAAGTATTAAGCAAGGAGGCCTGAAAAAAAAGGTGTTTTCTTTATGCAAACTTTGGATTGCCAATTATGGCAGTCTAATACCATCTTCCACAGCAGGTAGTCCTCAACCTATGGCCACCATTGACCCCAAACTTTAGGTTGCTAAGTGAGAAATTTGTTAGTGAGTTTTGTCCCATTTTACGACTTTTCTTGCCACATTAAACGTTAACGGTTGTATAAATTAGTAACATGGCGGTTAAGTGGATCTGGTTTCCCCATTGACTTTGCTTGTCGGAAGGTCGCAAAAGGGGATCGCGTGACCCTGGGATGCTGCAACCATCATAAATGTGAGTCAGCTGTCAAGTATCTGAATGCAAATCACGAGACACCATGGGGATGCTGCAACGGTTAGAAGTGTGAAAAATGGACATTTTTTCCAGTGTCATTGTAACTTGTTTGAATACAACTTGTTTCTCTACAAGCTGATTGTCATTTCTCCAGGCAGCTTGCAACACTGAAAATTCACAACTCTCTCTTTCTCCCCCCATGGCAGCAGGAACACAACCAAATGCACAGGTACAGTATAGGCAGTATCTTGCTCAATAGTAGCAACTGTGAGAGGATCTCCGAGTCCTAGTAGACAATCCCTTAAATAGGAGCCAGCCGTGTGCTGCAGCTGCCAAAAAAGCCAACACAGTGCTAGGCTGCATTAACAGAGGGATAGAATCAAGATCACGTGAAGTATTAATACCACTTTACAACGCCTTGGTAAGGCCACACTTGGAAAGCTGCATCCAGTTTTGGTCACGACGATAGGTAAAAAAGATGTTAGGACTCTAGAAAGAGTGCAGAGAACAAAGATGATCAGGGGACTGGAAGCTAAAACATACAAAGAACGGTTGCAGGAATTGGGTATGTTTAGTTTATAGTCACAAGTAATTTTTTTCAGTACTGTTGTAACTTCGGTTACTAAGCTAATTGTTTTAAGTCAAGGACTGTGTTCACCTGTACTTTCTACGCAGTTTTCTCTTCCACATTTTTTTTTTTTTGGACTTTCCTATGCACCCGTTCTTCATGACGTTGACTTCAATCCAGGGATGATTCTAGCAGCAATTTAAGGAGATGAATCACTTTCCAACAAAAACTCCAAAAGGGTATCAGTCACAGAGGTGTCTTGCTCCAACTGAGAATGCTTTATATTATTTTATAAAAAACAAAGGGGGCATTTCATAGGCAAAAAAGTGAATCATAGGTTAACTGTAACATATTAACATGATGAGGGTACTGTCAAGTTTTGCTGCCACTTTTAACAACCTCCAATCCACCTGTATAATATTCTTTTAACAGCCCTTAATGAATCAACCCTATGACTGACTGCTTTCCATTAAAAACAGAAGCTGCTTGCTCTAAAGCAGGGGTCTTCAAACTTGGCCCTTTTATGACTTGTGGACTTCAACTCCCTGAATTCCTCAGCCAGCCTCCATTTTGTTTGTTAGATTTAAGACAGGGGTCTTCAAATGTGGCCCTTTTATGACTTGTGGACTTCAATTCCCAGAATTCCTCAGCCAGCGAGGAATTCTGGGAATTGAAATCCACAAGTCATAAAAGGGCCATGTTTGAAGACCCCTGCTATAAAGTCAGAGTTATTAGAGAGGGGCAACAAGGCTTTGAAAAGACAGACTGGGCAACTGGATCGAGATGGTGGAATGTCATTGCTTTATGTCATTTCTTTTTTCTTTTTTTTATTGAAAAGTTTTACAAAAACAAAGTTTTACCCCCAAATCCCCCCACCCCAAAACCACCCCCTTCCCCCCCCTTCCCAGAGCTAAATACAGGATTATAGTTATAATAATCATATTCTAAATAAAAATTATGCTAATATACAATTAACCAAATTCCTAATGTGCTTTAACTCCCCTTTAACATGCTTTACGTCATTTCTTTAAGCAAATTTGTTTTATCCCCATTGCTTTGTTTCACTTGCTAGATCTTGATTGGTTGTTTCTCCTTTGCCTCGGTAGCTGGGTGTTTTCATAAACTAGCTTCTCTACAAGCTGGTTGCCATTTCTCCTGAAAAATACTCGATTGGTCACTAAATTGGTTACGGAGACCAGTTAGCATTTATGCTCCAAAATATCTTTCCCCCCCCTATCCTATGGAGAACAATTACATCGTCCGCACAAGCCTACAATCTCTAGGGACTTGAGACCTATTATTAATAGGGAGTATTATGTCACAATATAACACTTCATAGCGTTATCTGAATTACTACTGTAGGTAGATCAGCAGCATGTTCCTGCATGGAACTCAGGGAAAAAAATGTTGAGGAAAAAAATCTGGTAAAAATTGATAATGTTGCTTGAGCAAAACTCTTACTGGTTTATAATCCAGATCATGCAAAGCATTAGTGCAGTATCTGGAGGGGTATATGAGTACATGTGCTAGAAAAAAAAATCTTCAGGCACTGAGGTAATATAATAAACTACTGCATGTGCAGTGTGAAATTATATTGGTTAGTAAATTCCTGTTAGTTTATACCCTTCCTAGAATGCATCTTTGGGGTTTTTTTGGGGGGGGGATAGCAATGGTTGTGTGACCGTAGAAGATGCTATAAATCACTCATTAATTCAATGATTTCATTCTTTAACCCCCAGAATAGAGAATCTGTGTCTCTTATTGTATGGTACTGCAACTTCCCATCAACCCTAGCTAATTTGGTCAATGATTAGGGAGGGTAAAAACTCTTCTCCAATGTTATCTAGCCATGGGTTCTCTACCTCAGTATTAAAACAAGAACCCAGTACTGAAGAGTACTAAAGATCAAAGAAATAATAATCTCTTCTGAGGCACACAGTTCTCCCTAGTTACCCACGTTAAGGAGGGAGGGAATTGGGTATCTCATTGTTTTAGTAAGAAGCAATGTGCCCACTTCATCTCTGGTGCATAAGCTCTCAGTGTACATACAAGCAACAAATGATAAATCATAATCATAAAATACAATCATAAATCATAAGATACAAGACTGATAGTCATACAAAATAAAAGCAATCAACATAAATCATAAGATACCACAAAGTTATAGTCATAAGATGCTAAAGGAATAGGTAATAGGAAAGATGAGAAGGATAATAGTAATTCAGCCTTACTACGTGGTTTGACATCCTAGGGCAGGGGTAGGCAACCTTGGCTCTTTTATGACTCATGGACTTCAACTCCCAGAATTCCTGAGCCAGCCTCCATTTCGTTTGTTAGATTTTAGACAGGGGTCTTGAAACGTGGCCCTTTTATGACTTGTGGACTTCAATTCCCAGAATTCCTCACTGGCTCAGGAATTCTGGGAGTTGAGGTCCACGAGTCATAAAAGAGCCAAGGTTGCCTACCCCTGTCCTAGGGCATAAGACAGTGTTGTGGGAATTAGTTGTTGAGCAGAGTGATGGCCTGGGGAAAAAACTCTCTTTGTGTCTAGTTGCTTTGGTGTGCAATGCCCTCTAGCACTGTCTTGAGGGAAGAAGTTGAAAGAGTATATGTCTAGGATGTGATATTTTGTTAGCTCTTGGCCGAAAGCCAGTAAATCTGCTTTCTGCATATCATTTGATTAGATTAGGGACTTAGTAAACAATGTTGTGGCCTAGCAGAACCTTTCATACTGACCTTTGATGTTGCTGCTGGCAAATTCCGATGGTGAGCATACTTGGAATGAGTAAGTATCATCCTTGCTACTTTACTTTTTGGACTTCCTTAGAGCAGATAAGCGTCTAGTTCTACAGATCAGTATTGTTCTGATGATGAGAAGTGGGCAGCTTAATTGACAATTAAACCAGCTCCTGAAATTCCAAGTCCGGAAATAAAAGGCTGTTGCTTGTGTTCAGCCTTGTCATCAAGCTCGTACACAGTGAGTGTATTCTGTGCCAGAAATACCTTGACAGCTGTTAACAGCTGGCACTACAATTACAATTAACACCGTGCCTTTATTAGATTTGACACTGACATGTGTATTAATAAATCTTGGACTAGGATAAGAAAATCACTCAGCTGTACTTTAAAGGTTTAATTACAAGTGTGCTTGTTTGTGTGTGGCGCGTTGGGTACCCACTTTCAATTTTCCCCGTCTAATGTCTCACATCACACTGGTGTGTTCTTAAAAATAAAGCTGATGTTTATTTATTATGCATGGGCCCCCTGCTAGGCCCCTAAAACAAGTTAAGATTTATGTTTCTGAAAGATTGCTTAGCAATGTGACACCTCACCTTGAGAGATTTCATTAATGCTTAACATTTCATGAAAGCTTCTGTTCTGCTCATGTGGCTGAAAGAAACTCCAAAATTTGTCAGTTCGATGCATTTCTCTAACTCTCACCGGATGTCACGTTTGCTCTTTGTCATCACCAAATCCAAAGCCACTTATTTATTAAAGTAATATAGGCTACCCAACTCATACACACCGACTCCAGGTAGCTTGCAACACTGAAAATTCACAACTCTCTCTTTCTCCCCCCCCCCACCCCCAAATGCACAAGTATAGTATAGGTGGCACCTGGCTCAATAGTAGCAACTGTGAGAGGGATCTTGGAGCCCTAGTGGACAATCACTTAAATAGGAGCCAGCAGTGTGCAGCAGCTGCCAAAAAAGCCAACACAGTGCTAGGCTGCATTAACAGAGGGATAGAATCAAGATCACATGAAGTGTTAATACCACTTTACAACGCCTTGGTAAGGCCACACTTGGAATACTGTATCCAGTTTTGGTCACCACGATGTAAAAAAGATGTTAAGACTCTAGAAAGAGTGCAGAGAGGAGCAACAAAGAAGTTTACTGGGGGTTAAAAACCTATAAAGAACAATTGCTGGAATTGGGTATGGCTAGTGTAATGAAGAGAAGGACAAGGGGAGACATGATAGCAGTCTTTCAATATCTCAGGGGTTGCCCCAAAGAGGGAGTCAAGCTATTCTCCAAAGCATCTGAAGGCAGGACAAGAAGCAACAGATGAAAACTAACCAAAGAGAGAAGCAACCTAGAACTAAGGAGAAATTTCCTGACAAGTTAGAACAATTAATCAGTGGAAGAATTTGCCTCCAGAAGTTGTGAATACTCCAACACTGGAAGTTTTTAAGAAGAGATTTGTCTGAAATGATATGGGATTTTCTGCCTGAGCAGGGGATTGGGTTACAAGACCTCCAAGGTCCCTTCCAGCTGTTATTCTGTTAAATCAACAATCTGATTAACTCCCATCTGTGGTCCCCATGACCTGTTGGAAAAGCAACAGGATGCGGCATCAATAATGTTCCATAAAGAAGAGACACTTTATGTTCCATAAAGAATGAGTCACCACTGAGAAGACCCTTTTTTATGGTTTCACCAGATGTATATTCCTTATAGACTGAACTGGAATATACTCTGGCTTCTCTTTCTGATGTCAGGTGGGTGTATGGGGAGACGCAATCCTTCAAATATAGCCTGGCCCAATATATTCCTTATACAACATATTTTTATCATGTGAACTCCTTTTGCAACCTTCCCACAAGCAAAGTCAATGGGGAAATTCATTAAACAACTGTGTTACTAATTTAACAAGTGCAGTGATTCACTTAACAACTGTTGCAAGAAAAGTCATAGCAGGGGTCTTCAAACGTGGCCCTTTTATGACTTGTGGAGTTCAATTCCCAGAATTCCTCAGCAAGCTATGCTGGGTGAGGAATTCTGGGAGCTGAAGTCGACAAGTCTTAAAGTTGTCAAGGTTGCAGACCCCTGTCCTAGGTAAGTACAGTTATCAGGGTACTTTAAAAAAAAATAAAATAAAAAGGCATTTTGAGTGGAGACCCTCCAACCTACAGATGAGCTGCAGCAGCCCTGCTGCAGAAGGGGCGATCCCTATCAACATCGCACCCTGAAACTTGACAGACGGCATTGCAGGGAGTTGGACTAAATGACCTCCAAGGTACCTTCCAACTTATTATTATTACCTGACCTGCACGGGCGCTTCCCACCGGGCAGCGATGCGCAGCCTCGCGCGCGCTGCTTCCCGCCGTTTCCATGGCAACCGCCCGGGGAACTGGCCGCGCGCCCTTCCGGCCCAAAGTTCTCGGACTGCCTTCTCCCTTCTTCCCACCCCTCCCCACCGATGAGTGCCGCGGCTCTGATTGGCTGGCCTGAAAAACCGAGGAAGCCCTCGGATTGGCAGATCGTTTTCCCCTCCGCCTCCGAAAGGGCGGGGAAGCTTTAAAAAAAAACCTGCGGGTGACGAAGTCTGAGGGCGGGGGGGGGAAAGCGCGCACATTTTTGTCGCGCTTTTACCCTTCCACAGAAGCGACGCTTCCTGGGTGGGTGTGGGAGGGTAAAGGACTCCCTCCCAGGGCCTCATCGTACCTCCCTTTGCCCTATTACGTAATGAGGTGGCTTTTTGCTTTCTCAGGTAGTTTTGATTCTTAAACATTTTAGGATACGGAGTGGGGTGGGGGAAGTCGGTCCTCAGGTAATGTAAGCGGCCTTTTGTTTGCAGGGAGTAAAAGGAACTCCTTGCATCTGAGGGAATTTTAACCTATATTCGACCAGAGGCGGCTGAGGTAATGTCTCAGCGATGTCATATTTAAAGGACTTCCAATACTACAGGTCATTGAAGAAAAAGTTACCTCAGTCCCAAGAATTGGCTTTCTTCAGGGAATAAGGGAAATTTCTGAGGTAATTTTAGCTAAGGGTCATATACTTGGAAGGCATAAAGTACTTCAGGACCTTGAGGGAACCTTAGTCATGTCAAATTTGCAAGGCTAAAAGTACTGCAGAAAGTAGCTGTTAAGTGAAAGTACTTAAATCCTTTTACTCTCAGGAATGAAGTCAACTTAGGGAATCTGAGGAAATTTTAGCCATTTTTTTAAAAAAAGAAAACTGAAAATAATGTCCAGTATTTAGGTCACAAAATAAAATTGAGGGCTGCTCACCTTGGAAGTAAAATATTTGTTGCACCCAAGGTAATCTAAGCTATGGCCTGTAAAAAGGACTGAACCCACCACAAGACTTGTTTAGATTTTAAAAGGTTAAAATTGTCTCAGACCCAGGACTTTCATTTTCTCTCTGGGAATTAGGTCAGCACCTGGGATCTGAAGTGATTTTAGCCAAAATTCACTAACTTAAATGAGTAAAATAAAATACCTATGGAGCCTGAGGGAATCTAGGCCAGGTCCTGATAAAAGGACTAAACTACCACAGGGAACTAAAAGTTAAACATAAAATCAGCTTTAAATTTCCTCAGACCCAGGAGTTGCCTTTTCTCTGGAAATAAGGCCAACTCTTGAGGCCTGTGGTAACTTTAGTCAAAGGTCACATTTTTAGGAATAAAATCCCTGTGGGACTTAATCTGAGACATTCTTGTAAGAGGACTGAATTGCCACAGATAATTAAAAGTTAAAATTAGTTTTAAATTGCCTCAAAGCCAGGAGCTATGTTCCTATCTGGAATAAGGCTAACTTCTAAGGTCTGAGGTAATTTTAGCCAAGGTTTGCCTTCCTAAAAAGTAAAATTGGGCCTGTGATAATCAGCCATATCACGGTAAAAAGACTAAAATACCACAGGAAACTAAAAGTTAAACAAAATTATTTAAATTGACTCAGACCCAGGAAGCTGACTTTTCTCTCTGGGAATAAGGTCTGAGGTAATATTACTCTGGTCACTTTTTTAGGAATACAATAGCTATGGGGTCTGAGGTAATTTTAGCCAAGGCTCACCTTCCTAAAAAGAGTAAAATATACTTATGGGGCCTGGGATAATCTGGTAAAAGGACTGAACTACCACAGGTAACTAAAAATTAAAATTAGCTTTAAATTGCTTCAGACCATTTAAATTCAGTCCTGGTGAAAGGATTAAACCACCGCAGGGAATTAAAATTTTAACGTAAAATTAGCTTTAAATTGCCTCAAACTCAGGAGCTATGTTCCTCTCTGTGAATAAGGCCAGCTCCTGAGACCTGAAGTAATTTGTCAAGGCTCACCTTCCTAAAAAGAGTAAAATATTCCTATGGGGCCTGAGGCAATCTGAGCTATATCCTGGTAAAAGGATTAAACTACCACAGGTAACTAAAATTTAAAATTAACTATAAATTGCCTCAGATCCAAGAGTTGATTTTACCCTTTGGTAATGTCAATTTTGAGGCCTGAGGTAGTTTTAGTCAAATGGCACATTATTTTTAGGAATGAAATACCTGTGGGGCCTAAGATACTCAGCCATATTCTGGTAAAAGGACTCAACTACTACATATAACTAAAAGTTAAAATTAGCTTTAAACAGCCTCAGTCCAATTTAAATTCAGTCCTGGTAAAAGGATTGAACCAACACAGGGAACTAAAGTTAAAACACAAAATTAGCTTTAAATTGTATCAAACCCAGGAACTGGCTTTGCTCTCTGGGAATAAGGTCAACTTCTGAGGCCTGAGGTAATTTTAGTCAAGGTTCACCTTCCTAAAAAGAGTAAAATATATCTATGGGGCTTGAAGTAACCTTAGCTATATTGTGGTAAAAGGATTCAGCCACGACAGGTAACAAAAAGGGAAGCAACGTTGGTTTTAAATTGCCTCAGACCTAGAAGCTGACTCCTTTCTGGAAATAAGGTCAATTCTTGAAGCCTGAGGTAATTTTGGCCAGGTGTCCCCTTAAAGGACTAATTATTTCAAGTAACCAAAGGTAAAAGTTAACTAAAATTACTTCAGCCCTCAAACCTGACCTTGCTTTCTTGAAATAAGGTAAACTCCCAGGATGTAAGGCAATTTTAGGGATGACCTGTTCCTAGCAACTAAGGTAAATTTCTGGGGCTGGAGGCCGTTTCTATAGGAAACTAAAAATCTAAAGGCCTCAGGTAATAAGCTCATGTCCTTGTTTAAACACTCAACTACCATAGTTAACTAAAGATAAAGTTACCTAAGTCTTAGCAGTTGACATTTCTGTGGGAATAAGGTGTACTCCTGGAGCCTGAGATAATTTTAGCCAGACATACTCTTATGAAAAATAAAAATATATGGATCCTGGGGTAAATTTAGCCACATCCTATGTAAAGTCTACACTACATAACTAAAGGTAAAAAGTTCAGTTACTTTAGTTGCAGGACCTGGCCTTACCCTCAAGATTAAAATAAATGCGGGAGGCCATGTTATTAGGAATAAAATTCTGTGGGCCTGAGAAAATCAATTTAAAGGGTTAAATTATCACAGGTAACTAAAGTTGATAAGCAAAATTAACTTTAAGGTTAAGGATAATATTGTCTTAATCATAGGAGTCAACCTTACTTTCTGGGAATAAACTCCTGAGATAATTTTAACCAAGGACTTTAGAACAGAGGCCCCCAACCTTTTGGCCACCAGGGACTGGTTCCGTGGAGAGAGGTTTTTCCACAGACCAGAGGGGGCATGGTTTTGTGTGTTGCCTGCATCTTGCAGATGGGGCTTTGTTTGTTTGTCTGGACCAGTTGCTGGCATGCTGCGGCCCGGTACTGGTCCACGCACCAGGGGTTGGGGACCCCTGCTTTAGAAGAAATACCACATTTCTGGGGCCTGAGGTAATGTTAGTCATTCCCTATTAAAACTAAATTACAAAGGTGTAAATAAAATTATCTTTGTTCCTAGGAGTTTTCGTCTTCTCTAGCACTAAGGTAAACTCCTTGGTGCTCTCCCAGCTCAGAGCACCAAAGACCCCTCATTTCAACTCTGAGCTACAAATATTCTCCTTTATTGATAAGGTAAACTCCTAGTGCTTATTTGAACAAAAGACTATGATAATAACAAGCCTCAACAAGAGTCGTACACTGAGAAGAGGGGTTTAGAAATTGAATAAATAAATTTTAGTCAAAGGCCATATTCTTTAAAGGAGTAAAGCACATCACGGATGTAATCTTAAACTAAATTTAGGATGAGAATATTTTTGGGCCCTGAAGTAACATTAGCCCTAGCTTACCATAGAGAAAAGTAAGCTTTTTTCTCTATGCACTACCTTCTTAAGTTTTAAATGCTCCAATTCTTTGTATCTTGCCTTCTTTCACTCATGCCATAAAGCATATGCAACCGCCATTGTAAAATTACTTATATTGGGTTTCTGATCATTTGATGACCTTGATTTTTTTTATCACAAAGACATGTACTACAGAATTGTAGAACACAGGACTCATTTGTCATCCTGCATTGGTGGTGGTGTAAAAATGGAAGAGAAGGATAATGAAAAACAGGACAGGAATGTAACTTTGTTAAGAATGCTACTTCACCAAGTGAATCAAAACTGAACTATAGAAGATGGCCTCAAATAGTTTCAATAACATTTCATACCACATGTTTGAATGCTAGGTGTGGCCAATATTTCATAGATTTTATAATCTTGCCTGGCGTAATTTATGGCAATGATTGTCAGAACTAGAAGAAAACATTCAAAAGTCTTTTTAATTCCAGATGTGGCCAGTGACTTATAAAAGATTGTATAGTTTTCTTGTCTGAAATTTTTTTAGCCATAGATGTGGTTCTTAGAACCAGAAAGGCCCCTCAAGCATTCCACATAGCAACACAGCAAGGAGATGATTGTAATGCCTTTATTGTAGAGGTTGTTCACTCACTGAGCAGATATTCTACTTAGTGGAAGTCCTCTCGGTAGGAAGCCTCATCCAGTTCCTAAGGATCTCCTTAGTGCAGGGGTCGGCAACCTCGGCTCTTTTATGACTCATGGACTTCAACTCCCAGAATTCCTGAGCCAGCTACGCTGGCTCAGGAATTCTGGGAGTTGAAGTCCACGAGTCATAAAAGAGCCGAGGTTGCCGACCCGTGCCTTAGTGAGACCTAGCAGGAAGAGAACCCATTTGGCTCACCCAGTCTTCCTTCTTCAGATTCTTAGCCTACCTAAGTTCACACATGAGCATAGATGAGTTGATGGAGGACAACTCATGAGAAAAAGCCGCACTGATCCTGAGTCCATCTCCATTCACACCAGATACCCAGGATAGAGGTGACGCTTATGCTGCTTCTGGTAGAGGTTTTTCATAATTTAGCCAGAGCACAGGTTTATATAATTGATCCAGAAACCAATATAATGGTGTAATGTGGTCATGGCAATGGTTCCTAGAACTTGAAAGAAAAAGTCAGTGGCTATTTTTAAGACAAGGTCTGGCCTTTGATTGATAAAATATATTTCCTTGCATTACATAATTTGGCCAAAGGCGATGGTTCTTAGAACAAAAAACTTAACGGCCCTTTTTAAGGGTTGGTGTGTCTGTTCATTGGTAAAAGAGTTTATAGTAACCTTGCATGACTTAATTTAGCTATGGCAATTGTTCTTTGAACAACAAAGAAAACGCTGCTTCTTGGACTTTGGATCGTGTTTCTGCCTTGTGGACTCAAACTGTTTATGGACTAAGGCCCTTGCCTTGTGAATTCTAAACCTTGTGGAATTCAAACTTTTTCCTTTTCTTGTGAATGACTATTGAACCTAGTATGTGGAACCAGGTTGCAATGACTGTGGGTGGCTGCCTGAAGGAAAGTTTGGGGTAGAAGTTTATCGGTTGGTGTAGGGCCATCTATTGCAGTATAGTAGTGCAGTAAAACACTCAATTTGCCAACAAATTTGGAAAACTCAACAGTGGCCACAGTATTGGAAAAGATCACTTTACATTTCAATTCCAAAGAAAGGCAGTGCCAAAGAATGTTCAAACTGTCGCACCATTGCACTCATTTCTCATGCTAGTAAAGTTATGCTTAAAATCCTACAAGCTAGACTTCAGCAGTATGTGGATTGAGAACTACCAAAAGTACAGGAAGGATTTCGAAGAGGCAGAGGAACTAGAGATCAAATTGCCAACATACGCTGGATCATGAAGAAAGCTAGAGAGTTCCAGAAAAACATCTACTTCTGCTTCATTGACTATGCTAAAGCCTTTGATTGTGTGGATCATAACAAACTGTGGCAAGTTCTTAAAGAGATGGGCATACCAGACCATCTTATTTGTCTCTTGAGAAACCTATATGTGGGCCAAGAAGCAACAGTGAGAACTGGACACGAAACCACTGATTGGTTCAAAATTGGGAAAGGAGTCCGGCAAGGCTGTATACTGTCGCCCTGCCTATTTAACTTATATGCAGAGCACATCATGAGAAAGGCAGGGCTAGATGAATCAAAAGTTGGAATTAAGATTGACGGAAGAAATATCAACAACCTAAGATATGCAGATAATACCACTCTAATGGCAGAAAGTGAAGAAGAACTAAAGAGCCTCTTGTTGTGGGTGAAGAAGGAGAGTGCAAAACGTGGGTTGAAACTTAACATTAAGAAAACCAAGATCATGGCATCCGGCCCTCTCAATTCCTGGCAAATAGATGGAGAAGAAATGGAGGTAGTGACAGATTTTATTTTCCTGGGCTCCAAGATCACTGCAGATGGGGACTGTAGCCAAGAAATTAAAAGACGCTTGCTCCTTGGGAGGAAAGCCATGTCAAATCTAGACAGCACACTAAAAAGCAGAGACATCACCCTGTCAACAAAAGTGTGTATAGTCAAGGCTATGGTCTTCCCAGTTGCAATGTATGGCAGTGAAAGTTGGACCATAAGAAAGGCTGAGCACCAAAGAATTGAGGCCTTTGAACTGTGGTGCTGGAGAAGACTCCTGCGAGTTCCTTGGACTGCAAGGAGATCAAACCGGTCAGTCCTAGAGGAGATCAACCCTGACTGCTCTTTAGAAGGCCAGATCCTGAAGCTAAAACTCAAATACTTTGGCTACCTAATGAGAAGGAAGGACTCACTGGAGAAGAGCCTAATGCTGGGAAAGATTGAGGGCAATAGAAGAAGGGAACGACAGAGAATGAGGTGGGTGGATGGAGTCACTGAAGCAGTAGGGGTGAGCGTAAATGGACTCCAGAAGATGGTAGAGGACAGGAAGGCCTGGAGGAACGTTGTCCATAGGGTCGTGATGGGCTGGACACGACTTCGCAGCTAACAACAACAAAGCCCTTTATTGGGGCTGCATTTGCCTATGCCACCTAGTCAAAACAGGCCTAATTTAGCGATGGTCGTGGTCTTTAGAACCAAAACGGAAAACTCAATGGTTCTTTTTAAAGTTAGGTGTGGCCATAGATTGAGAAAAATATAGCTATCTTGCCTGGTGTAATTCAGCCATTGGGAAGGTTTTTAGATCCAGAAAGCAAAACTCAGCAGCTATTTTTAAGGCTGGGGTAGCCATTGATAAAAAAAATATATAGTTACCTGGTTTAATTTAGCCATGATGGTTCTTAGAACCAGAAAGCAAACATCAGTCATTTTAAGACTTATCTGTGGCCATTTCATTGATAAAATGTTTTATAGTTACATCGCTGGCATAATGTAGTCATAGCAAAGGGTCTTAGAACCAGAAAGCAAAACTCAATGACCCTTTTTAAGGTTAGGTGCAACTAGTGAGTAATAAAATTTCTGGTTACATTGCCTGGCAAAATTTAGCCAAGTTGAAGATGGTTACAACAGAAAGGAAAACTGAACAACCCTTTTTAAAGTTAGGTGCAGCCAGTAAGTTATAGCAGATTTTATAATTACCTTGACTGGTGTAATGTAACCATGGGAATGGTTCCTAGAACTTGAAAGAAAAAGTCAGTGGCTATTTTTAAGACAACATCTGACCATTGATATAAAAGATTTTATAGTTGCCTGGCATAATTTAGTCATGGTGATGGTTCTTAGAATTTGAAAGCAAAATCCATTGGCTATTAAGAACAGGTGTGGCTGTTGATTGATGATCAAACAGGATTTTTTTTCTCCTTCTGCTCCTTCCTGAAATCTTTCAAGGTGATCACATGTGTGTGTGAATGTTCAGAAATATCAAAATATTCAATATTCAAAAATAACCTTGATATTTCATCCTTATTTGTGATGATGAACAAAGTTCAACCCCTCTTTCCATGCCAAATACACCAGAGCAATGCAACTTAATGTGTTGTAGAGTCAGTCAGTTCTTGCAGTTTCAGGAGGTACATGCCCATACTTGCTTTAGCTTTTGTTTTTCTTTTTGCTTGAATTCTCAGGATGAATTTCTGAGAAATTCATGTGCACAATTCTGCTCCTTAATATTTTTCAGTTGCCGCCTCGGGAAGTTTTTCTACAAGAAGCTTGCTTGAGAGTTTGTGTTCAACTATGATAAACCTCCAGTGAAATTGTTTTCCCCCCCCCCTTCCATTGGGAAAACACAAAAGCTTCATTTTCTGGCATAATTGTCTTGTGTTACTCAATTGCTCCAGGGAATGGAGAACAGGGAAAGTAGGTGTGTTTGTGGCTTCCCTAACATTATGGAGTGGTCTGCCTCCAGAAGCATTTTCAAACTTTTCAGGGTATAAAATTTCTAATATAATATAAAAATATCTACTCCCTATCTTAGGAATCTTTTCTGCTGTGGCTTAGAAAAAAATGCCATGGACATCCCTGACCGTGTTTGAGCTTTTTTTTTCCCCCTTAGTCTTTTACAGAACCCGATCAATTTCTTCAGAATCCTAAGGTTTAGTAGAAGGCAATTTGTTATAAGAAAAAAGAAGACCCAACTTTTGGAAGGGGATGTTGCAAGATTATGTCTTATGTATATTACCCAAAATTGTCCCAAGTGGGTGGTGTAAACATAAACTTTGGGCTCTCTCAAAGTTTCTTAGCCCAACCTAACTCACAGAGTTGTAAGAAAAATAGGAGGAGGAAATTCTGTTAGATATGTTCACCACCTCGAGTTATTTGTAAAAATAATAAAAGTGGCATACCAATAAATGAAATTCATGAGTTATTTATTGACTGACATTTCTGTGGTGCCCAACTCAAAAAAAAAGGACTTTGACTTTGTGAGATTCACTGTATCAGGTGTTCAATGGTAAAAATACCCCATGTCATTCAGTTGCTTTAGGGAATAGTAATTACAAGCCATAGTATTTTCTCTTTAATACCATCAGTCTACTGTGGCCCTCCATTCTCACTCATAAAGGGAGAGAAAGTGTAGAAACAAATTATATGTTTCAGTTAAATTGACTTTTTCTCCTGCTTTCTACAGTGCAAACTCATATCCTACTGAAGTTCCAGCAATTTGGAAAAATGTGCATTTCTTTCATTTACTGTTTAATCTTTGCAAGGTAGCCAGTGTTCTGTTCTTTATCTGGTTATCCATCATTTCCTTTACTGTTACACTCAGAGTCCTACATCATCCTTCCCCCCACCCCCGATGTTCATGTTACATATTTTGACTGTACATACTCCTGTACCTGTTTGGCAAAGGATCAGGCCCAGATTTACTTCATGTATATTGTATAAAGTAAAATTATGCCAATAAGATCTGATTGAGAGGGAAGAAAGGAGAGTAGAGAGGGAAGAGAGTAGAGGAGGGAGGGAGGAAGTAGGAAGGTTGGAGGAGAAGAAGAGAAGGGAGAAATGGGAGGGGAGCAGTGAAGGAAAGAGGAGAGGGAGAAGAGGGAAGTAGGGAAGAAAGAGTAGAAAGGGAGAAAGAAGGTAGAGAAGAGGGAAGAGAGAAGGAGGGTGGATACAGTGAAAGGGGAAATGGACAGGCAACACCAAAATTTATGTGTATGTATTTATTTTATTAAGAGTATCTGATAGATAAGAATGTAAAAAGAATGTATGTTAATACTTGATAAAATATACAGTATATTTGTTGATATGTATGGGAGAGAGTTGGGAAAAATAAAACTTTTTTAAAAAATCTGATTAGTTAATTATCAAATCATACTTAACTATGATTGTTAGTAAGTGGAGTTACATCCATAACATTAAACATCTTCACCCAATTCAAGTGATTTATAGGGCGAGGGAAGGGTTTAAAAAAAACCAGCTAATAGACATGGAAAAGTTAGATTTAGCCATAATAGACTTAAGTAATAGGGACATGGTGGCTCAATGGGTTAGGACGCTGAGCTTGTCAATCAGAAGGTCGGCAGTTTGGTGGGTCGAATCCTGAGTGCCGCGTAACAGAGTGAGCGCCTGTTACTCGTCCTAGCTTCTGCCAACCTAGCAGTTCGAAAGCACGTAAAAACACAAGTAGAAAAATAGGGACCACTACGGTGGGAAAGTAACAGCGTTCTGTGCGCCTTTGGCATCTAGTCATGCCGGCCACATGACCACGGAGACGTCCTCAGACAAGTGCTGGCTCTTCAGCTTTGAAACGGAGATGAGCACCGGCCCCTAGAGTTGGAAACGACTAGCACGCATGTGCGGGGGAACCTTTACCTTAGACTTAAGTAGTACTGGTCAACTAATTCCCCACTGCCATGTATACTTCAGATGGTTACTAGCATAAGTGAATCATTATGAAGTCCCAGAGGCTCTGCTTTTTGTATTTCTGTTTTTATTCTGGAACTTTCCGCTTATTAAACATAATGTGAAAGCACTTTTTAAGTAACAAGCTCAGGCCTTACAAAAGAGGGGCAATCCATGTTTGGTGCTAAGCCATCTGAAGTCTACAAGGGCTACAGAGAATTCGCCTCTTTTCAACACGGCATTCTCCGAGAGTCTTCACATTGCAGGCTAATCTGAATGGGGAATATTAGATTAGTTGAGCATTTTTGAGTATCAAAGTGTGTCTCCTTGAAAAAGTATCACAGGAAGCTGTTGAAAAGGAAGACTGGAGTGGTTAAAATGGCACTGTTGATATAAATAGTTTTCTTTGTAACAGAACTCTGATCAATGTATGCTGTTAAAATCACTGCTTTTTCCATTTTATAGCTGGAAAATCTCAAAATGATTTCTCAGCTAAGCCGAACAAAGGTCGAGGGGACGGGGAGTTGAGGTGTCCTATCTCTCAGTATGTTTTTTTTTGTCCTAACCACAAAACCACATTGCTTTTAGCTTCAGCACTTACTTATCTCCTAGTTCTCATAAGCTGAAGCAGACAGTGCCAAGATGCTCCCCCCCAAAAAAAGAGAGTTTTTAGTTCTCTCTTTTGCATTCGGAGTGTCAGTTACAGAAATACAACACGGGGTTTCTAGTTAGCTATTCTTCTTTACTTTCTTTGTGTGCGTGTAAGGAAATTAAAATGTGCTGAGAATTATTTTATTAGAAGTTGTGCATCTAAGGCTTTTCTTTTCAATGTTAAGGTTACGTTGCTGTACCTTTTTGAGCTTTTTACAAATATTGTTTAATTAAATGGTCTATATAAAATTCAACACATACATACGTAAATGGGCAGTTGGCTAAGACGTCTTACAGAATTATGCTTAACTACAAAGGAGAGGATTTCTAAAAATGGGACATGGTTAAAAAGCAAATTGAAAGGTAAAATCAAGAGAAGCCCAATTCTCTAGAAAGGTCCTTGAATTTATATATAAAATCAGAAAAGAGCAACAATAAACTGTTGGAACAGTAAATGGAAAAAAAGTCAAAGTTATCAATGGCAACATTACCTTCACCAAATGGAAATCTTCCAAAGTAACAATTAAAAAAGAACACAACTTTATACATACAGAAACTGCAAGTATATTGCTGATTATACAATTAGAATAAATGCAAACATAAATATGAAACCAGTCAAGATGTTCAACACTTAAAATGGAAATGTTAAAGTAAGTTAAGAATGCTAATATAACTTTATATTTTTCATTAGTTTTTCGTCTGTCAAGTGGATCTTTTTCTCTATATTCTTACATATTCATATGTATTTTACCTGTAAGCCATTGAAAGTTCTTCGGGGTTTGTAAGCCAATAAATGTAAATCATCATCCAGAGCTACTGGTTTTCTTTTTGGACAAATGGCCTGTTTCCATACAGGTAAAGTTGCCAAATGCTGAAATACTTTTCCTTAAGAAGCTTAAAGAAGTTCTAAGGGGTAAAATATTAGAGCTGTGCCAGGTTTTTGAAGGGTATGGTAATGTGAGCAAACATCTCTGCTTGAAGTATATAAATAGCTCCAGAAGAGCTGGTGGAACTTCTTTGAATGGTTTCCCGTATTATCTATATCAGACATGTCAAACACAAGGCCCGGGGGCCAGATCCAGCCCGCAAAGTGGTTTCATGTGGTCCACGAAGCCATCCTGGAAACAGGGAATGGCCCCCACTGCCTTGGCCCTGGCCCAGAGACTCTCCTTCTGCCAGAGACCCTCAGATCTGCCCCACTCCTGACCAGGCCCCCATAGGCACCCTTGATGCGAATGATGTAGAGCTGACCACGCCCACCCAGTAGGCCATACACACTCTAGCCATGCCCACCCAGTAGGCCACGCCCACCCTGGCCATACCCACCCGGCCCCTTGAGGGCAACCGCAATGCTGATGCGGCCCTCAATGAAATTGAGTTTGACACCCCTGATCTATATGAATGCACATGTGTGCTTGTAGAAACAACCTGGGAAATATCGTGAAATTTTCCAAAGTTGCCACACTCTTTAATATTTTATGGTAGGGCTTTTCACTCAAAGCTAATGTTTTGTGAATGTCTGTCTGTCTGTCTGTCTGTGTGAGGATTGGATCTACACATTTTTAAAAGAATCCAGCACTATTCCTGTTTGATTATACAGGTGTAAAAAAAGCTAGGAAATGCAATGACTTTTGCGCATAGAAAAAGAAAAATGCTCAACCGAATGTCATACAATAGGGTCTAAGACAGGGGTCAGCAACCTGAAATAGTGAAAGAGTGCATGCGCAGAACAGGGTTTGACTGAAGAGTGGAGCCAAGGCGAGATATGGACCTACCCTGCATATTTGAATTGATTGGTTGAACTTTTTTAGTCCCACTTTTTTTTTTTTTGGACTGCACACGGCAGAGGACTGGGAGCTGCAGGAAACAGCTGAAAGAGCTGCATGCGGCTCCGGAACCGTGGGTTGCAGACCTGTGGTCTAAGAAGACTCATACGCAGAGAAGGATTTGACTATCGTTTATGTAGTAGATTCTAATGGTTGCTCCTTATATCCTGCTCAAGTTCTTTTTTTCTCGGCACATAATCCTTCTGTTCTCATTCACTAAACAGAAGAACTGGTGTCTATCTTTTTTTTCTCTTCAAGTCAACGTTCTGTGGATTTGCAGACGGTCATGTCTCCTCTATTCCTTGACAGAGTCTGTTAAAATAACTAACCCTTTCTCACAGATCTTATTTCCTCAAACCTTTTCATCACAGTTTCCTTTGTTAATCTCTGAACTCACTCCAATTTGTCCTTTCAAATGTGTTTTGTCTTTGACAGAAAGTCGTAATCCATCTGAGGCCTAATCAGTGTTAAAAAGAGCAAAATAATTTTCTCACTTGTTTTGCAGGCCACACTCCCGTTAAGACTTATCAGTGTAATGTTTTTGGCTTTTGAACCTGGCTGAATTGCAATCCTCTTCTGTGAAGCAGTTATCACTTGGAATTTGAATGCCTTCCTTACTCTCTTGCTACTGTTTTGTGAGAAGAAAACTTTCAGTTTGCTGGGGTGGGGTGTATCTGAAAAAGAGAACTAGCAATAATAGTTATTTATTTCTGAACTAAATTAAATCAGCCTGGGTATTGTTAATTTTATTTCAACATTGCTTTTTCTTCAATGGGTTATTAACATTTGGCTCCCTTTTTTCCCCCAGCTATACAATTGGAGATAACTTTGCGGACAACAAAATTGGTTGGCTGCGGGTAGCCACGATTCACATACATGGAGCCTTACGGAAATAGGGTTTGACTGATCCTGGCTTGACGGACATATATCTATATATCATGGGATATCAAGATCAATTTGTTTCAAAGACTGAAAAAAGAACAGTAGTGAGCAATGAATTGGAACAAAAATTAAGGAAGCTACTTTCTACAAAATATACTACAATGCAGAAAAGAGAATCGGGTGAAAACTTTGATGTTTGATGAATTCCGGGGTAGTGCATGAGCAAAGATCAAAGCAACTATTTTCTATTTATTCAATGTTCCATTTGATGATGAGGTTTTTTGGCTGTCCACTATCTGCTTCCTTACCTGATTGGGCCGTATTTTTAAAATTGAATTTTTTTAAAAAAAATGAAACATGATAAAAGCTTGAGATAAAGATAAAATTTTGCAAAGTTATTGAATGTACAACTGGGTTATCTGACTTCTGTTTTAGCCTTTTTTTGTTCTGTGCTTAACCACTCTTATTCCTAAGGAAGTGGCTTAATATTATCAATCTCCCAATACAAAAGAAAGGTATAGGCAGAATCCTGCCAACTATGGTCCAATAAACCTTTTCCAATAGTCATCAGCCTTTGGGCGAGATTTCTTCATTTTCAAAATTTATATTGGAGGCTTCTGAAGAATCTCCTGCCCTGCCAATGGGCAGAATTCAGATCAGGATGTTCGACAATGAGTAGATATGCAATGCTACACTATTTAACTGAGAATATGCAAATCCTTCTGAGGTGCCCTTTATGTTGCCTTGATTGATTTAAACGTGGCATTTGACTTTAGTCCTCATGAGAGACTTTGGAGGCAGTTAGCCACAGCACCCACTGGCCACGATATTCTCAAGCTGATAATTTTGCTACCTCAAAACAGTCCCATACAAAGCAGAGATATGTCTAATGGCACTGAAACAACGTTCCCTGCTTTTAAAGGAGGCAAACAGGGCTGCATTCTTGCCCCTTTATTATTTATATTCCCTATTAATGACATTACTATGGCCCTCAGTAAGCCTCTTACAACACTTGTCCATCAATGTAGCTCCAAATGTAACTCAGATGGGCCTTTGCAGAAACCCAGTTTCATTTATAGCCTACTGTTCTATGGGATCTCTTAAACTGACTATTCATAATCATAATCACAATAATCATAATAGTAAAGTTCGAAGGGACCTTAGAGGTCATCTAGTCCAACCCCCTGCTCAGGCAGGAAACCCTATACCATTTCAGACAAATGGCTGTCCAGTCTCTTCTTAAAAATTTCCAGTGTTGGAGCATTTACAGCTTCTGGTGGCAGGTTGTTCCACTGGTTACTTGTTCTAACTGTCAGGAAGTTTCTCCTTAGTTCTAGGTTGCTTCTCTCCTTGGTTAGTTTCCATCCGTTGCTTCTTGTCCTGCCTTCGGGTGCTTTGGAGAAGAGCTTGACTCCCTCTTCTTTGGGGCAGCCCCTGAGATATTGGAAGACTGCTGTCATGTCACCCCATCGTCCTTCTCTTCATTAGACTAGACGTACCCAATTCCAGCAACCATTCTTTATATGTTTTAGTCTCCAGTCCCCTAATCATCTTTGTTGCTCTTCTCTGTACTCTTTCCAGAGTCTCAACATCTTTTTTACATCGTGGTGACCAAAACTGGATGCAGTATTCCAAGTGTGGCCTTACCCAAGGCATTGTAAAGTTCAAAAACTTAAGATTTTATTACGTTATAGTAGGCACTTCAAGTCTTAAGAAAATTCATAAAAGCTCAATTGACCAGACTAAGTACCTGAGTATCCTCTTCTATCTTTCCACCTGTTTGGATTAATCAGTTGAATGAACTCTTTATAAGAGCCCAAAACATCTTCAGCATGATCCTTAAATAGGTGAGCTGTCAAGGCAATCATTACAACCCTGCAGAAATTAAAATATATAAAGTGAAGTGTCAACTTCCACTTTGGAAGCTATTCAGTCTTAATTTTTTAAAAGCCATACTTAGTGCTTCTTGCGAAACTCAAATGCCCGTACTTGGTTAGAGCTTGGCTGTGTCTCTTTGGGAGCCTAACTCAGCTTTGCTGTTCCAGGCTTTGGCTGAAGCAGATTTCTGAGGGTTACTATTCCTGGTTACTACTATAATAATAATAAAAATAAAGTTGGAAGGGACCTTGGAGGTCATCTGGTCCAACCCTCTGCTCAGGCAGGAAACCCTATATCAGGGGTAGGGAACCTTGGCTCTTTTATGACTTGTGGACTTCGATACCCAGAATTCCTTAACAGCCATGCTGACTCAGGAATTCTGGGAGTTGAAGTCCACAAGTCATAAAAGAGCCAAGATTCCCTACCCCTGCCCTATACCATTTCAGACAAATGGCTGTCCAGTCTCTTCTTAAAATCTTCCAGTGTTGGAGCATTCACCACTTCTGGAGGCAGGTTGTTCCACTGGTTGATTGTTCTAACTGTCGGGAAATTTCTCCTCGGTTCTAGGTTGCTTCTCTGGTTAGTTTTCATCCATTGCTTCTTGTCCTGCCTTCAGGTGCCTTGGAGAATAGCTTGACTATTGTGGCAGCCCCTGAGATATTGGAACACTGTTATCATGTCACCCTTCGTCCTTCTCATACTCAATTCCAGCAACTGTTTCTTATATGTTTTAGCCTCCACTCTCCTAATCATCTTTGTTGCTCTTCTCTGCGCTCTTTCTAGAGTCTCAACATCGTTTTACATTGTGGTGACCAAAACTGGATGCAGTATTCCAAAAGTGTGGCCTTACCACAGCCTTGTAAAGTGGTATTAACACTTCACGTGATCTTGATTCTATCCCTCTGTTGATGCAGCCTAGCACCGTGTTGGCTTTTTTGGCAGCTGCAGCACACTGCTGGCTCATATTTAAGTGATTGTCCAACTAGGACTTCGAGATCCCTCTCACAGTTACTACTATTGAGCAAGGTATTACCTATACTATACCTGTGCATTTGGTTTTTCTTGCCTTACTTTTTTTCACCATTGAATTTCATTTTGTTAGATAGCACCCAGTGTTGAAGTCTGTCCAGATCCTCCTATATCTTAAGCCTATCTTCTGGAGTATTGGCTATTCCTGCCAGCTTGGTGTCGTGTGCAAATTTGATGAGTTCCCCATCTATCCCCTCATCCAAATTGTTGATTTGATTTGATTTTATTAAATTTATATGCCGCCCTTCTCCCTGAGGACTCAGGGTGGCTCACAACAATAAAAATTAAAAAACATAGAGTAAAAAATTTAAAAGAAAATTAAACAATAAATGCAAAATTACGAGACAATTTATCCCAGTAAAAAGCCTAATTAAAAACCGTAGTCAGTCCAGGCTCGCTTGTTGGAACAACCAGGTCTTCAGGTCACGGTGGAAGGACCGAAGGTCAGGGGCCATCTGCAGCTCCGGAGGCAACTCATTCCAGAGGGTTGGCGCACCCACAGAGAAGATGTTGAAGAGCCCTGGGCCCAGAAGAGAGCCCTGGGGCACCCCACTACTCACTTCCCTCTATGTAGATGCAGTTCCATTGAGGACCACACACTGAGTATGGCCAGTCAAGCAGCTACGAATCCATCTGGTGGTGCTGCTGTCTAACCCACATTTTTTTATCTTATCAAGTAGTAGGTTGTGATCTACTTTATCAAATGCCTTACTGAAGGCCAAGTAAATTATATTCATAGCATTCCTCTGGTCCACTAATTTTGACACCTGGTCAAAGAATGCAATAAGATTTATCTGGCATGATCTGTTTTTGACAAACCCATGTTGGCTTTTAGTGATAACTTTGTTCGCATCAAGGTGTTTGCTGATTTGTTTTTTGATTATCTTTTCCAGAATCTTCCCAGGTATTGAGGTCAGGCTGATAGGTCTGTAATTTCCTGGATCCATTTTTTCCCCCTTGTTTGAAGATGGGAACTACATTAGCTCTTTTCCAGTCCTCTGGTAGTTCCCCAGTGCTCCAGGATCTTTGAAAAATATATTTCAGTGGTTCTGAGATCACATCTGCCAGTTCCTTGGGAGCCTTGGGGTGTAATCCATCTGTCCACCCACTCCTCATCTAGGGTGGAGAGGTGCTCACTTACCATTTTCTTGCCTATCATAACTTGTGTCTCTAATCTGTTTTTTATGGTACTGTTTTTGATAGGTTGGACTTTTTCCCCTTTGTGTAAAGACAGATGCAAAAAAACAAGTTAAATAGTTCTGCTTTCTCCCTAATGCTTGTCACCTTCTTGCCACTTTCTCCCACTAATGGACCAATCATTTCCTTAACCTTTTTTCTTGTTTTTTACATGTTGAAAGAAGCTTTTGTTGTTTTTGTTGTTATTTTTTTTACTTTCGTTGCAAGCCTTAGTTCATTTTGAGCCTTAGCTTTCCTCACTTCGTCTTTGCAGGCTCGGGCTATTTGCTCATATTCTGCCTTAGTTATGTGCCCCTCTTTTCATTTTTTATACTTGTCCCTTTTGTCTTTCAATTTCTCAGAGTTCTTTATGCAGCCATGCTGGTTTCTTTTGAGAATTGTTATTTTTCTTCTTCGTTGGTATTGTGCTAGACTATTCCCTACTAGTGATTTATTTCATCTTTGAAATGGCAAACTGACTTTGATTTGGCTTATTGCAGCTTCTCGATACTGGGATCATCCAGGGGATGTGTGGAGGTGCAGCAATTGCACTGTAATATCAGTGGACAACTTTAACTTTATCATCTTGAAAGTCTAGATCCAAGATCTTTGTTTAAGGTCTTAAGATCATCTCTTGATTCAAACCAGGATCTTAAGATCTTAAACCAAAGATCTGGGATCAAGATGATAAGGCTACAGCTATCCACTGACATTATAGTGCAATTGGTGCACCTCCACCCATTCCCTGGATGATCCCTAGATATGTTTATAGCATCAGATATGTTCCTCACAGGAGGATATTCACCTTTATGTGAATCGGTGTATCATCCTTTATGACATACTCCCATATGATCAATATATTTGGACACATACAGAGATTGAGTCAAAAAATCATTATGCATTGAGTTGTTGAAAGAAAAGTCTTCATCATGGTTCAGTCCAAGCCAGAGATAAACAACATGGCGACTGCTTTAGGAAGAAGGTTGCAGTTTATTGAAGAGGAGAGCCAGACAGGAAGATGGCTCTGGAAGGAACAAGAGGGACGAGCACATGTAGGGAGTGGGTTTTTATACCCTCTGGAGCCTTTTGTTTGGAGTTGTTTCCTGTTCCTCTTTTAGGCTTTGTACTTCCTGTGCCATGTATTCTGACCTGAGGCTGGGTGTGCCCTTTGGCATCTGTGGGTTAATCCTATTATGTCCTGTCTTAGAGTTTGGGTGGGGTTATGTAGATTTTAGGTGTCCTTGTCTTCTTAATCTTCTAGCTGGGGGCCTCCAACCTTCCTGGATGGTTTACATCTGCATTTCTACAGAGCTGGTTTCTGCTTGGGGGAGGGAGATTTGGGGCTATTAAGAAAACTGGGCATGCTTTTCTGCCTCTTTAAGATCCTTTGAGGAAATATATATATTTTTTTTGCCTTTTTAATATTTCCTTCTCTGGGGGAGGCTGACTTCCCACAGTATCATCAATGGCACTTGGCACTGATGCCAGAACTTTTGTCTTTCTGATCAAGAAGCTGCAGCTTTAAGAGAAAAAAAGAAATCAGGAATCGTTTAAAAGGGTGACCAAGTTATCAATAATTACAGCTTGCAGAAGTCAGTTCAGTTAGTACTTTTATTACTAATTGTTTGAGTTTTCTTTTACCGTGTACTACTGAATTTTACTTTTGCTTGCATTTTCTTAGTCTGGGACCATAAATGAATACATTTAATTCTAATGCATACTGAGGTCAAGATTAGAGAGAGGGAAGATGTGAAAGATGGGTAAGTTGGAAGACTTTAATCGTCCTGGTCATACCTTGAATGCATCCTTTAGCAGTGTTAATTTTACTGAGTTGAGAAAAAACCCAAAATGTATATCCTTTTGTAATATATTCAAGAATGTATATTTATATGCAGAAATATCTTTTTTTTTAAAAAATAACCCAGATTAATGAACAAATTTGATGGGAGAAATGCTGTATCTCAATGAATATTAATGAAAGTGACATGGAAAAAATATTTTCTTACTTAAAACACAGAAGGCAACAAACATAGAAGGCAAACAAATGTTGACAGAATTCAATATACAGATTTAAAGAGCAACACACACACACAAACACACACAGAGACACACACACAGAGACACACGCAAAGAAACTCCTGGGTTCTATCTATCATGAGATCTCAGCCACAAAGCTTTTGGGTGTAATTCAAGTAATTCACACATTATTTTAGGTGCAGTTTAAGTAAGTTAAATGTAAACCCTTGAAATATCTTTATGGAAGTATATACTGATCCAGAAACAGGATTGGCTTTGAATAAAATTTGAGGATTAACTGTTACAGGCAGAAGTGAAATGGAAATAAAAATGAAAGAATATAGTGGGATAGAGGGCAGTTTAAAGAGATGAAAGTTTAAAGAGTTGAGCATTTTGTAAAGATAGGCAGTAGCTAAGGTAAATCTACCTCTAGTGACTTAATGTCTATTGAGATGATGATGATGATGATGATGATGATGATGATGATGATGATGATGAATAAGGATCATGAATGATGATGATGTTATCCATTCAGTCAAGTCCGACTCTTGGTGATTTTATGGACCAGGTCTCTCCACATCTTCCCATCTTGCACTATCTAGTTTTTCTAGGCTCAGGCTGATGTCAGCTTTGGTTGTGTCCAGCCACCCTGTTCTTTGACAGCCTGTTTCCTTTTACTGCTAAGACCTCCAAACATAATTACTTACCCCTGCATGACATAGCCAAAGTAAGATGCAGTTTCATGGTTTTCTATCAAGATGGTTGTCATCATTTAACATGGTTATCCAACAACCCTTAGTTCAACTCTAAGAAAGCTAAATTCATTGTGTAAGTGAGCATACAACCCCATGTGTTGGCATGTCTGCACATGTTTCTCCATCCTACAAAACTGCACATGCTGAGCTTTCACTCATATCAGTTCATATCAGTTGACTTGAACCCTATGTACAAATGAACATAGAACATCGAATAACCGAGTTGGAAAGGACTTCGGAGGTCATCTAGTCCAACTCCCTGCACATGCAGGAGACCCTAGACCAGGGGTCTTCAAACCTGGCCCTTTTATGACTTGTGGACTTCAACTCCCAGAATTCTCCAATTAACAGAATAACACATTTGGAAGGGACCTTGGAGGTCTTCTAGACCAGTCCCCTGCTCAGGTAGGAAACCCTATACCATTTCAGACAAATGGCTGTCCCGTCTCTTCTTGAAAGCCTCCAGTGATGGAGCACCCACAACTTCTGGAGGCAAGGCATTCCACTGGTTGATTGTTCTCACCGTTAGGAAATTTCTCCTTAGTTCTAAGTTAAGCTTCTTAAGACGAGAATCTTAATAATGTAGAATCCCAAGCTACTGTATGTGGTGACATCTCACATTTTTGTGAATGCAAGTTTGGGCCTAATGCTCATCTTCTCATTGACTTATCCTTATTCAGGCATTACGCCGTGCCCGTGACACAATGACATCCTCCAGCAGCCCAGGGTATTTGCTTTGTAAAGAAAGACAGAAGGATGTCCTGTATGGGTAAACAGGTTCACTGTCATTACCGAACAAATCAATATCATGACCTTCAAGGTATGTGCACTTGTTTGGCTTTCTTCTTTTGGTTAATAAAGGAAGCTTTATTTCACACCTTCTGTTGTGTTTTGCTGGGTTTTATGACTTTGAGATTATAGAGTCATTGTTATAATGGCACCAAACCTGCAAATCCTCAACGGGGATGATTCAAAGAACGTTACTAGTTCCAGCTGCTCAGATGGAAACAATCTGAATTAATAGTTCTCCTGCTGACAATTGGCATAAAATGATTTACACTTTTCAGCGTGGTGTCAAATTTTCAACTGTTTAGGTGTTCTACTTCCTTATATATTATAATTTAGCATAACGATGTGATTATCTGTCAAACGTACAAGGGGATGTTGTTTGCTAAGGATGTCAAACACCTATTTGCAGTGCCTCGGAGCAAGCTTTTGAGGTTCCCCCCCCCAATTCTAGGACGTTGGTTCCAGTTCTTGTAACTAATCTTATTTTGTTTTGAGTCTTCGGCCCAGACTGGTTCCTCATCACATTACCCTTTAACTTAGTTGGTATTACACAACTTCTGAAAAATGTAAGAAATGTGAAGCTGCTGCATTAACACACAATTTACGTATTTTTTCAGACTTGGGTTCAGATTTCTGCTTGGAGTATGCAAAGAATAATGTAAATGCTACTTTCTAAGTATGTTTGATACATTTGCCTAGAAAATAGTGTGGAAAATAAAGTGTCGTATACAATATATCATAAGAAACACTGGGGCAATTCTAATAAAAAGAAGATAGTTTACATCACCTATGAAGTTGGCACTAAAATGACACATACATACATACATACATACATACATACATACATACATATATATATATATATATATATATATATATATATATATATATATGGATCTTTGCTCATTCAGGTTCTTTCCCGCGTAGAATTGAAGGTGTAGGAGCAACGTTTAGACGGAATCCCATCCGGCATCCTCAGGCTGGTGGCTTCAGCTTCCTTCTTCTGGGAGAAGCATGTGGTAGTGGCTGTTTGTTCCTCTTTTTTAAACTGCCAGAGGGGGTGTGTTCTGTGGGTGGAGGTGTGCTCTGATTGAGTGGGGGATTAGGTGTGTTCTGATTGGGTGGGAGTGTGTTTTGAATGGTGGGTGTGTTCTGATTGGGTGGGGGGGTGTTTTGAGTGGATGGGCTGGTCTCAGCTGCCAGCCTTAGACCTGAGCTGGTGAGTTGTGCTGCTTTTGTTTGGCTTCGTGTTTGTGGTGGTGCCATGTTTTTATAGTGGGTGTCAGTTTGCTTATTGTGTGGTTTGGAGGGGTTTAAAGTGGCTGATGTTGCAGCTGTAGTTAGGTTTCTGTTTTGTGGTTGTGCGTCGTTATCATTGTGAGTTCGGATTTGCTTTTTGAATGGTTGTGTGGTGGTGATGTCATGTGATGTTATCATGAGTTTGGGTCTGGTGTCATTCTTGGTGGTTGGGACTCGTCTGTCAATCAAGGCGGGTTTCCAAATGGCTGGTAGGCGAGAGGTATCATTTCGTTTGTTCATGCTGTGTGGGCGTTTTTCCTATCTCAATGGCTTCTCTGATTATTCTGTTGTTAAAATGTTCAATTTTGGCGATAGGTTTGGTTTTTTTAAAATCAATTTCATGTCCCGTGGCTTCAAAGTGTTGGACCAGGGATGAAGTTTGTTCTCCCTTTCTGAGTGAGTTTTTGTGCTCTTCAATGCGTGCACTTATTCTTCTGTTGGTCTGTCCAATGTATGTGGTGGGGCAGGTGGTGCATGGGATTTCGTATACTCCTTGGTTTTCTAAGCCAATTATGTCTTTGGGGTTTATATATATACATATACATACATATATATACATATATATATATATATGAAGCCACGGGACATGAAATTGATTTTAAAAAAAACATATATATACATATATACTTATATATACCCAAACTCATGATAACACCACATGACATCACCACCACACAACCATTCAAAAAGCAAATCCGAACCCACAATGATAACGAGGCACAACCACAAAACAGAAACCTAACTACAGCTGCAACATCAGCCACTTTAAACCCCTCCAAACCACACAATAAGCAAACTGACACCCACTATAAAAACATGGCACCACCACAAACACGAAGCCGAACAAAAGCAGCACAACTCACCAGCTCAGGTCTAAGGCTGGCAGCTGAGACCAGCCCATCCACTCAAAACACACCCCCACCCATTCAGAACACACCCACCATTCAAAACACACTCCCACCCAATCAGAACACACTTACTCCCCCACCCAATCAGAGCACACCTCCACCCACAGAACACACCCCCTCTGGCAGTTTAAAAAAGAGGAACAAACAGCCACATGCTTCTCCCAGAAGAAGGAAGCAGAAGCCACTAGCCTGATGATGACAGATGGGATTCCGTCGAAACGTCGTCCCTACACCTTTAGTTCTACGCGGGGAAAAACCCGAATAACCAAAGATCCATATATACTGTATATATATACTGTATATATATACTGTATATATATACTGTATATATATATATATATACATATATATATATATACTGTGTATATATATACTGTATGTATATATATATATATATATATATATATATATATATATATATATATATAGTATTAGTTAAGTATTTTATATATATCCGTCCTTCTTCCCTTCTCCCTCTCCCTCTCTTTCTATCCCTCATACACAAACACAAATATTCTTACCTTTTCTACACATTAGTTGCTATATGACCAAAGAAACTCTTCCAAAGTGGTCAGTTTGTTTATTTTCAGAGCTTATAACTCAATCCAATCAATCTACCCTGAACAACATGCAGTTCTCTAAATTAATTCCTAAATGGCACTTAAAGATGTTTTTTTTCCAAGGCATTGTTGAAGGTAGCGTGAACTGTTTGTGTCACCATTCAGCATCAGGTAAATGAAAAAACAACAACCATGCAATAACTGAAAATATTTTCAGGCAACAATGAAAAGATAAGGGTTTTGATTACAATCACTTACATCAATTTCCACAATGTTTCCCCCCCCCCCCCCAGTCAGTTGGTATGTTCAATGGAGAAGATGATATTACAGCAGGCAGGAAAACTGCTATAAAACAGTTCTGGAGGTGAAAAAAAACCCACAATTTTCTAAAATGAAAAGTACAGCATAAGAAGCCAGCAGTTAAATTTCATGCTAGATTGCAAGTTGGCAAGTAGTGTAGGAAAATGTGGGCATGAAAAGGTTTGGTAAAAAGAGTCAAGATGCATGATGGACTTAAAAAAAAAGGTAGAGTTTCAGTGTTACCATCCTGACTACTGTCTTGATTTTTTAAACTATTCCATGCGTACCCCCCCTGAGAACCAGGTCTATAAAGATGATCAGTCAGCCAGGTCATACTTGTCCCAACGGTGCTTTTTCACAAGCCAACTGGACTTCCTTTGTTTTTCCTTGAAGACAAACTGAGGAAGCTTCTTGGAGGAGAAGCAAAGCATTTTCGAGGAAGAAACAAACTCCAGTTGCCTTTTGAAAAGACACCTTTGGGACTCTGAAACTCATATTAATTTGTGGTACCCCAAAATCGGTTAGCACTTCCTAAATTAGCAAATTTAATGAAAAGGTCAAAGCAGCAGTGGACAAAAAGGAACTAACATTTGTGTTGGTCGAAAATGGCACCACCAGCAATACATATTTTTATATATTTTTATAAGCATGGTTTGCTTATTTGTTAGGGGTTACAATCAGTCAGATAGGTGAAATTATGTTTTGTGGTTTCCCCTGCTGTTTAAGTGACGTCTTCATGCTGTGCTTGGTGGTTGTCTTGCAGATGTTTCATTACTCAACATCAGCACTGATGATATTACCTAACTTGGTCATGAAATGTCTGCAAGAAAACCACCAAGTTCAGAGAGCATTAAGGATCCTACAGTTCAACCTTGAGCTACAAATATTCTCTTCTGTTGATGACTTCTTCATTTTTTCCAGTTATAGGAGAGGAAGACTTTGCTTGAAGAGCAGAAATGCGTCACTAAGTCACAGCTTGAACAGACAAGCTAGAGCGGAAGAATGTATAGGAAAGTGAAGCTTGATAATTACACAAATATTTAGAAGTATGCAAATAATTATAGAAAATGTTCACAAAGTAATTTTAATTTAATTTAATTTAATAACATTTATATACCGCCCTTCTCCCTGAGGACTCAGGGCGGTTCACAGGGCAGAATAAAATAACCAATACAAACATTAAAAACAGATTAAACAATTGCCCTAGTTAAAAACAATATAATACAACGCTAAAAACCCCCAGAACAATTAAAAAACAAAAAATAAAACAACCCCAACACTCCCCCTCAGGCTAGGCCGGCTTGTACAAACAAAAATGTCTTGAGATCGCGGCGAAAGGAGCGAAGATCGGGCGCCATCCGGAGCTCTACCGGTAGCTGATTCCACAGCTCCGGAGCGCCCACAGAGAAGGATCTCCCCCTGGGGGCCACCAATCGACACTCTCTGATCGGTGGCACCCTGAGGAGGCCCTCTCTGTGGGAACGCACAGGGCGCAGGGAGCTTGATGCCGGCAGCAGATGTTCCCTAAGGTACTCCGGCCCCATGCCATGGAGTGCTTTGAATACCGTTACCAGTACCTTGAATCTCACCCGGAAGACAACTGGCAACCAATGCAGCTCACGGAGCAGAGGTGTAACGTGGGAGTATCGGGAAACTCCCAACACCACTCTCGCGGCTGCATTCTGTACCAGTTGGAGCTTCCGAGTGGTCCTCAAGGGCAGCCCCATGTAGAGAGCGTTGCAGTAGTCCAGACGAGAGGACACGAGCGCATGAGTGACCGTGCACAGATCATCCCGGCTAAGATAGGGCCGCAACTGACGCACCAGGCGAACCTGTGCAAAGGCCCCCCTAGTCACGGCTCCTATATGATCTTCCAAGGTGAGCCGTGAATCTAGGAGGACCCCCAAGTTGCGAGCCCTATCTACGGGGGGTAATAGTTCACCCCCCATAGTTAGAGATGGAATATCCGAATAAACCCGGGATGAAGATATGCAAAGCCACTCAGTCTTGTCGGGGTTGAGCTGGAGTCTGTTCCTCCCCATCCAGACCCGAACCGCCTCCAGGCAACGGGACATCACGTCGAGGGCATCACTGGGGTGGTTTGGGGTCGAAAAGAAAAGTTGGGTATCATCAGCGTACTGATGATACCCAACTCCAAAGCCACGAATGATCTCACCCAGCGGCTTCATATAGATGTTGAACAGGAGAGGCGAGAGGACCGACCCCTGAGGAACTCCACAAATGAGAGACCTCGCGGTCGACCTCTGTCCCCCTGCCAACACCGACTGCGAACGTCCCAAGAGATAGGAGGAGAACCACCGTAAAACCGTGCCTCCCACTCCCAATCCCCTGAGACGCCGCAGCAAGATACCATGGTCGATGGTATCGAAAGCCGCCGAGAGGTCTAATAGGACTAGGACAGAGGAATGCCCCCTGTCCCGAGCCCTCCAGAGATCATTCACCAGCGCGACCAATGCCGTCTCCGTGCTGTGCCCGGGCCTGAAACCCGATTGGTACGGGTCTAGATAATCCGCTTCATCCAGGACCAAAGGGAGCTGATGCGCCACCACACTCTCAACAACCTTCGCAAGAAAGCGAAGGTTGGAGACAGGACGAAAGTTATTCAATACAGCAGGGTCCAGGGCAGGCTTCTTGAGGAGAGGCCTCACCACCGCCTCCTTCAAGACGGCGGGGAAGATACCCTCACTCAAAGAAGCCGATATAACTGCCTGGAACCAGCTGCGTGTCCTCTCCCGGGCTGCATAAACCAGCCAGGAAGGGCACGGGTCCAATAAACATGTGGTGGTGCTCAGCCTCCCCATGATCCTGTCCACTTCCTCCGGAGTCACAGAATCAAACTCCTCCCAGATGATATCGACAAGACCACCCGTGTCCTGATCGTCAGACTCTGCCCAGTCAGAGTCCAAACCGGTCCGAATCCGAGCGATTTTGTCCGACAGATGTTGGTTAAACTCCTCGGCACGGCCCTGCAAGGGATCCTCCCTCACCTCCTGATTTAGGAGGGAGCGAGTCACCCTAAACAGGGCGGCCGGGCGATTATCTGCGGACGCGATAAGGGTGGCGAAGTGGTTAGACCTCGCCTCCCTTATCGCAGCGAGATAAGACCTAATGTAGGCTCTTAGTCGCAATCGGTCGGATTCGGATCGGCTGGACCTCCAACCGCTCTCTAGGCCCCGTCTCCGACGCTTCATCTCCCGAAGCTCCGCAGAGAACCATGGAGCTCGACGGGATCTGCACCGGGTCAGGGGCCGCAGGGGTACAACTCGATCAAGAGCCTCAGTGGCCGTCCTTTCCCAGGCTTCCACTAAGGCATCTGCCGAGCTGTGAGCAAGGGAGGCAGGTGGGGACCCCAGAGCTGTCTGGAACCTCTGGGGATCCATTAAGCGTCTGGGGCGGTACCATTTAATTGGTTCCAAACACCCACGGCGGGGGGTGGCAAAACGGAAGACCAGCCGCAGGAGATGATGATCGGTCCATGACAGGGGCATAATAATTGGAGAGCCCCCACCAAGATCATCTAACCACTGTCCAGATAAAAAAACTAGGTCAAGGGTGTGGCCTCCCTCATGAGTCGGTCCCGAAATTACCTGCGTCAGGTCCATGGCCGTCATGGAAGCCATGAACTCCCGGGCCAACTCAGATGATCCTCCCAGCGATGGTAGGTTGAAATCCCCCAAAACTATAAGTTTCGGGAACTCAACCACCAGCGCAGAGAGGACATCGAGCAGCTCAGGCAGGGCTGCTGCTGCATGACTAGGCGAAAGGTACACCAGCAGCAAGCCCAACTGCGCACCAGGGCCGCATCTCAAAAAGAGAGACTCACACCCGACTATCTGAGGAACAGTGGCCTCCCGCGGACACAAGGTCTCCCTCATAACAACAGCCACACCCCCACCCCTACCCTGAGCCCGAGGCCGGTGCAGCACCCGGAAACCTGGTGGGCAAAGATCAACCAGAGGAATCCCGCCCTCTGGGCCCAACCAGGTCTCCGTGATGCAAGCCAGGTCCGCCTGCTCACCCTCGACCAGATCACGAACGAGAGGAGCCTTATTAGCGACGGACCTGGCGTTCAAATACACCAGCCGGAGCTCAGGGGGCTGCACACCCTCACTCCCGGGACCTTGGGGTAGAGCCAGAGGGTCGGAGTGCCTCACCGCTTGTAAGTAGCGGAGGGGCCTTCCCTGAAATCGATACGGCCCTCTGCTCCTCCATCTGCTGCCATTCCCTGATGTCGTGGGAATAGGTAGCCCCACGACCAGCCCTGGAGCCCCGGAGGTGACCGACCCCCGCTCCTCCCCCCAGCGATCTCCATCGGCCCTAGCCAAAACAGCGGTAGTTGGATAGCCCCCCTTATCCAAACAACCAAAAGAACCCTCCCGCTTCCCTAACCCCCTAAAAAATTTTGAAAGAAAAATGATCAGGGGCCTCTTATTAGGTCTACGACGAAGGCCCCTACCCGTGCCCAGCCAACTCTCAGGGTCCCAATAAATGGGCCCTTCCTCGAGGTTATAATCGGCTGGCAAGGCGGGTCGCACCCAGGAGGGGGGAGCACCCCTGAGGGCGCATAAGTCCGTGGACGAATATTTAAAGGAAGGCATAAATAGCAGTCCGAATCGTAGGCAGTCCATAGATGATAGTCCATGAGGAGGATCTATTCGGAGAGGGAGTCCCAGGCCTCCGTCCAGCCGCTGCCACTCAGCTGGATAAGCCCCCCGGGCAGGCCCACCACCGTCCTCTCACTACGGTTACAGAGCCAATTCTCGGGGGGGGGATGGAAGTCTGGAGCAACCCCACTGGGCATGGCCTGCCCCATAGAGCTCTCACCTCTAGGGGCAGGAGATGTAAATTCGGCCATCCTCTCACAATGGCTAATACCCAGAGTTCTCTATCCTTTGGGGTATAAAGGGCAGTACGCAGTCGATTGTAAGAGCAGAAGTAACAAGCCATCATAGTCAATTCTGCTAACGGCCAAGTCCCCCATTGTCCCGTTATTTCCAGAGGTTGTAACTGACCACCACTCCATGGGCCCTCAGTTCCATAATTATTAGGGCCTTCCAGGCTGTGGTCAACAAAGATTGACTCCCCCAGGTCCATTAAATTCCCCGGAGCCCCCTCAAAATCCCGAGACACCAGCCAGATCACAACAAGTGTGTTGGGGGGCGCCGGTCTTCCAGAGTCCTTCGAAATGACCCAGGTCCACAAGGCTTCACTGGGCTCCACCGGGATCCACCAGCTAGCCCAGGAACCTTCAGGGCTATCAGGAACAATGGGGGTGCCAACCCATCTGGAACATGCAGAACCAACCGGGGGACCGGCGAACCGGCCATAACGCCATCGCTGAGTCCTCGAAACCGCTGCCGCTGGGCCGCTGTGGACACCGCCACCGCCACCGCCATCACCGTAGCCACCGGAACGCCACCAAAGCCGCAGACAATCCGGGGAGAGCCACCGCCACCGCCGATGAAAAACGGGCCAAAAAGGCCCAGGCCCAGGCGGCAGCAGGACAAACGGTCCGGTAGAAGCAGGCCAGACCACAACAATCGATGTTAAAGTAGCCCGAAAACGGCCTGGGAACAACGCCGCCGCCGCCGTCGTCGTCGTCGCCATCAGGATAACCACAAGCGTTGGGCAAGAAGCAGGCAAAAAGCAGAGGCAGGCAGATCGAAAAAGAAGCGACAGAGAAGGCAGGCCAAAGCAGCTCGCAAACAGCTCCATCACCGCCGCCGCAACACCGCCGCCGCCAGCCGCCGGGAACTCCAAAACGCCGCCGAAGAAGCCAAGACCGCCCGACATAGCCGGAGACTCCCCGACAAAGTAGCGTGGATAGGCATCCTGGCATTGAGAAGTTAATTGACAACTGACGCTGAGCTTGTCGATCAGAAGGTCGGCAGTTTGGCAGGTCGAATCCTGAGTGCCGTGTAACAGAGTGAGCGCCTGTTACTCGTCCCAGCTTCTGCCATCCTAGCAGTTCGAAAGCACGTAAAAATGCAAGTAGAAAAATAGGGACCACTACGGTGGGAAGGTAACAGCGTTCCGTGCGCCTTTGGCATCTAGTCATGCCGGCCACATGACCAGGAGACATCCTCGGACAAGCGCTGGCATGAAAGGTTTGGTAAAAAGAGTCAAGATGCATGATGGACTTAAAAAAAAGGTAGAGTTTCAGTGTTACCATCCTGACTACTGTCTTGATTTTTTTAAAAACTATTCCATGTGTACCCCCTCTGAGAACCAGGTCTATAAAGATAATCAGTCAGGCAGGTCATACTTGTCCCAACGGTGCTTTTATTATTTTTATAAACAGCTCAAGGCCACGAACATTTCTAATACTCCTTCCTCCTCCTATTTTCTTCACAACAACAGCTTGGTGTGCGTGAGACAGAGTGGCTCAACTTATGGCTAAGGCAGGAGTAGAACTCACCATCTCCTGGTGATTGGCCCAGAGTCAACCAGCTGGCTTTCACGTCTAAGGCGGGAATAGATTTAGATTTAGATTTATTGAACACACTGTCCCTTGGTGATTGGCCCAAAGTCACCAGCCAGCTAAGGCAGCACTAGAACTCATAGTCTCCTAGTTTCTAGCTTGGTGCTTAACCACTAGACCAGGGGTAGGCAACCTCGGCTCTTTTATGACTCATGGACTTCAACTCCTAGAATTCCTGAGTCAGCATAGCTGACTCAGGAATTCTGGGAGTTGAAGTCCATGAGCCATAAAAGAGCCGAGGTTGCCTACCCCTGCATTAGACCAAACCGGTTCTCTTTTTTCATTCATATATTTCATTATTCAGTGATTTCAAAGCAGAATCTGACTTAACTTGACTAATGCTTCAAGTTCTGATGTCCCTTTTGATGGCCAAAATCCAAAATCTAGCAGAATTTTTAAACCCTGGTTCAGCAAACCCACCAGCTTTCTATGTACTCTTTGTGTTATGCAGTACTAGCACTGTATAGTTTTGGAAACAAATGTTCTCCATTTCTTTTTCTTCTGTATATAATTTACAAGGCAAGTTCAACTTTGGACTCAGTTTAATGGGCCTAAATAGCAGAGTTTCAAAGCCAATAACTAAATCACCTACCGAGCTATACATTTCTAGGCAAGCCTGATGATTTACAAAATTTAATAAGCTCTTTCCTTATGGCTTTTCCCCCAGAGATGCTGTGTCTATACGAGCTGCTGAGAAGGTTGTCAGAGGTGTGCACGCTATTTGTATAATAAAAAATTAGCATTTTTGTAGGAAATAGCATACATAGACTCTGGCATTTGCTAATTCATTAGCAATAATGACATTTGCTGGCGGGATAGTAATCCTTGTTCATCTTACTGCTTCTACATTTTGTATAATTTAAGTCAACTCTATTGACACTTGAGAGAAGTGGGCTTGTATCTAAAGTTTGCTGAACCACTAAACTGAATTCACAACTTGGATTAATAGTCTAATTGTACAATTTTACAGTTAGGGTTTTATGCACTGATAAATACATAAAGCAGAAGAGGTGAAATGAGAGACACAGAGAGAGAGAGAGAGACAAATGTGATAAGAAATATAGAAGTTGGCAAGTCATTAGCGGTATTTGTTTATTTATTTCCCATCTTTATTATTTTTATAAATAACTCAAGATGGGGAACATGCCTAATATTGAAGCATGGCGGTGCAGTGGTTAGAATGCTGTACTTCAGGCTACTTCTGCTGACTGCCGGCTGTCAGCAGTTTGAGTCTCACCAGCTCAAGATTGATTCAGCTTTCCATCCTTCCGAGGTCGGTAAAATGAGGACCCAGATTGTTGGGGGGGGGCAAGATGCTGACTCTATAAACCCCTTAGAGAGGGCTGTAAAGCACTGTGAGGTGATATATAAGTCTAAATGCTATTGCTACTCCTTCCTCCTATTTCCCCTACAAAAACAGCACTGTGAGGTGGGTTGGGCTGAGACCCAGTAAGTGGCCCAAAGACTTGTATGTCTTAAGGTAGGACCAGAACTCGGAGTATCCTGGTGATTGGCCCAATGTCACCCAGCCAGCTTTCATGCCTAGTGTGGGAATTGAATTTATAGTCTTCTGACTTGTACCCTGATGCCTTAACTCAGGGGTCTTCAAACTTGGCCCTTTTATGACTTGTGGACTTCAACTCCCAGAATTCCTCAGCCACCGTGCCTGGCTGAGGAATTCAGGGAATTGAAGTCCACAAGTCATAAAAGGGCCAAGTTTGAAGACCCCTGGTCTAGGATAATTTGGTAGAAAAAGTCCATTATTTAGGTGAGTCTAAGATAATTTGAAAGAACAAGTCCATTATTTAGGCGAGTCTAGGAAAATTTGGTAGAAAAAGTCCATTATTTAGGCAAGTCTAAGACAGGGACGCGGTGGCTCAGTGGGTTAAGATGCTGAGCTTGTCGATCAGAAGGTCAGCAGTTTGACGGGTCAAATCCCGAGTGCCGCATAACAGAGTTGAGCGCCTGTTACTCGTCCCAGCTTCTGCCAACCTAGCAGTTCGAAAGCGCATAAAAACGCAAGTAGAAAAATAGGGACCACTACGGTGGGAAGGTAACAGTGTTCCGTGCGCCTTTGGCATCTAGTCATGCCGGCCACATGACCACAGAGACGACCTCGGACAAGCGCTGGCTATTCAGCTTTGAAACGGAGATGAGCACCGGCCCCTAGAGTTGGAAACGACTAGCACGCATGTGCGGGGGAACCTTTACCTTTACCTTTAAGATAATTTGGAAGAAAAAGTCCATTATTTAGGCGAGTCTAGGACAGGGGTCTTCAAACTTGGCCCTTTTATGACTTGTGGACTTCAACTCCTAGAATTCCTCAGCCAGCATGCCTGGCTGAGGAATTCTGGGAGTTGAAGTCCGCAATTCTTTTTTTTTAATTCCATTTATATCCCACCCTTCTCCGAAGACTCAGGGCGGCTTACAAGCTTAGCAGTAGTCTTCATTCTATGTATATGCCTGCTTATTAGGGCTTTCACACACACCCCAAGCGGCATTATTACAAAGTCAGCTTAATTGCCCCCAACAATCTGGGTCCTCATTTTACCTACCTCGGAAGGATGGAAGGCTGAGTCAACCTTGAGCCTGGTGGGACGCGAACCTGCACTAATTGCAGGCAGCTGGTGTTACTTAAGGAGGCATTAGTCCACTGCTCCACCAAGGCTCATTCATAAAAGGGCCAAGTTTGAAGACCCCTGGCTTAACTGTTAGATGGAACTGACTCCATTTTTGGAAGGAAATAAAATGGGGAAGAAATATCTTACCAATTAAAAATATATAATAAGAGTGACCAATGGCATCAGTGGTGTTTATGTTATATTCTGAGTTACATTACATTCGATCTCCATGCATATGCCTAGTGAAGGCCTGTAGCATTATGTAAGTTGTAGTATCTTCAGGAAGAAACCCATACTGATTTTGGCATTACTGGATCTACCAGAATAAACGATTCTGATCATGTTACCTATATATTTTTCAAAAATGAAGCTCAGAGAACATTTTTTAAGGCTCAGAACTGGCCATTGCATTATTAAGAAGTATCTTAAAGCTTAATGAACCATTTATTATATAGGCCATTTAGAATGCTAAACAAAGATTTATTTGTGTTTTGCGTATCCTTTCTTTTGAAAATATTTATTTAAAAAACCCTCAATTATGGAGGAGGAATTCATTATTTCCACGTATATTTTTCGCTCTCTGATAACAATATTTTTCATGATGCAAAATGTCCTTACCTTTCAGAAAATGAAATTGCCTGTGCAAATCATGAATATTACTCGGCACTTTCACAGAGAGGAGCAATAATAACCTTTATTCTAAATCTCTTCTTGCAACTGTTTTTAATGTATACACAATTATTTCCTTGAATCTCATATATACTTAGTTACAAGTTATTGAGATTGTTTTAAAATACATGTTTATCTCAGTTTAATCTGACAACTTGCAAGACAATTTGTGAGACAGTGAATTTGGCCATGAATCATTTAACAAATCCTCTTTCCCTCTTCCTTCCTAACATCTGAAATCTATTTGGTGTGGGAAGCGAGATACTTTTTTTTTAAAAAAAGTGGAAATATATTTGAATTAAGTTTAACTCTTGGTGACTACATGAGCAAGCCATACAGTTTGCTGTTGTCATCATCTGGGGTATCCAGGATCAGCCTTAACACTTCCAGATAGAGATCCCTATCATATTTTATCTGACGAGCCCTCATTTTGATAAACTCTGAACAGGGAGTGCAAGTTCCCAGATTCTTTTTGAAAGCTGCATTTTATCTGATAGAGAAGATGGGGACAAAAGAAACTCATAACCCACAAAGGTCATCTATCATCACCTTATCAAGGCCAAGAGAACCTGGGAGTATTTTTTTGATAGTCTTATTTAAAAAAGCCTCAAAGTGCTGTTTTACAATAGTTCACGCAATAATCCTCTGTTCTTCCTTCATTATTTGTTCTTGAAACTTTCATCTTGCCGTGTGCATTCATCTGGAGGACTATCTGTGAAGCACTGTGCCACTGGGCTTATTGATCACTTGTGGGGGATCCAAGCGTAACTCATCCTCGCTTGATATTTCTCTCTCCCCTGTCCTGCATTATTGTCAGTGCTATTACAACTTCATGTTTGTGTCCAAAACACCCATCAGATATGAAGGTATCACTAGCCAATTGGCCACTTTTGATATTTAGCTAGTTGAGGAGATGTTCTGATGAGCAATTTTCATTTCCATTGACTCTGCTTGGCCCCTAAGTTTTGGATATTTCTGCTGAAAGAAATACATCCAGAATAGGTAGCTCTTTTCCTATTTTTTGAAGACATAACTTGCTTCTCCCCTTCCCTTCCTTCCTTAGCTTGCTGTGGTGACATTTCATCATTTGGTCTCTTTTGTTCTTTCTCATTAAGATGCAACTGGGGTCCATTCCTTTGCCAACAGAGCAGAAGGAAATGATGGCTGCTGCTGAGGAATATTTTTGCCAAACTGGTCTTACAAACTAATTTTTTCTTTTTTTGCATGCCCAGCTGCTCTTTGGAAATGGCTTTTGAGGAACAATGTCGGGGCAGTAGGCAACAGAGTCTTCCAGCACCTTCAAAGAATGTTGACTTCATAGTTAAATGGAGGGATTATTTAATACTGTCCGGGATATAATTCTTCTCACATGCTTTCTATATATTACGTCCATACGTACAAAGACACCCAGATATAACTCTTGAGGGTGAGAAAGTGTAGAATAAATGCCCTATGATGCTGTGAAATATATTTTGAAACCCAGGAGAATATTGGTATTGGTAGCAATAATCAAGCAATCACTATCAATGTGCTTTCCCCAAAATTTTTAGGTAGCATATAATAAATAACATGTCATATGGCAATAGCAATTAGACTTATATACCGCTTCATAGTGCTTTATAGCCAGCTTTCTTTAAGCGGTTTAGACAGCACATTTCCCCCAACAATCTGAGTTCTCATTTTGCCGACCTCTGAAGGATGGAAGGTTGAGTCAACCTCAAGCCATTCAGAATTGAACTCCTGGAATGAGCAGTGAATTAGCCTGCAATACTGCATTCTAATCACTGCACCACCATGGGTCATATTGTTCCCACTTCAGGTGAAATGTTTTGGTATTTCGTGGTTGGGAATATCTGTTCATGAAGTGACTATTACAGGGGTCTTCAAACTTGGCCCTTTTATGACTTGTGGATTTCAACTCTCACAATTGCTCAGCCAGCATAAAAGGGCCAAGTTTGAAGACCCCCGGACTATTAAGTCTAAATCTTTTTGCAGATTGCTGCAGTAGCCTTGCATTTTCATAAATTAACTTTATTTCCAGGCTGGTTTGTACCATTTCCCCACCCCACCCCTCTCAACTGTAATTTTTGGCAGAAACGTATTCCTCTGAAGAACATCACAAATGGCATGGAATATCTTTTTGGCACATCTACCAAAAATTACATTTGAGAATAGTTTATAGAAGATTCACCGTGCTAAACCAGTATTGCAAATCCAACAGAGAGAGTGTTATGACATCTTGAAGGTGAACAAATTATGACATTTATTTTTATGGGCTCTGGTTTAATTCATTGGGTGCATGAAACAGTAATATAAGATGCCCCTGTTGATGAAAGAAAGCAGTTAACTCTGTTGGTGTTACCTACTTGGGTAATGAAACATCGCAAGAAAACAACCAAGTTCAGAGAACACTCAGTTCAACCCTGAGCTACAAATATTCTCTTCAATTGGAAGCAATTAGAAATCAGAAAAATCAGAGGTAATATGAATGAGGAACACATAAGCAGTGGACATCATTTCCCCAGGAACAGGTTATTGCACTGGTTGATGAACACATAGGTGTGGTAAGAACCTGTTGCTTCTCTTTAAGCTATGGGCAATTTAATCAGTTTTTTACATTCTAGCAACGGTTAAGCAATGAAACCTGTCTTTGGAGCTGTTGTAGTTAACAATGACCATCTTGAGGTCAGTCAAGAAAGAAATCCAAATTCTTATTTTCCAAGATGGTCTTTTGGCTATGAATTTGTATTCCTTTATTGCTTTTCACGCAGATATTGTTTTGATTTGGGAAAGAAAAACTGTGTGGAAGGCAAATGACCAAATCCACACGCTCTGCATGGTGGATCACTCCTTTCTGCACAGATAAGATTTCTGTCATTGATGATATTGATTTAGAGTTTCAGGTGACTTATGGGATTAATTTACAGTATATTGCTCAACTGTACCACATTAAGACTGGAAATTTACGATCATTTACTACCATAAAGCTCCATTGACCTCAGTAAGATTTACATCCAAATAAAGATGCATATGATTCTCCATAAGACTGATCCAAAGGATTAATTTGCTGGGGGATGGGGGAAGGGAAAAAGTTGCATTTTAATGGTTTTTTTTAATCTTGTAAATCACCCAGAATCCCTTGTGTGTGATGGGCAACTATATAAATAAGTAACAATAAACAATGTAACTTGATGTCAATGTTTATATTGTGTTTCTTTCAGTTTGATGTTAATCCAGGGTCATGAGAAGGGCAGCCATAGGGCTGGAATAAATACATGAATCAGTAAATGTACTCTACATTGAGCTTCTGAAGAAAAGGTAGGATACAAATCCAGTAAGTAAATCAATCCTCATTATTGTTTTTATTTTTATTAAATTTATTTGCCGCCCATCTCGCTGCAAGGCAAATTCCTAATTGATCAAGGCAAACTGGATCCAGTCTTGGTTTTTTGTTTTTTTTCCATCCCATTTATATCCCGCCCTTCTCCGAAGACTCAGGGCGGCTTACAATCTAAGAAGCACAAATCAATGTGCTTAGCAATAGCCTTCATTCTATGTATACGCCTGCTTATTAGGGCTTTCGGGGGGGCCCCAGCGGCATTTTTACAAAGTCAGCTTATTGCCCCCAACAATCTGGGTCCTCATTTTACCGACCTCGGAAGGATGGAAGGCTGAGTCAACCTTGAGCCTGGTGGGACTCGAACCTGCGCTAATTGCAGGCAGCTGGTGTTACTTAAGGAGGCATTAGCCCACTGCTCCACCAAGGCTTGTACATTATAGTTTCCTTTCACAATTCTATTTCAAATCTGTACAGGGCAGATGTATTGTAGTGATTAATCTGATCACGGAACAACAAGGGAAATATTGTGCATTCATGTGGTATCCATAATGATCTTCGAATTCTCAAAAGCCACGTCAATGAACTGTTGGTATAAGAATTCTTCCAGACATCCTAGTAAAATGAAAGGTTTCTACGTAGAACTCTGCCATAAAAGTATTATTTCTCTAATCTAAAGTCTTACATGCAGTTGACAAGAAAAAAAACCCCACCCACCTCCAGCCTTGCATTTGTGTAAACCTATTGTATTCTGATACTGGTCCATGCATATTAAGGAGGCACATGTGGAAATCACAAGTCACTTAAAACATCTTCCCCCCCCCCAAGAATTTATCTGAATTTCCTGACAATAAGGATATGGCATCAAGTAATAAGTGCTATTACTGATGCACAAAAAGACGAAAAGTTCACAGTGCTTGACTAGATCATTTAAACCCTTATTAATTGGGGGAAAGAAAGAAGGTAAAAGTTATACTTGATTTATGTGTATCCCTTTTTAAACAAGGTAGCCTCTTTCAACACTGATAGCATTAAACTCTTCTGCCACATGGTGCCAATTCAGGAGAGCAACGTTCTAACACAAACTTGTTCCCACCATGTAATATTTTATTTAGTATCTTGTCTTTATTATTTTTTATAAGTAAGCCAAGGTTATCACCCCTGGTTGCACAGTGCAGTATTACAGGCACCTGAAGTTTGATCCTGACGGGCTCATGGTTGACTCAGCCTAGAACTCACAGTCTCCTGGTTTCCAGCTAGGTACTTTAACTAAACCAAACTGGCTCAATGTTGAGTAGCTTCTGACTCATTCCAACGGTTGAAATTGCATATGTATATTGATAAGTCTACTTACATAGCAATGCTGTAAGAATGGACACTCATTTGGAAGGATATCATGTTCTTCCTGGTACACTTATTTGTCAGGGGCTATCATGGGTTAGGACACTGAGCTTGTCGATCAGAAGGTCAGCAGTTTGGTTGGTCAAATCCCGAGTGCCGCGTAACAGAGTGAGCGCCTGCTACTCGTCCCAGCTTCTGCCAACCTAGCAGTTTGAAAGCACGTAAAAATGCAAGTAGAAAAATAGGGACCACTACGGTGGGAAGGTAACAGCGTTCCATGCGCCTTTGGCATCTAGTCATGCTGGCCACATGACCACGGAGACGTCGTCGGACAAGCGCTGGCTCTTCGGCTTTGAAACGGAGATGAGCACCGGCCCCTAGAGTTGGAAACGACTAGCACACATGTGCGGGGGAACCTTTACCTTTACCTTTACCTTATATCGAAATAATAACCTCAGTTACAGTGCATGAAACCATTAGGTATCCATGCTTGAGAGATCCCATTCTACTCTTGGTGGAGAAGACTTGCTGGTCTGCTGTATCAACAGCATTTCAGGTCCCGAAGTCATCAAGCCAAAGCTGAAGACAGATTGACAAGCCACCTCTGCTTTCATTCTTTCAGGCAGTTTGCATCTGAGCTCCAGTGTGTATTTTAGGAAGCTTTCAGCACCAAGGCAATAGTTGTTGGTTGTTTATATCCATCTCTCACCTGTGATAATTTTAATAAGACATGATGTGAAGCAGCAGCTGGAGACAGTTGAAGGTCACAGAGACTTTGTGAAGGAGGCCTGATATAGTTCTTTGTCCAATGCAAATGCCTGCTGTTTCAGATACCTGGAGAATAGCAGGCTGACCCACTTCAAATCAATAAAGCCCAATTGCTGAGTGTACGGTGCCTACGTTAGCTTTTCAGTCCAGGAGTAGAAGCACATAGAGTAATTGGGATACCTCCTTCATATCCCGAAGAACATTGTTAGAGTAGTTCCATATACAGATGAACAAAAGAAAACATTAGATTTCATACTAGACGCCATTTACTTAAGTGTGTGACAATCCCCGCACTTGTTCATTCAGTCAAGGTAGATTCACTGCAAGGTTCTTTTTATTGTGCTGTGTTAAAAATCCGCACACCACATGTAGTCCATTAAAGCAGTTAACTTATATTTTCCATCACAAACAGCTTTGACGGTACACATAGGGCACAATAAAATAATACATACCTTTATAGCATTCGTAATCATAATAATTACTGGAATGATTTTATTTCCAGCACCCTTGAGTGGCTAAAAGATGGAGAATTAATGTTCTCGTTTTGAATTCTTGGGGCTGAAAGTGAAAACGCTTTCTTTGTCAAATTTACATGGAAAGGGAAATGAGAAGGGTCCTGTTTCACTGTGCTATATCTGGAAAATTAATCCTGGAACGGACTTACTATGGAATTACTCTTGGTCCTGGCTTGTGTCTCTGAGTGTAAATGTTGGACTTTTCCTTCTCGGCTTTCCAAGTTCGTGGCTATTAGGCCATTCTCTTCAAGATCAAAGGAAGTAACTGGGATTTGCTGTCGCTGGTTTTGGAATACCGAGTCTCGATTATCACAGCTCCTAACTCTGGGATAAATGTTCAAGCATACCTGTAAAATTTGCTTTCTTTTCACTAAACATTTCCAAGTCACACAAATAAGGTAGGAGCTATGTTTTCCCAAGGGACAGAAACTAATTTAAAAGAGTTTATTTTTCCACCCTGATCTTATTTCAAAGGACTCACTGCCCTTGAAAAGTTTGCCAACTTCTCCCACTCTCTGAGAAGCTCCATTTAGCCCACCTAGTTTTTCTAAAAACAGTAGAGAAAAGAATTCAGACCCGGGTCGATAGAGATGCTCTGAACCAGCCAGGCAGCCTCGTCTCACCAAAAAACCTCCTGAGCAACTGCCCGCCGAACTTTTATTCACCTCCTCTTTCTGAAAACCAAATACAACATTACATAAACCCCATCAATCTAAAAAAAATAAATAGGGTACATATTGATAATTGGATACATAGTGAGAACTACTCAGGTGCCTATGAGATCATTACAAAAACAAGATACTAAAAGATATATGTGAAAGCTTTATCATAGCGTTTCCCAAACCTCCCACATGCCATTCTGTGTGAACCAGGAGAGTGTGTCCATCACTGTAATTCACGTAGAGGCCGATAAGAAATGTTTGGGAAAGCTGAAGGTTGAGAGGCCAAAAAATGGCCGTTCCCACATAAAACTAAGACTATTAAAAAGCCAATGGCTATGATGGACACTTCTGTGATTCAGATTTAATATTCCAGAATATGGCAGCTACTGAGGAGCAAAAAGAAAACTTGCTAGAAATAAGCTACTGGAAGATCTAACTGGGAACGAGATGCCATATTATAAGGACCACTTGAATGCATTGAGGAACAGTACTCTGGGGTCACTTACTGATTTATAGAATTGGTGTCTCCTTTGCAGTGTCTTGAAAAGACATTTTGAAAACAATAGCATTAAAATTTGGGAGGAAGGGACTCATTAATAACACCATGCTGTTTGGGTGAACATCTGATATCTGTTGGGAATCATGTATAAACATATGAATATACTCCAGATTGGGACTGTATATTTCAGGTGCAAGTAAAAAGACTTTTAAAGTTAAACTTATTTTATGGGCCTAGCATTTCTGCTTACAGCTCCAATTAAGCTGACACAATAATTTATAAGTTTCTACCTTATGGCTATGGCTTTCTTATTTCTTTCTTCATTTAACCAGATTTATACACATAACTGACTCTGGGTGGCTAACCCAATAAAAGCATCAGTACAATAACAGGATGTGATGAATAACACACACAAAAGACAAGAGCAATAAAGGATACACCAATCAACCGCCATAAATTAAACCCAGAGACTCAACTCTCTCTCAGCCCCAAACCCTGAGAAAAACATGAGGTCTTAAAGGCTTTGTGACACCAGAATATTGGATAATCTAATCTCAGGAGAAATGTTGTTTCAAAAAGGGGGTGCTGCTACAGGAAAGAGTCACCTCATGGGTCCCATCAGACAACCCTCTTTAATCGATGGGACTTGGAGCATGTCCCTTGTACCAGATCTGATAAAATGGATAGAGACAACTGGGGAGATGTGGGTCTCTTATTGAACACAGAAGCTAGAATCAGAGGTCTGGAAGGGATATCGAAGGTTTTCTAATTCTCCTGTCAAGTGACTGAAAATATCTTTGGGACCTCACCAGCCATTGCTGAAGGAGCAGAAATCCCTCACTAACGGTTGAATGATTCTAGAAGATGCTATAATTTGCTAGCGCAAGAATAATGGCTGTGTAGAGCTTTGTAAGCCTCTTGACTTACATGTCCATCTCTGTTTACCTTTCTTGATGCTTTCTTCATGCCTGCAAAATATGGAATAATTCTTAGTGCTTCCAGGACTATGTAGCCCCCCCCCCTGCCCCAACACCCATATCTTTTCACTTGTGATGGACATCTTCAACCCCAATCATTTCTTGGTTTGGGGTTGCTGTCTGATCTTTAAAACCACCTTTCCCACACAAGTTACAATATAGTCTACACACAGTAATGGCCCATTCACACAAAAGAAATAACGGTATGGTGGCTTATAGTGAAACAGGAAGGATCCGCTTGCATCCTTTCTCCCCTAAACAAAAAAAAAAAAGCACAGTAGGGAAAAAAAATACACATTACACGCTTTTGCATGAGATGAGCCCACGGACTGCAACATCTCCTGAATTATTTCTCTGATCTGTGGAGGGAAAACAGCAGCTTGCAAATTAAAGTCCTGGAAAAGAGCCATGGAAACTAAATGACTGAGGCAGAATAAAAATATCAAAACGATGTGAAGCCTGTCTTATAAAACACACTCTCTCAGCATCTTCTTTTCTATTTCTCGATGGCAAAGTGCTGTTTCCATGGCTATGGATTCTCAAAATATTCTTCTTCAATTCTGGTGCCTCAGCCAGCCTAGTTACTGGGCTGTGAAAGGTAATCAATTGGGTGGAGGATTATTTATGTATTTGTTTAGGCTAAAACAGAGGAACTCACACAGAGAAGGCCTTCAACCAGGATAACTTTCAATAGTCCTTTGGTTTGTTTTTGGTTTTTTTTTTTAAATGGTTTTTGACATTGTCAAAAAGAAAAAGAAAAAGAAAGCAGGCTAATGTCTCTTCAATGGGTTTATTGTCCTTCCTATGGTCCATCTGGATTTGTTGTTGTTTTTTTTCCCTTTCCAAACAAGCGGCATTCTGCTGACTTTTCCCATCTTTGCGTCCGTGTGCTTTGGCTTGAAAATCCTTTCCACTCTCTTAAGAATGGGAAGCATTGCTGTCCAAGAAGGATATAAAACGAGGCACATTTCACGGTTTCCACTACATTGAGTTCTTGATGTGGTAGGAGACGGGCATTTTTTTGTTGTCTTATTTTGACTGGCTGGATAAAGTTCCATCGTTCTAATACGCTTATATGGGTGTTTGAATCCTGGCAAACTGCTGGCTCCAGTGAAGGCCGATCCTGATTTTATGTGGGCGATTAGTGGCTTGTTGCTATGGCAACCACACCTCACGTGGTTCTTGAAATTCAGTGGCTGAATGGGATCGGCCCTTTTACTCTCTCCAGCCTCTGCAGTTAAAGGCACTCGCTATGTGAGAGAGGTTTTGATTACAGATGCCCATAAAATATCTATAAACATGCACAATAGCAGAAGAGCGCTATCAATTAAAACATAGTATTCAATAATTCATCCTTTAATTAAAGTCCCTTCCTTTTCCTAGGCTCCAACCTTGCGAGTATTAAAGGAGACACAAGAGATAATCACTGTGCAAGGAGTACTTTTTTAAAAATTAATAAATTGGGAGGTGAGAATAAAGGGAGGGTAAAAATTCACAATGTATTAATTATCTACATATTATGAGTAGAACATTTTTTCCCCCAATGTTAAACACCAATAGTTTAGGAACTTTTCTCCGAAGAAAGATGATGTGACATGTCATTCATCTCTGCCGGTGAACAGTGAAAGTAGAACTTTCTCCTGAGGAGATCTAAGCCACGTGTGAATTTTGAGCAAACCCTAACCCTTCTTAAAATCTCAAGTAGGATTGTGAATGACAATGATTCATTAAAACAGAAAATGTATATTTTGCTTTTCTTTTATTTCAGAACTTAACTGCGTGGTTTACTGATTCTGGTTCTAGCAGGCAGTAAAACATCTCAATGGCTGCTTCTAATGCAGTCACAATACAATACAATACAATACAATACAATACAATACAATACAATACAATACAATACAATACAATAACAGAGTTGGAAGGGACCTTGGAGGTCTTCTAATCCAACCCCCTGCTCAGGCAGGAAACCTTATACCATTTCAGACAAATGGCTGTCCAGTCTCTTCTTAAAAACTTCCAGTGTTGGAGCATTCACAGCTTCTGGAGGCAGGTTGTTCCAATGGCTAATTGTTCTAACTGTCAGGAAGTTTCCCCTCAGTTCTAGATTGCTTCTCTCCTTGATGAGTTTCCATCCGTTGCTTCTTCTCCTGCCTTCGGGCGCTTTGGAGAATAGCTTGACTCCCTCTTCTTTGTGGCAACCCCTGAGATATTGGGATGCTGCTATCATGTCACCCCTCGTCCTTCTCTTCATTAAACTAGATATACTCAGTTCTAGCAACCATTCCTTATATGTTTTAGCCTCCAGTCCCCTAATCATCTTTGCTGCTCTTCTTTGCACTCTTTAGTTGCAGAGTTGTGTGAATAGTCTTTTTTAAAAACTGGTCTAATTTCAGCTATTCTTAAGAATTCCACTGACTGAAAGTAACAAAACTGCACTGGAAGCTGATCTCTTTCAAGACTGTTTCTGGGATGAACCATCCATATGGCTATATTAAAAAGGAGCCCATACGGGTCAGTGGCCGAGTAAATTCTCTCCTACTCATATTATACAGAGGAATACTTCTACTATATTCAGTAATTGCAGGTTAATTTCACAGTGTCACTTAACATGTGTTGGGAAATAAAGAATTTGCCCTGATCACTGAAGCTGTGTAACTAGTGGAAAAAGAAACATGGCAAGATGCGGGCAGAAAATCCTTATTGTTTAATTTATCTTGCAATGAACTTTCAAGCGGGTGCTCTTCAAATGCAAATTGCATTAGCGTGTTGAAATGTAGCCGTAATTATTTGTTTACTTTGCTAGAACATCTTCCTTTATCAAAGGTCAACTCGAGAAGCTCTTACTTGAGGATTCAATATGATTGTGTCTCTGAGACGTTCTCCCTCTTCATTCTAATGGAATTGGATAAGTGCTTGAATAATCTGTTTTTTTCCCTTCTTTCACCCTAGAATATAATACTAATGATCTTGTCAGTTGACTTTGATGACCTAAGAAATGGGTGGTGGTGGAAGGCCTCTTCTTCTTATTTTTAGTTTTAAAAAAACAAACTTAAAAACAATATAATACATAAAGTAAGTTAGAAGGCAAGGACTAAATGTGAAGATGCAAAGGAGGACTGGGTTTCCTGACCTTAAATTATATTTTACGCATAAATACATTGGATGAAAGAGTGGGTCTTGCTGAGAAATAGAAGAAAGCTCTTCTTGAAATATGCTCTGAAGAGCCAAGCCTCTGACTTAGGTTGATCATCCCTACTGCACGGCATTGAAAGTTTCAAAGACTTTGTGTCTTCCATTGCACCGTGAAACAACCATCTAGCACTTCTTTACGGAGGTCAAATCTGCTTCCCCAGATGTTGAGATGCTGAAGACTAGCTTTGAGAAATAGCTGAGGAATTTTAAGATCCTAATTCCTCGACTTCATGATGGCTTGAATGCTACTTTGACAATGAGTTGCCCAATGCATAGTCTGAATATGTCCCCCAAGCAATTATTTGCTTGGGATTGTTGCAGGAACTGGGCATGTCTAGTTTAATGAAAAGAAGGGCTGGGGGGTGACATGATAGCAGTCTTCCAATATCTAAGGGGTTGCCACAAAGAAGAGGGGGGGGGGTGTCAACCTATTCTCCAAAGCACCTGAAGGCAAGACAAGAAGCAGTAGATGGAAACTAATCAAGGAGAGAAACAACCTAGCACTAAGGAGAAATTTCCTGACAGTGAGAACAATTTATTAGCAGAACAACTTGCCTCCAGGAGTTGTGGGTGCTCCAACACCAGAAGTTTTTAAGAAGATCTTGGGCAACCATTTGTCTGAAATGGTACAGGGTTTCCTGCTTGAGTAGGGGATTGACCTAGAAGACCTCCAGTACTATATAGTCTTTTTTCATTTTGGCACTGCTAAAATTTGACTGTTGCCTATTGGTCTTAGCCTAAGCTGACTCTGTCCACACATCTTAAAGTTGCAAAGCTTAAAACACACTGATTTAAATGCTGAGGTAGTCTAAGGGAGTGATCAATGCCACTTTTGTCAAGATAATTTGCTTCATCCAGGTTTTCAATGTCCCACAACTTTCTCCCAAATCTTGGAAGATTAAAGGCCAACACGTTTATCTGCATCTGGATGAAGAGATCGATCTATTCAAGAAGAACTAACATTACCACCACTCCCTTCCAGGCAGAGGATAGCCCACCTGCCTGCCTGTAATGATTGCATTCATTCTTGCTCCATCCATGACCTCCTAGCCAAAGAGGGATGACCAAGTGAATAGAGGGAGCAGCCAAAATGCTATTGACTAATAACCAATATTCCTAATCTTAAAGGACAGAAGTACATCTACATCTCAAAAAGTAGAGACAAGAACTTAGACAGGCTCTCAAGATTTGGTTGCTCTTTCATACTACACTAAAGAGCCTGCCATGCGTATTCCTTTATCTTGCATGTCTTGAAATGCTGACATCACTCTTCAAAGTTTTCCAGAGCTTCTCTCCACTACATCGTATATACCCTTATATCTTATGAATCAATGCAAAGTTATTTTGAGTTTCTCTCTCATGTTTTCCTGTTCACTGAGTAATCTTTTTTCCAAGTCCCTTCTTCGCGGCCCGTTCCTTCCTCCCTTATTCCCCAAACCAACTCTACATTTTGGCACATCACTCTCCAAGCCTTGACTTCAGTCTCCCCCTCAATACTCACTTCCTCCGACCGTGATGCTAAATTTGGGCGAAACAACCACTGAAAATCAGTTCTCTAATTTATTTATTTATTTATTTATTTTCATTTTCAATGTGTCATTTTTGGGAGAAGCTTCTGGATTCTCTTACAGTGCCACAGTGTTTGACCTCAGTCATTTTCTAGAGGATCTTATCAGGGTGACCAGGAAAAAAAAATGTGGTTATTTAATTTCTCTTATTATTAGTCTTGAGGTTTTTTGAACTCAGTAGAATTGGTGCATCAGTCTTTGGATAATCTGTTTCAGTGATTCAGCTTTGTAGTTTTTTTTCCCCCTCAAGAAGGCTGAAGAACTCGAACTACCTTTGAACTGAAAATGCCTCCTATTCATTGTTTGTCAGAACAGAGCCGGGAAAAAAAAACATTAGGAATGTTCTAGTCCAACCCCCTGCTCAAGCAGAAGATCCTATGCCATTCTGGACAAATGGTTGTCCACAGTGCTTTTTTTGTAAAAGAAAAAAGGTGCCGGAACTCACACATGTCATACAACCTGTCTTGCCTACCCTACAAGGTTCCATCCAAAAAAGGTGCCGGAACTCCGTTCTGAGCGTTCTATGACAAAAAAAGCCCTGGTTGTCCAATCTCTTCTTAAAAACCTCCAGTGATGAAGTATCCACAACTTCTGGAGACAGGCAGTTCCACTGGTTAATTGTCCTCACTGTTAGGAAGTTTCTCCTTAATTCCAGGTTGCTTCTCTCCTTAATAATAATAATAAAGTTGGAAGGGACCTTGGAGGTCATCTAGTCCAACCCCCTGCTCAGGCAGGAAACCCTATACCATTCTGGACAAATGGCTGTCCAGTCTCTTCTTAAAAACTTCCAGTGTTGGAGCATTCACAGCTTCTGGAGGCGGGTTGTTCCACTGGTTAATTGTTCTCACGGTCAGGAAGTTTCTCCTTAGTTCTAGGTTGCTTCTCTCCTTGATTAGTTTCCATCCATTGCTTCTTGTCCTGCCTTTGGGCGCTTTGGAGAATAGCTTAAGTCCCTCCTCTTTGTGGCAGCCCCTGAGATATTGGAACACTGCTATCATGTCCCCCCTTGTCCTTCTCTTCATTAAACTAGACATCCCCAATTCCAGCAACCGTTCCTTATATGTTTTAGTCTCCAGTACCCTAATCATCTTTGTTGCTCTTCTCTGCACTCTTTCTACAGTCTCAACATATTTTTACATTGTGTTGAGCAAAACTGGATGCAGTTTTCCAAGTCTGGCCTTACCAAGGCATTGTAAAGTGGTATTAACACTTCATGTGATCTTGATTCTATCCCTCTGTTCGTGCAGCCTAGCACTGTGTTGGCTTTTTTGGCAGCTGCAGCACACTGCTGGCTCCTATTTAAGTGATTGACCACTAGGACTCCAAGATCCCTCTCACAGTTACTGCTATTGAGCAAGGTACCCCCTACAGTATATTATACCTGTACATACCTGTATATACCTGTATACTTGATTAGTTTCCATCTGTTGTTTCTTGTTTCTTGTCCTGCCTTCTGGTGCTTTGGAGAATAGGTTGACCCCCTCCCCCTTTCTTTCTGGCAGCCCCTCAAATACTGCAATACTATTATCATGTCACCCCTAGTCCTTCTTTTCCTCCTGACTAGATTCTTACAAAACATGGTTGCAAGATCAATTCCCTGTGCCTGGAAAAAAAATCCTAGAAAAAGCTACCTGTTACAGTATGACAATGTTTAGCTTGGTTCAGTTTTGTAAACCTTGGAATTAAAAGCCCATTTTTATGATATGATAAGACTCCAGTGAAGCCTTTGCTAGTCTGACTTACCTCAAGAGGGATACCCCAACATCTAACTCTCTACTGAGTTCCTGGGAAACAGACTTTAAACTGGAATAAATAAACACATCAAAATCAGCTTTTGCCAGCTGGAGTGAACATGAAGCTGTTCTTCAAATCTAAGCAAGATGAGGCTTGGTTAAAATTAATTAATTAATTTTCATTTAGAAAATTGGCATTACCGCCTACTCACACACGGCAACTCAAGGTGGCTTACATAAAAAGAAAAACACCCTATAAAAAACAAAATATCAAGAGGAAAAAATAATAAAATAATATAATAACCCCGCCACCACTTACCCCAGTGACAACACACATTAAACTAACCCTTTGATGGGCTCCATTCCGCTCTGGGATCCTCAGACCCGCTGGCAGAAACAGGTCTTCAGCGCCTTCTGAAACAGTGTTAGAGAAGGGGGCAGTTTAAACTATGGGGGCGGGATGATGTTCTAGAGAGAAGAAGCCATCACAGAGAAGGCCTTGTTCTGGGTCCCACCAGATGTGTCTCTTTAGGGGATGGGACCTGCAACATTCCTCCCAGAATTCCTGAGCCAGCCATGGCTCAGCTTGGAAACCTCTCCTTTCCCCCTCAGCGTGGCTGGCTCAGGAATTCTAGGAATTGAAGTCCACAAGTCATGAAGGGGCCAAAGTTTTCCCCATGCTGGCTAAGGAATTCTGGGAATTGATGTCCACGAGTCATGAAGGGGCCAAAGCTTTCCTCATGCTGGCTCAGGAATTCTGGGAATTGAAGTCCATGAGTCATGAAGGGGCCAAAGTTTCCCCCATGCTGGCTCAGGAATTCTGGGAGCTGAAGTCCACGAGTCATAAAAGAGCCAAAGTTGCCTACCCTGGGCCTGGTGTCATGTCCCCTTTTGCAACCTTCTGTCAAGCAAAGTCAATATTGTAAGCCAATTTCACTTCACAACCGTCTTACTAACTGAACAACTGCAGGGATTCACTTAAGAAACGTGTCAAGGAAGGTCATAGAATGGGGCACAATTCACATAACAAATGTCTCACTTAGCAAGAGAAATTTTGGGCTCAATTGGGCTCATAAGTCAAGGACTACCTGTATCACTATTGATACTGTTTTCAGAAAAGCCACAGGGCCGTGTTGAAAGAGCTCTGGGAAGCATGCTTGGCCAAGGAAGACTTAATTTTCATTTCTAACATAAATGACTTGGACTTGTCTAATCTCAGCTGGGCCTCCACATCACTTCTAGAAGGAAATATCTGTTTAAATGGAAGGAAATTTATGGAAATTGTCCCATTCAAACTAATTACCATACTTTTCCGTCTATAAGGCGCACCCTTGTATAAGACGCTCTGGCAGGCAAGTGTCTCCGTGCCAATCAGCTGTTCAGTGGAGCCAGCAAATCCGGAAGTTCGGCCAGCCAACGATCTTGCCCCCTCCCCACTCCCATTAGTGGCAAGCCCACAGGGGCTTGACACCTGCACCAGGCAGCATGGCAACCCACACAGACATGCCCTGGGCTGCAGAGGTTGCTGTTATTTTTCCGTCTATAAGATGCTGCTCTTGTAATAAGATGCACCTGCTTTTTGCAACAGGCTATTTGCAGCATCTTATACATGGAAAAATACGGTAAATTGACTTTTAAGTCCTTAAGAGGAACAAGACTTTATTTGCTGACTTAAGCCTGACTGTCTAAGGGTTAGACTTGATGATTCCCAATAACTGTTGCAAGTCATAGGGGTTCTACAGAGTAAAGCCATTTTGTATCGTTACCCTGGCTATCATGTGGGATACCTGAACTTTGATCCCAATTTCTTTTTGATAATTCGTGGCCAGATATGCCTTTGCAGGGGCATTTTTCTTTTGACCCCTTTCAATACCGTTGGAGAGAGAGGCGCAAAGTCAGTCTTTAGAAATTGCAAGTCCAATGTTAATCATTGCATCACCACATAATTGCTATCATACAACAGACTTTTAGTTGCACAATCCATTGCACTTGGGGTTTATTGTATGCACTGAATGCTTTCTATATTAGCCCTCTTTCTATTCATTGTGCTATCTAATTTACCAGTAATTGTTTTCATGAACTTATCAAATTTTATCTTGGAGTTCATTAAAAACATGCTGGGCAAAGAGGATCAATTTACTAATTCAAGTTTATAAAAGAACAGAGATTTGTCCTTGAATTATACCATGGTTATTGCCACAGAAGCTTTGGAGATTAGATATTGCTGTACTTTAGAGCTATAGGATCCACTAAAGGCTAAATTAGCAAGCTAACACCTTTCTCAGGCACTGAATTTGAGGGGCCACAAATTTCCACAAAGAAGAGGGGGTCACAAAGAAGAGGAATGGGTGTCAGCCTATTCTCCAAAGCACCTGAAGGCAGGACAAGAAGCAACGGATGGAAACTAATCAAGGAGAGAAGTAACTTGGAATTAAAGGAGAAATTTCCTGACAGAAAAATTAATCATTGGAACAATCTGCCTCTAGAAGTTGTGAATGTTGGAACACTGGAGGTTTTTAAGAATATATTGGACAACCATTTGTCTGTAATGGTAGATGGGCCCCAACACAAACCCCAAAGCTTGGAAGACCAAACCTGTGGTCCCAGTGACCAACCCAGATTGGACCCTGCAACATTATCCTGGGACACATATTTTCTCCTCCATCTTCTAATTCAGTTTTGCCCCTGTGTGCCTTCAAGAAATTCATCTATATTGGCTCTTTCTTCATGTCTTCTTCCTACTACATGGTTCCCCCAAACTTTCATTTTTAGTAAGTTTGCCCAACATAGTTCAAACCTATCCAGGTTTTTTTTTAGGAGTGAGTAAACTGATGGTACACGGCATTGCATTTTCAACATGACCTTTGGGATAGGAAATAGCCTGCAGCTATGGGTCAGGAGGAAACGAAGGCATTTGTTTCCCTTTGACCTCCACATCTCTGTGTGATGTGAAAGATTGCCTCCAACAGAGATCTTGGAGCTTGGTGGGTTTTCTTGTAGAGATTTCATTACGAAACTAGGTAGTGAAATCAGCCAGTCACTGATGACGTTATCTAGTTTGATAATGACACATCTGCAAGGAAACCACCAAGCTCTGGGATCACCAAGGACCCCACAGTTCAAGCTTGAGTTACAAATATTCTCTTCTATTGATAGGCAATCAATCTTGGTCCTCAAGTTTTCTTTTGGGTGGTCTTCAAAGACTCTCTGACTACCCTGGCAGCATTATTTCCCTCCCCTTTGAAGTGGGATATCTAAAGCAATGGCCCCCAAACAAGCATACTATTGTTTTAAAAGAGAAGAAGCAGACAGATAACCACCCACATTCAGCTCTGACAATGTATGATGTAGCCAACTCATGGGGCAGCCTTTCGCACCCAACTGAAGTGTTAGGCTGAGCCTTGGTCTCCAAGGATCTGCCTGCCTTTGTTTTACAACAAGAATTATTCCTTTCAACATGAGACATGTGTTGCATCTTCTAAAGCAAGAACTCCCACCAAGCTTTAGAGACCCCTTCGTTATATTACATCTGTTTTATTCATTAAACTGCACTGTCTCTTCCAATACACAGCGATATCACAAACGTTGGAAGTAGGAATTCAGTTCATGCATTTATTTATGCATTTTATAAATGGCTTCAATCTTAAAAGACTCTCACTCATTTGTAAATAAATTAATTGTTTGAAAACACCATACGCTTTCGAGAACCGCCTCCTTAATAAAGGCAGGCACGAGAAAGCTCTCCACTCCAGGATTTTTCATTTACTTGGAGAAAGAGGGCGGAATATAGATGGTAACTGCAGTCTGAACTGTTTGATTAAATATTAAGGGCAGAGCATAGAACATTGAATAATAGACTTGGAAGCGTATGGTGTTTTCAAACAATTAATTTATTTACAAATGACTGAAAGTCTTCAGATTTAAGATTGAAGGTCTTCTAGTCTTCTACTCTAACCCCCTGCTCAGGCAGGAAACCCTATACCATTTCAGACAAATGGCTTTCCAGTCTCTTTTTGAAAGCCTCCAGGGTTAGAGAACCCACAACTCCTAGAGGCAAGCTGTTCCATTGATTCATTGTTCTACTTCTGAGGAAATTTCTCCTTAGTTCTAGGTTGCTTCTCTCCTTGGTTAGTTTCCATCCATTGTTTCTCGTCTTGCTTTTTGGTGCTTTGGAAAATAGTTTGACTCCCTCGTCTTTGTAGGAGCCCCTCAAATTTTGGAACACTGGCAGCATGTCACCTCCAGTCCTTCTTTTAATTAGATCAGACATACCCTATTCCTGTAACCATTCTTCATATGTTTTAACTTCCAGGCCCCTAATCCTTTTTGTTGGTCTTCTCTACACTCTTTCCCAAGTCTCAACATCTTTTTTTTATATTGCAGCGACCAGAACTGGATGCAGTATTCCAAGAGTGGTAAAAGGGTACTAGAACTTCACATGATCTTGATTCTATCCCTCGGTTAATGCAGCCTAGGATTGCATTGGCTTTTTGGGCTACCACCACAACACATATATAAGTGATTGTGCATTAGGACTCACTCCCAGATTCCTCTCGCAATTATTGGCATTAAGCCAGGTTTCACCTAGCCTGTACCAATACAGTTGGGTGAAACTGTATTGGATTTATTTGGTTGTAATGCAGGATTTGTGTGCAGACAATCCCTTTCATCCTGTCTGAGAAGGAAGTTGGACTAGAAGGCATCCAAGGTACCTCCTCCTCCTCCTCCTCCTCCTCCTCCTCCTCCTCCTCCTCCTCCTCCTCCTCCTCCTCCTCTTCTTCTTCTTCTTCTTCTTCTTCTTCTTCTTCTTCTTCTTCTTCTTCTTCTTCTTCTTCTTCTTCTTCTTCTTCTTCTTCTTCCTATCATCATCATCATCATCATCATCATCTGCAATTTCAGAATAAAGTCAATAGTACTAGGAAAACCCACCCCTTCAGATCCTGGTTGTCAGAGCTGACAATCTGAGACTCAGTAGATTAGTGTTTTAACCTTCTTTACACGCAAGCTTCCTCGATAGGAAAATGAAGGTGTAAATGATCTAAATCATGTCTGCCGCACTGCATTTTACTTGGAATAATCCAACCTTGCTGCACTTGTATAAGCCTGCAACGTTTTTTGGGCTTCGTAAGCGTTCATTGTATTAATTCCTTTCATGCTGTTCTTGCCTGAAAAATAGATATAGCTATTAACTCTGGGCTCAAATGTGCACTGGGCTCAGTGGGAGTCATAAACCATCCTCCATATAACCTAATTTTTTTTCTATGCCTAAAAATGTCATGACATTAACATCCAATACCTTGGGACTTTCCTGAAATGGAAGTTGAGAAATAATTCCTTTTCCCATAACAGTTCCCGAAACTGTTTCCTGGTCCTGAAGAGTTGATAGACAATGGACTTTAAACCTGTGACATATTTATCTATAAAAAAAGGATGTCAATGAAGTTTGGTTCAATCTAGGGATTCTTGAGTTTTCAAGTCCTTGGAGAATTTGGAGAAGGAAAAAAAAACAACAACCCTGCCTCAGTTGTGCAAGAATAGGGCAGGCTTTTGTTTGATACATCGACCAGAGGGATGCTTGTGACATTTAAGTATTTTGACAGATTCTATTGCAGCGTTTAAGTAGAGGAAAAGAATAATGGCATTGCATTTTGCGAAACAAGAAGCTGCATATTTATTTTAATTCAAAAGTCAGCTGGCTATTCACGTTGTGATCGGTTGCTCCCCAATTTTATAGCAAATTTTCTCTAGCCCCAAATCCCATGGTTTTTTTTTTTTAAGAATAAAGGCTACACCAAAACAAGAATGCCTGATAAACATTATTTTTTTTTAAAAAAAGACCTGTTTCATTCCTTCCAGCTTACATCTAGTGCATATGCTTTGGGGGTATGCATATCGTTTGTCTGCTGTAGTCATCACATTATGATGAAAACAAGTGATCACATGGGTTTAAGCAAAGAATCTTATACCCAATTAATTGAACGGATAAGAAACCTTAAACATGAGCAATGTCCCTCTTATGGTACGGTTAAAGAAAAATAAGCTTAGGACAAAACTTTTGTCAGATTTTTTTTGGGGGGTGGTGGTGGTGGTGGTGGGTATAATATCCAAATGTTTAATTTACATTCTGATGAACATGCTTCTTCCCATCAGCTATTAAGTGGCTCCTTTCATTCTCCTGTCAAAATAAGACAAAGGAGATATTGAGTGAGCTCCTAAGATGTCTCTACTAGGCTTCTGTGAATAGCTTTGATTTGATCTGAATAAAAGATTGCAATTTGGAGAGGCTTTTCATTAAAAAGAAAAGACTGAAGTGTATTAATTCAAGGGCTGAATCTTTTTATTTTTAATATTCTCAGTGCTAGTTTGTTTCTCCTTCTCCTATAGCAGGGGCAGGCAACCTGGGCTCTTTTATGACTCGTGGACTTCAACTCCCAGAATTCCTGAGCCAGCCATGCTGAGGGGAAAGTGAGAGGTTTCCAAGCTGAGCCATGCTGGCTCAGGAATTCTGGGAGTTGAAGTCCACGAGTCATAAAAGAGCCAAGGTGGCCTACCCCTGGGCTAGGCCTAGGCCGCTTTATGACTCATGGACTTCAACTCCCAGAATTCCTGAGCCAGCCATGCTGAGGGGAAAGTGAGAGGTTTCCATGCTGGCTCAGGAATTCTGGGAGTTGAAGTCCACGAGTCATAAAAGAGCCAAGTTTGCCTAGCCCTGTCCTATAGAGACTCCTATTCTGTACTTCCTATACAGAATCTAGATTGGAAGTGATCTGTTCCAGCTTGTGGCTCATTGGGAGAAATTCAAATTAGAGCATTCCCTGACAGATGGCTGACTAGCTTCTAGGAAAGTTCACCATTGTCTGTGTCATTAATTCCACTCTCAAATTGCTCTTACCCTTAGAAACGTTCTGTAACTTTCAGTTGGAATGTACCTTCCCGTGACATAAATCCATTATTCCCTGCCCTGCACTCCAGAATAAGAGATGACTTTCTTCGGGGTGACATCTTTTTAGATATTTGAAGAATTGCTATCCTAGTTCTGGTGGGAGATGAAAATATAGTCCCCTCCTCATTAACAAGAGGAGGCTGGAGCAAACCTGAGATAGGCCTCACAGTAGTGATTTAAAACAAAGCTTTAACTCGAACTCTAGACTGTTTCGCAATACGGACGTATTATTGGTAACCTGCTGAGCCTTGTGCAATATGAAATTGCAAAGTAGATAGTTCTGTGTATATTTGGAACATGAGTATTGTAACCGTGGGAAAAGGGGGGGGGGACTGAAAGTAGCTGATGGATGCAGGTTCCAATGTACACAGGTGTCAAGCAATAACATTCGAAGAGCCCATACATCAGAAACTTGACATCGGGTATCTGTGGAAAGTTATGTTCAGCAGAAGGTCAGCAGGAGGCCAGTAAGAAATCAGCAAAAACCAGCAAAAGTCAGGGGACCATCTGACTACAGTCTTAGAACCAGAAAGAGTATGAAGGGTTGGGACTAGGCCTGATTGATTGGCCATTGGCCTATAGCTGTCCTATTGGAGTTTGCCATATGGTCCTCATTGCAATGGGTTATTAATGTAAGTGATGTTGTGTTATTATGCTTGCTATGTTCCAGATTATTAGCAAAATAAACCTCAGAATCTTAAAGTAAGAATTATTGTTTTGTGTTGCTGTCTCTTGTCTTTTTCATTGGGTTTTTTCCATGACATTCTATTCAGCTGACTCTTCTCAAGGCTAAACCTGCCAGTTTCCTTTAATTTGCCTTCATAGGTCTTTGTTTCTAGTCTTTTCACCATTCTCATTGCCCTTCACTGAACTTATTCCATTTTCTCCTGGTAGTAAACCCAAAATGATCAAGATGGGGTCTGTCCAAACTGAAATAAAGCAGAACGATATTCAGGGCAATTTTTTTTAAGTAGACCTAAGACAAAATTTAACAGATCTACTGTTGATCTTGTTTGTGCTTAGTTGTTTTGCAGTTACATTACCTTGCTAGCTTTTCTCCTCCTGACTAATAATTTAAAATACTTTTAAGGCCTCACATGGATGGTCTGACTGATATTAAAAAAAGTTAATATAGTGCTGTGTATTATTGGTGGCTGTTCCAAATGGTATTTTCCTGTTCTAATTATGTTGTTTACTATTCTTATCCAAACTTTTCTTTGTATATATGTTTTATATTAATGAATTCAAGTCACTATGAGGGCTTTTGAAGCTATGAATTGACTAATAAATAAATATTGTTGTGTGGGCAAGATAGTCTGTTACAAATAATGGCTTGAAATTTGTATGTGTATGAAAAAGAAAATGTTATGGAAATTCCTTAAATTTGTTGTGACTACTGCCTGTCGATGGCCTTCGGTTAGGCTGAAACAGGAAATAAAGATTTGTCCCATGTTTGGTGCCTAGCAAGGTAATCTAAATAGTTAACAAGCATTATATATATATATATATATATATATATATATATATATATATATATATATATATATATATATATATATATATATATATGTGTGTGTGTGTGTGTGTGTGTGTGTGTGTGTGTGTGTGTGTGTGTGTGTGTTCTGAGGTTTTCGCAGGTGTTTGTATGTAGATCTTTGGTCATTTGGGTTTTTTCCCCACGTAGAATTCTACGTGGGGAAAAACCCGAATGACCAAAGATCTACATATATATATATGGTTGACTTTCACCTAAAAAGGACCAAGATCGCAAAGTGTTGTCTGTGTTTGATACCCCTTATTATGGATCATAATGCTAGGTGCTTCCTACCATCAACTTTGACAGTAATTGATGTATTTTTTCCCCACATCCCTGTCCCAAAGTCTTTAAAGTTTTAATTAATTGCATTTTGGGAAGAAAATGTAAAAAAAAACACGTTTAAGCTTGACATGGAGGCAAAGGAGTTGGGATAAACATTGAATGGGGAGGTACAAATATTAGGATGACCCAATCATCTGAAGAAGGAGATTTATTTTTTCTTTTAAAAAGTTTGAGAAGAACTCAGTTATCTTCTGTGTATCTAGATTCAATAACCAGGTTATGGGAATTTCCAGATAGCATGGCTTAGATGATGCATAATTTATTACACAGGGCTGTTGACAAGTGTGTTTCTTGTTATTTGTGAAAGGTATTATCTTTTTATGTGGTCTTTATAATAGACTTAAGTAGAATAGGTTTAAGAGAAAAATGCACCCCAGAGAGATCAAACTTGAATTTATATTGTAATGTAGCTGCTGGATACGCAGTACAAATAATGTATTTTTTTATTGTTTTAAAGTACCATTATGCATGTCTTCTAAAATGTATTTGTGTGTGTGTGTGTGTTCCTTCTGTACCTACTTATTTTCCTTCCTTCCTTCCTTCCTTCCTTTCTTCCTTCCTTCCTTCCTTCCTTCCTTCCTTCCATTCTCCCTCCCCTCCTTCCTTCCTCTCTTTCTTTCTTTTGTCCTTTCATTCATTCTTTCTTTATTTCTTTATTTTTCATCTGCAAAAAAGAAAAATATATATATATAGCTGCAGATTATATAAATACTGCGACTGTAAATTTTCCTTCACTGTCGATATATAGTTGAAAGGAACAATGGTGAAATCAAAATATTAGTATTTTTCATAATTAACTTGTTTTCACATAATTCACATTTTTAAAAAGCAAAAAATCGGCTAGAGTAATTGTAGAGCCTGGTAGTCATAGATAAAGGGGAAAAAATGTTAAAGCAGGGGCAGACCTGCTTTAGGCTTGCAAGAATTTGAAAAGCAAATCTTTACTTGGTAGTGGATAAGCTCTAAAAGTATGTTTCTCAAGCCTTACACATAGCTGAGAGCTTCGTATCCCAGGATAGCATAAAGACGTCTGTGTTGGATTCTCATTCTCAGTGATCGATCATAATGCTAGATAATTCCTACCAGTCATTGAGGTATTTTTTTTATCTCACCATATGGGCCCCGTATCATTATGTCAGAACACACAAATGACATTCTGCATAGTGCATGGGAGAGGCAGGCAGCTTTAGCCTGTGTCAGAATGATACATATAGTCCACTTTCCCCTATGCTGTTAGAGACAGGGATATGCAGATGTTGCATTATGTCATTCCCGTATGTACATTGATACAGCCTTGTCTTCTCTCATGGACTGTATCTACCATTCTGATAGATTCTGTGCTGAAACACTGTTGAGCATCAGCACCTGGACAGTTCCTAAATTCATGCAGTGCATTTTTCCTTCTTCTGTTCAATTGTGTCCAATTCTCTGAACACAACTGGCTCTTGGTGCTTTGTATATAATCATCTAAAATGCTAAGATCTGTGTGCTTAGTTACCGACTGTGGGTGTGGATCGCAAAGACATAGAACTAGTTCTGTATGTCTAATGATTCCTAATAAGGATGAAAGTGTCTTGTCATCAGTGAAACTTGGGGTGTGTAACCCATATCTCCTGGATAAAATAAGACTTTAAAATGAAGTAAACACTATAGAACTTTCTTGAAAAGGACAAACCGACTTATTTATTCACCAGGAAAAGGAAACACACACATGGAAACCGAATTGGGTAGGACTGTTCGCAGCACTAGAGAAAAACAGATTAATCTCTCAAAATAAGCTCCAGTCACATTTGAAATAAGCAAACAAGTGTGTACACCCCATCTACACACAATTGTTGAAAATAGCTTTAACACTCTCCCTTTCTGTTACACACAACCATTTTTATTTCGGCAATGGAAAAGTAGACAGTAGCAATATCAAATGGCCAAATCCAAAATATTCTGCTGGAGTTGGCAAACATGAACTAACCAAAAAAAAAGGGGGGGGGAAAGGAAGAGTGAGGAGGAGGGGGAAGAAGAAGAAGAGGAGGAGGAGGAGGAGGAGGAGGAGGAGAAGAAGAAGAAGAAGAAGAAGAAGAAGAAGAAGAAGAAGAGGAGGAGGAGGAGGAGGAGGAGGAGGAGGAGGAGGAGTGGGGAAGAAGGAGAAGGAGAAGGAGAAGGAGAAGGAGAAGGAGAAGAAGAAGAAGAAGAAGAAGAAGAAGAAGAAGAAGAAGAAGAAGAAGAAGAAGAAGAAGAAGAAGAGGAGGAGGAGGAGGAGGAGGAGGAGGAGTGGGGAAGAAGGAGAAGGAGAAGGAGAAGGAGAAGGAGAAGAAGAAGAAGAAGAAGAAGAAGAAGAAGAAGAAGAAGAAGAAGAAGAAGAAGAAGAAGAAGAAGAAGAAGTAGAGGAGGAGGAGGAGGAGGAGGATTAGTGGGGAAGAAGGAGAAGGAGAAGGAGAAGGAGAAGAAGAAGAAGAAGAAGAAGAAGAAGAAGAAGAAGAAGAAGAAGAAGAAGAAGAAGAAGAAGAAGAAGAAGAAGAAGAAGAAGAAGAAGAAGAAGAAGAAGAAGATACTTTTACTGTATCATCAGGATTTTCCTTGGTGAATCACTGTGAACAAGGTTTGCAACATATGTTCATTACTTAGGGCCAATCTAGATGATATGTGACTTGCATGACTGCATTTCATTTATCTCTGTTTGTCTTAAAATAGCACTGACAGCAGAATTAGCTCGGAAAGTACACTCTCTCTCTCTCTCTCTCTCTCTCTCTCTGTAACCTAATAACATTTTTCTTTCAAAGACAAATAACTTCAAAGACACTGTTTTCAACTCTCTTATTCCATTATTCTGCTAGATGGGCATCTCGTTCTCTGTACAGCCTCCATCTGCTAGGATTTGGAAGCAACGCAAAGCATTGCCCACCGTAAGGGAGAATGTACACACAAGTACTACTTATCTTATTGAGCCTGCTTTTACATCTGTGAAACTTGGTCTGGTTTCCTTTGGGAGCTGTCCTCAAAGTGTTTCTCCTTCTCTCCATCGTCCTTGTGACACTTTTCCCTACAAGATCAAAAAAAAAAAAAAAAGGCTAGCAAAGTTGTGCCACTCCTATGTGGGTCTCCGAGGCCTGACACAATTTCCCTTACTTAAGTTTCCTGTCCCCGGAAGGCCCTGAAGATGGATGATGAGCTGTGTCTGGGTCTGCTGTCCGATGAAGGCCAGCCTAAAAGCAGAGGAAGCCAAATGGAGCATTGACTGAGCATCGCAGCTCCAGGCAAAGGAAAGAGTCACATTGGTTTGTGTTTTTTTTCTGTGAATCTAGCTTTGCTTCAAGCCTCGCTGCCTTTGAGGAGACTAAACTAGCCTCCGGACAATGTTGGTTAATCAGAGGGAGACAAGCACAGATGCTTGCTTTTATTAAATAGCTGCAGCCTTCCAGTCAGAAGATGGGGAGGGGTGGGGGAAGCGGTGAAGAAGCGTCCTCAGAACTCATGACCTCCACATCCATCCTTGAAACCAAGCGGTGGCTGTGGTATTTTGTTAACTCATGAAGAAACGGAGATCTTCTGAAGGATTTGCCTAGCGCTGATCAGTCAACACTAAATAAACCTTGTTTAGAAGAAGACGGTAAAGGCAAGTCCGAACACTTGCTTGTCTCTGCTGTTTGGCCTTGAGAAAAAACACGCTGCTAGGGGACAAAGCAGCAGCACAAATGGATTGCTGTTTCTCCTGAGTTCTCAGTCCTTTACTTCTTCTGGAGTATAGGGAAAAACATCCCAGTAATCTCAGTGGGTTAGGATGCTGAGCTTGTCGATCAGAAGGTCGACAGTTTAGCGGGTCAAATCCCGAGTGCCGCGTAACAGAGTGAGCGCCTGTTACTCGTCCCAGCTTCTGCCAACCTAGCAGTTTGAAAGCACGTAAAAATGCAAGTAGAAAAATAGGGACCACATGACCACGGAGACGTCTTTGGACAAGCGCTGGCTCTTCGGCTTTGAAACGGAGATGAGCACTGGCCCCTAGAGTTGGAAACGACTAGCATGCATGTGCGGGGGAACCTTTACCTTTATCTTTAATCTAAAAACTGGCCTTAGTTAGCCAGTTATGCTGTTTCATCTCACAGAGGGGAAATAACAATTTATTTATCTCTTGCATGCTTCGTGCTTTCATCATGGTTTTCTTCTGCCTTCTAACTTGAGGCCAACTTCTAAAATAAAACTTGAGTTTTGGAAATTATACAGCCAATTCACATGTCGAGTGCCTGTCAGTCACAAAGAGATTTAGGAGATAACTCAAGGCTGCTGCATAGGAAGGAAACAACATATTAATTGCTTTTTTGTTTTTTGTTTTTTTCAAGTTGAGCCATAGCTGGGTTCATACCATTGCATAATATGTTGTTTGGTTGGTTTTAACCTAGCCTGCTCTTGACGTATTTTTTTACATGCATTTATTTATGCAATTCGAGTCTGGCAAATTCAGTAAGATTCTGAGTAGCTTGGAACATTAAAAAACAGTAAGGAGTAAAACAGTGCTTTATGAATATAGCTGTGGTGGTTTTCATAAAAAAATATTCTATTTGTAAGAAAATCCTCCAAGAATATAGGAATATACTATATATTGCTGATTTTAAGTAAAATTTGTGGAAGCAAGCTAAAGCTGTGCAATTTCTGTGGCTTTCGGCTCTTATTTATGCAAGGGAATTGGCTATTATTATTACAGATTGTTTTTAGAGATTGGTCATTTTAAACTGTTCACAAGTAGATTCCATATGGATTGGAGTACCATATAAATCATGTCAGTAAAATTAAATTAAAATTAAAGAAAGATGAAGCCATAAACAGTGTCATCAGAGTCCTATTTTACTTTACATTTAATTATGATAGAAGAATCTTTTTTTTAAAAAAATGCTGATAGAACTCAGCACTCAAATGGGATAAAGGCAGTTTTTGACCTTGTTTTCATATCATTTCTAGTATTGAAAAAATTAACATGAAAGATTTTTATTAATTTACTTAGTGGGAAAAATGTTTTCCCTCTTTTTCCTTTTAATTAAAATTCCATTATTTCCTTTCACACAGGAAAGAGAGAGTGTAGGAGAGCAATTGTGATAAACAGAGATTATAATTACTTTAAATACTTGCAATGTATAGTGCTTGAAGATTTACTTGAAAATGTTAGAAACTTGTCATGTTTCTTCATCACTCTTTTAACACCAATATCATCCTCTTAACTCATTGTTGAGGAATCAGTTTGGTGCACTGCTTAACCAAGCCAGCCTAGAAACCAAGAGACTAATATGTAGTTATGTCATAAGAATGAAGCTAACTCGGTGATTTTGGACCAGTCCCTAGGAAGGGGAAGGAGGAGGAGAAGTGGGGAAGAAGAAGAAGAAGGAGAAGGAGAAGGAGAAGGAGAAGGAGAAGGAGAAGGAGAAGGAGAAGGAGAAGGAGAAGAATAGTAGTAGTAGTAGTAGTAGTGGGGAAGAAGGAGAAGGAGAAGAAGAAGAAGAAGAAGAAGAAGAAGAAGAAGAAGAAGAAGAAGAAGAAGAAGAAGAAGAAGAAGAAGAAGAAGAAGAAGAAGAAGAAGAAGAAGAAGAAGAAGTACTGTAGGGACTAGTTCAGGCAGTCACCAAGAGTTAAAATTGATCCAAAGGTACAAAGCCAATCAACCAACTCACCTATAAAGGTGAATGCATATATTGCACCAGTAATAAAGATATTCAGCACTTCGTACGAGGGAATGTAAAACCATAACAATTCTTTCCTGACTATTTTGGTGACTCAAAAAATTGCCCTCAAAGGATATACAGGACATCATTGTTTTTTTTTCCTTTATCACCTACGGTAGATATACCATCATGAGGAGACCATACGCTTCAATTTATCTCAGTAAGGAAGGATAAATATAAATAAATGCAATAAGAACAGCAAACCGTTATGTCGACGGTGAGTAACTAGCCTAAGTAACTTGTGCAAATCAAACAAAAACTGGTCTTAATTTGCAATTTGATTTAAGTGCATGATGGAATTCGTACTGCCAAATTCCTTCTCTGTCTAGCTTTGATTTGATCAAGGTGCCTGAGAATGTCTGCATGCTCATAGGTTCACTGCATCTTCAAATCCGCTCAAAGGCACTTGACTTGATTCATCACATTTCTTCTGTGAGTCGAATCAAAGCTTTGATTGGAAGCAAGGATCAGAGTCTCCTTCAGATTACCTCCAAACCAAAGCAGCACAGAGGTCTCGCAAGGAATAATTTGTTGCCATTTAACAACAGGAAAAATCAACTAACTACTGGGAATGTCTTGCACAGTTCGTGAAATCGATGAAATTGAGACATTCAGGTGGTATTCAGTTCTTTGTGGCTTCAAAGTCCATGTAACAATGGTCTATTCATCCATTGGCAGGGGGAAGCTAGCTAGCCTTGGTTGATCTAAAAGTCTACTCAGGGTCAATTGAGACTAGCAGCTGTTTGGGAGACCACCCAAATATTTTCACAGCTGTTTCTAGGACTAGAAATTAAAAAAAGAAAATAAAGAAAGTAGAAGGAGATGATGACAAATTGATTCTATGGCCTGTTGAGAAAATGTTCACAAATTCATCGGGGGCCACCTTTGTTTTGAAAGATGCATTACAATGTCTGTGGAGATTCTCAATCATCCAGGTCATGGTTGTCCCAAAAGTGCTTTTTCCAAAAGTCAACTGGACTTTCTTTGTGTTTTTTTTTTCTTTTGAAAATATTTCACTTCTCATCCAAGAAGCTTCTTCAATTCAAACTGACTAAAGAACTGGTGGGTAATAGGATTTATATAAATCGTATAAGTGATATAATAAATGGTAAACCATATCCTCCAGAACCGAAGAAGCTTCTTGGATAAAAGTAAAACATTTTCAGAACAAAACAGAATAACAGAGTTGAAAGGAACCGTGGATGTCTTCTAGTCCAACCCCCTGCTCAATTTGGAGACTCTACACCGGGGGTCCCCAACCCCCAGTCCATGGACCAGTCCTGAGCAGCGGCATGCAAGCAACTGGTCTGCACAAACAAGCAAAGCCCCATCCGCAGGATGCATGCAGCACCCAAAACCACACTCTCTCCAGATCCGTGGAAAAACCTTTCTGCATGGAACCAGTCCCTGCTGCCCAAATGGTTGGGGACCTCAGCCCTATACCATTCCGGACAAATGGCTGTCCAGTCTCTTCTTGAAAGCCTCCAGTGATGGAATACCCACAACTTTTGAAGGCAAGCTGTTCCACTGGTTAATTCAACATAAAAAAGCCAAGGAAGTTGAATTGCCTTTTGGAAAAGGCACCTTTGGGATAGATTACAATGCTTGCATATTACTTGAAAAAAATACACATAGCTACACATCCACACACTACACACATTTACGATACACACAGACGCGGTACACATAGGAACACCCAGACTCACCATTAAATAATGAAATATTCTTCTTTTTCTAAAGTGCACTTCAAGATGCACACCAAAACAACTAGACACAAGGACAGTTTTTTTTCTCCCATGCCATCACTCTGCTAAACAATTAATTCCCACAACACCGCCAAACAAACTAGTAGGGCTGTATTACTATTATTATTATTATTATTATTATTATTATTATTATTATTATTATTATTATTATTATTATTATTATTATTATTTTATTATTATTATCCTTGTCATCTTTCCTACTACCTACAGTATTTCCTCATCTTCTTATGACTATAACTTTGTTGTTTGTATCTTATGATTTATATTGATTGTTTTACAGTCTTTAGTATCCAAGTATGATTTATGTTGATTGCTTGTTTAGTATCCTATGACTGTCACTGAGTGTTGTACCTTTATGATTTGTGATGATTGTATTTCATGATTGTGATCATGGTTTATTACTTGTTGCTTGTGTGTACACTGAAAGCTTCTGCACCGGAGACAAATTCCTTGTGTGTCTAATCATACTTGGCCAATAAAGAATTCTATTCTATTCCAAAATCCTTTTTTTTTAGAAACAGATGAAATGGGGAGAATCTACTTGATATTTATGTTTGGCATGGCTGCTATCGGCTTGCTCCATCCTCATCCATTGGTTATATTTTTATTTGGACTCTTGCAATGAGTAGGAAGTTATATTTAATTCAGCAGTGCCTTCCAGCAATATGGCTCCACTTTGGGAACACAATTTCACCCTCCTGTCCCCAGCTGACCATCTGCGTGGTTCCGAGAAGTGTTCAAGTCAGAGTCATATCTGGTTAACCGAAGTGTTAAGAGACAGAAAGAAAGGACTGATCTTTTTTTTTCCCCCTTGCAAACAAGTTTGCTGTTGCAATGCCAATCAAAGACAGCCAAATCAAATTAATGTCATCTAAAGGGTGAAAGTGAATTAATTATCTCACACATGGAACTTTGGTATTAATTCTGAGAACTGACTACTTTTGTGTCATCATCTAATTGCCAAATGGCACTAACCTTTTAAAAAATTAGGCTCCTATTAAATGCTGCTTAAGTCGTGCTAATTTGGTGCTCATTCTGTGTTGTGCTTTTTCAGCTTTTGGATGCTCGCGGAGCAGATCTGGAGATTCTTAATGGCTTCAGAGGTACAGCATGCTCATTCTCATAGGGAGAAGGAAAATCACGCTTCTACAATTAGACTATGCCCTAGCCATCATTGTTTTGGCAGGGTAGAGGGCAGGAAAAATAATATTAGTCCAATAGATATACTTGATTAATTGAAGAACATTCCACATTTCTAGTGGCTATCTGGCTCTTTAGAAGGCCAGATCCTGAAGTTGAAACTCAAATCCTTTGGCCACCTAATGAGAAGGAAGGACTCACTGGAGAAGAGCCTAATGCTGGGAAAGGTTGAGGGCGAGAGAAGAAGGGGACGACAGAGAATGAGGTGGCTGGATGGAGTCCCTGAAGCAGTAGGCGTGAGCTTAAATGGACTCCAGAAGATGGTAGAGGACAGGAAGGCCTGGAGGACTGTTGTCCATGGGGTCACAATGGGTCGAACACGACTTCGCAACTAACAACAACAACAAGTGGCTAAAAGTATAACAGAACAACAGAATTAGAAGAGACCTTAGAGGTCTTCTAGTCCAACTCCCCACTATACCGTTTCAGACAAATGGTTGTCCAATCTTTTCTTAAAAACCTCCAGTACTGGAGCACCACAACTTCCAGAGGCAAGTCGTTCCCCTGATTAATTAATTGTTCTAATTGTCAGGCTATTTCTCTTTAGTTCTAGGTTGGTTCTATCAACTAATGTTGATTAGCTTCCATCCATTGCTTCTTCTCCTGCCTTCAGGTGCTTTGGAGAATAGGCTAACCCTCTTTTCTTTGTGGCAGCCCCTTAGATATTGGAACACTGCTATGATGTCACCCTTACTCCTTTTTAAATATTAAACTAGACATGCCCAATTCCTGCAACCGTTCTTCATAGGTTTTAGCCTTCAGTTCCTTAATCTTCTTGGTTGCTCTTCTCTGCACTCTTTCTAGAGTCTCAACATTTTTTTTATATTGTGGCAATCAAAACTAGATCCAAGTATGGTCTTACCAAGGCATTATGAAGAGGTATTAACACTTCATGTGGTTTTGATTCTATCCCTCTATTAATGGAACCCGGGACTGTGTTGGCTTTTTTGGCAGCTGAGCACATACCTGGCTCATATTTAAGTGATTGTACAATAGGACTCTGAGATCCCTCTCACAGTCACTACCATTGAGCAAAATACCTGTGCATTTGGTTTTTCTTGCCTAAATGTAGAACCTTACTTTTTTTCACCATTGAATTTCATTTTGTTAGATAGCGCCCAATGTTCAAGTCTGCCAAGCTCCTTGTGTATCTTGAGTCAATCTTTGGAAGGTAACTAAGTCATTTTTCTGTAAAGGAGATGCTACGAAAACTGTATGGTTTATTCATTATTGTCCCATTTCTTCCCTCAGCTTCTCACTTGTCTCCATAATTCAGCCTTTCCCAAATTCAAGGATAGTCATATCCACCCGGTACTATCTATGATGTATTCCCTAAGTTACAGTTCCTAAAGTCCCCACCTCAAAGAACAAATTGTGAACTTTCCATTGGCATTATTGTCCGAGTGTCCAGCTTTTTGTATACTATTTTTGAAATGATCCATGACAAATACTAGTAACATACTTCACCCACATATGAAATGTCTTTATCCAACAAGGCCTACATTGTTGTTATTTTCACTGACTGTTTCAACTAAATAAGGTGGGAGACGGGAAAATGATATATGTTGGCAAGACTACAGAAAGATTTAGTGGGTGGAGCTGAATAAAACTTGGCTCGGGAAAGGAAGGCTGCCATGGTTAATGAGTTGAGCCTGAATAATGAGGTAATAATATTGGAGTGATTTTTTTTTAACCATGGTAAGCTAATTCTGGGGCCCATCCTTGAGTTTTCTTGTCATCTTCCCTCCAAAGAGAAAGAAACAGTACCCCTAATTTTGAGTCATTATACTACCAATTGTCTACCGGTGTGGTAAAATTTCCAGCTAGACTGGAGGGAGGGGTTAAGAAGGGACTGAGTTTGGAGTCCTTGCACTGCAGGAAGTGACACAGGCCTTGAAGCCTTATCTGTCTTTTCCCAAAGAATGCAGCCCGTCTTGTGAGGGTCTTGTAACATGGTTGACTAGCAATAAAACCTCTGCCGAGCCTCCTCACGACTAGTTGTTTTCATCTGACAACCCATGGATTAAAGCAATAAACAACTGAATATACAAGAGAGCAGCCCTGGATTAAGGGTGTTGATTTAAATCAGAATAACCAAATGGAAGAGGAAATAATGTGCCGATATCAGGGACAAATTAATGTCAAACAGCAGGGCTTCCTAACTATTGTTACTTGCAAATGAATAGGTGCCAAGCATCCAGGTAAACATCAATAGACACTCAGCATCAGTGCTTTTTTTCTAAAAGAAAAAGGTGCCGGATCTCAGAGGTGCTGTCACTGGGAGTGATGCCGGTGTCTTGCTAAGGCGTCACCGCCCGTCCTTTGCACCCCTGCCCCTGCGGCTCGGAGCCACATGCCGTGGGGATTCCTCTCTCCACGGCTGCCGTGGGGATTCCCCTCCCCGCAGTTGCTACACTGCGGCCCGTGCTGAGCCCCCACCTGGAGCTGCTCCGAACCCCGACCCAGAGCTGTGTTCCTCGTGGCAGTGGTCTCCGGCACCAAACAGCCTCTTTCCAACCACATCCAGAAAAATTTGTAACAAACATTGAAATTCTTAAAGCCATGTTTGGTATTTCCCAGCAATCTGTTACTGGAAGGAAAAAGCAATCCCTGCTGCGTTACTGATCCCAGAGAAGCATTTGCATGTATGCAGGTATCCTTAGGGTGCCATAGTTATGGATGAGAAATATTGGCTGCAAAGTTGGCATTTCTGGATGTAATACAGATATTTTGGACTTATTTTTGTTTCTTTGCATGTCTGATATTTTTAAAAAGGTATATGCTACTGACTACACTTATGCACATATGTAACATCTTTTCCTAGGATACATGAACAATGCTTGTCCAGAATGTGAAAAGTGAAAGATTGTGACTAAACAAAAATTTAATGTACCAGAAATTATTTTAGCCTTTTTAATAAATGTTGTTATTGATGTTAAGCTCACCATGGAAAACATCATATATTGTTATGTATATACTAGGTTAATTATTTAAAGACTAAAGTGCAACATAACTAGTTTCTAAATAACCTATTTTTCAAAACACACAACAGTCCAAACAGTAAAAGTAAACTCCAAATTAAGAATATTTCATTCTTAAGAATTGTTTAATTTAAAGTGGTTTAGTTGTAACCAGTGCTTTTTTTGTAAAAGAAAAAGGTGCCGGAACTCACACATGTCATACAACCCACCTTGCCTACCCTACAATGTTCCATCCAAAAAAGGTGCCGGAACTCCGTTCTGAGCGTTCTATGAGAAAAAAAGCCCTGGTTGTAATAGAGTATGTACAAAAGATACTATTTGTTTTCTAGCATCAGCTAAATTAGACATATTACATTGAGGAAAATGTTTCTCATTTTTTTCCTGTTACCTTTATTGAGTTCACTGCAGAGATGTTAACATAGGAAATAGATTATTTTGTTATCTAATTTTACCTTCCAAAAGACAGAAGCAGATGAAAAATGTGAGGTTCTTTCCTGTTGGCTTTTTTGTGTTAGCTGTTTTAGATTCTAAAAGTTTAGTTCCTAAAGAAGTAACCTTGTAAATAATTTTAATGTCCTCCTCTAGTGCAAGGTAGGCAACCTTGGCTCTTTTATGACTCAAGGATTTCAACTCCCAGAATTCCTGAGTCAGCATGGCTCAGCTTGGAAACCTCTCTCTTTCCCCTCAGCGTGGCTGGCTCAGGATTTCTGGGAGTTGAAGTCCACAAGTCATAAAAAAGAGCCAAGAATGCCTACTCCTAAAGCCAATAGAGGGAGCTTTTTTTTTTTTTTTTTGCAAAAAAAGGTGCCGGAACGCCATTCTGAGCATTCTATGAGAAAAAAAAAGCCCTGCTCACCATACATATAAACCCTTCAGCTTTCTGATGCACTTTTCACTAGCTGACTACAAAGGTACCTTAGAAGAGTGTCACTTTTAAATTAACCGAGTCCCACATTGCACGTCAAACAAAACAACTTCATTGTGCAGGTAAGAAAGCTCTGAGTTGTAAAATAAATTATCTGTCTCTGGGGAACTCATTATCTTTTAGGGGTATTGCCTTGAAAATCAGTGTTCTGTAAGCAAGTAGAAGGGAAATAATGCATTGCTATTTCTGCAGCATTAGTTCTATCAGAGCCTGCCTTTCCGTGATGTGAAGAAAAATCTGCAAGACTAGAAAATTTATTTTGAAAAGGAAGGAAGGAAGGAAGGAAGGAAGGAAGGAAGGAAGGAAGGAAGGAAGAGAAAGCAAATCACAATTTACTTCAGAAATGGCTTCAGCAGTACATAGGCTAGAAATTCAACCATTAGTTATCTTAACGGCCCAGAATTGCTATTGGTGACCAAAGGAGATATTAATATTCCACAGCTCCTTGCATTACAGAGAGAAATTGCTAAAATCTGTTGCAAAAAACTTTTTTCTTTTTTCAGCAGCAGCAGTTTCAAATTGCTTGGTGAAGGGAGAAAGACAATTGAGATAGATATAGATTCCAATGAACCAATAAATATGAAATAGTCTCTACACAGAGAATAGATATTTAGTGAATTCTGCTGAAATGATAACGGTAGCCAGGGTCTCTGCAGGGGAATTAAAATAAGACAAGATGGCTATGAATGGACAATCAAATCACTGCCTCTTCTTAAGTACTTTTAAACTCTTTTTTGGGGGGTTGTGTGTGTATTGCATGGATGACCTTGTAAAACAGGATTGGGTTTAAATCATCACTTATAAGTGCCAACTTGACTTTTTTTGACTCCCCTAAGGTAACTCCCGACAGTAGTACCAATCAAAGACAAATTGCAGCCTTGCTTTACAAAAGGAGGGGGAAAAAACAAAACAAATGAAAGGCAAGTAAGCAGTGTTTCCTTGTGTGTTTGTGCATGTGTGTATCTTGGGCATGGGGCAGGGAGGCACAAAGGCTCAAATTAATCTATTTAGCCCTTTAAAGATATTCTTTTAAATAAAAATATTCTTTTCATTTCTTTTTAATCATCTTCTTTTCTTGTCTATTTTACTGGAGAGGTTGGATATCTAACCAATAGGGCTCCAGTGATGGGCTAAATCAGAGTTGTTCACTTCCTTCCTTCCTTCCTTCCTTCCTTCCTTCCTTCCTTCCTTCCTTCCTTCCTTCCTTCCTTCCTTCCGTCCGTCCTTCCTTCCTTCCTTCTTCTTTCTTTTTCTCTCTCTCCCCTTTCCTTCCTTCCTTCCTCTTTCTTTCTTTCTTTCTTTCTTTCTTTCTTTCTTTCTTTCTTTCTTTCTTTCTTTCTCTTTCTTTCTTTCTTTCTTTCTTTCTTTCTTTCTTTCTTTCTTTCTTTCTTTCTTTCTTTCTTTCTTTCTTTCTCTCTCTCTTTCTTTCTTTCTTTCTTTCTTTCTTTCTTTCTTTCTTTCTTTCTTTCTTTCCATCTATATACAATTCTTTAACCATCAGGATTACAGAGAAGAACCTGGCTACTTTTCTCAGAAATCTGAAATGGCTGCCTGTAAAGAGGCTGTTGAAATCAGGCTGGGAGTTACTGGAAACCAGCAAATAACTGTTTGGAAGGATTAAAAAGGTAAAGGTTCCCCCGCACATGCGTGCTAGTCATTTCCAACTCTAGGGGCCGGTGCTCATCTCCGTTTCAAAGCTGAAGAGCCAGCGCTTGTCCGAGGACGTCTCCGTGGTCATGTGGCCGGCATGACTAGACGCCAAAGGCTCACGGAACGCTGTTACCTTCCCACCGTAGTGGTCCCTATTTTTCTACTTGCATTTTTACGTGCTTTCAAACTGCTAGGTTGGCAGAAGCTGGGATGAGTAACAGGCGCTCACTCTGTTACGCGGCACTCGGGATTCGATCCGCCAAACTGCCGACCTTCTGATCGACAAGCTCAGCGTCTTAACCCACTGAGCCACTGCGTCCCTCTTGGAAGGATTAGTTAAGAGTAATTTAAGAAACAGGGAAGAAGAAAAAGAGAATGAAGGGAAGAAAAGCAGCAGTGTGACCAAGGAGATAGCCTAACAGTGAATCCCTTTTGAGTCTCTGCAGATGTCAATAAAGACCATAGAAATAAAAGTTAAAATGGCTATTGCACCCAAAAAATCTCCAAGTATTTAGTCCATCTTGTACAAGACTAACCTTGAACATGTACAAGGAGCCCGTTTAACCATGCACACAGATCTTCTGAGTGCGTTCAAGGTCAAAGCAATACAAGAGTCGGAAAAGATTGTGGCAAAGTGCTCTGCTCAGCTGTTATTATTTTTTTTAACAAACTGTTTCACATTGTTTAGAATTTAACTCCTCTCCGCTGCTCAGAAGCCCAGCAGATCCTCTATGTTGCAATGCATGGATGAACACTAAAGGACCGGAACTCAGCCCTGAATTTAGGCATCTCATCTGTCTTTGCAAAATTCATGAAAAAAGGGAAGGGGAGGTCAAATCATATTTGCAACACCCCCATAGCCCAAAATATATCTTAAGATCAATACTTCTTACATCAAAGTAAGAAACACATTAATAATAATAATAATAATAATAATAATAATAATAATAATAATAATAATAATTAGTAGTAGTAGTAGTACCAATAGTAATAGGCGCCTTAGGTGCAATCCCAAAACAACTGGAGCACCACTTGAACACCATCATCGGCATTGACAAATTCGCCATTAGTCAATTGCAAAAGGCGGCCTTACTCGGAACTGCTTCCATCCTGCTACGAGATCTGTAATACCATCAAACATCCACATGTGCCTATTCCAGGTCCTTGGTAAGGACTCGATAGGTAGACAAAAATGCCAAATCCAGTCTGAACATCTGGCTGACTATGCGATGATCAATAATAATAATAATAATAATAATAATAATAATAATAATAATAATAATAATAATAATAATAATAATACAAAAAACTGCGCCACTTGGAACAGCTTACACTTTAAGGAAGTACCTGGTTGATACCTAGGATGTTGGCAGCCACCCATGTCAACCATCAGCACCAGTCAATTTGAATGTTCAGTTGACTGAGGTTCATGTCTAATGAATAAAAGATAATAATAATAGAGTTGGAAGGGACCGGGGAGGTTTTCTGGTCCAACCCCTTGCTCAGGAGTTATGCTTTAGCCTCCAGTCCCCTAATCATCTTTCTTGCTCTTCTCTGCACTCTTTCTAGAGTCTCAACATCTTTTTTTACATCGTGGTGACCAAAACTGGATGCCGTATTCCAAGCGTGGCCTTGCCAAGGCATTGTAAAGTAGTATTAATGCTTCACCTGATCTTGAGTCTATTCCTCTGTTGATGCAGCCTAGCACTGTGTTGGCTTTTTTGGCAGCTGCAGCACACGGCTGGCTCGTATTTAAGTGATTGTCCACTAGGGCTCCGAGATCCCCCTCACAGTTGCAGCTATTGAGCAAGGTACCGCCTATACTGTACCTGTGCATATGGTTTTCCTTGCCTAAATGTAGAACCTTACTTTTTTTCAGCACTGATTTTCATTTTATGATCTAAACAAAATGATCTAAAAACTACTATCGAAGTACTGTCTCGTTTCTTCTAAAAAAACCAAAAAAACACGAAAACCCTTCCCCAAGCTGAGTTAAAATTTCTCTGGCAGAGCTTTAAAAGGAACCTGTTGTTTAAATGCACATTATTACCTCGTCATGCAGTGGATTTTTTTTTCTTCCTGGCCCTCCTTTACTTGTCACCAGTGGTGCAGAAACTTCCTGTGGCTCATCACTCTTCTTTAATCTGTCCCAGCAACAAAAGACACTATTGGGGCAAGCTTGGCAATTGAAGGATCCAGATGCTAAAGCTCCAGGACTAATTTCGCTACTGGTGGCATCTGGGACTCTCCTTCTTTCCCCTGCTTTGGTTGACAGATGGGATTAACCCTCAGCCAGCCAAGAAAACGCCTTTCCATAGCAAATTGGGAGCTGCATGACATCCTACAAAGACTGCCAGACTGAGATTTTCTAATTGAGGGAATTTGCATTTAACGTCGATGTTTTTTTAATTTCCCTGGTCTTCGGAGGTCAGCTGCAAAAGGATCATTGGCTTCTTAGGCACAACAGCCTTTCTTTGGATATTGGTTATATTCCAGGATGTAGCAAGTTAGAAGGAAAAAACAACAAAACAACAACAGCAACCCACACAATAATAGAAAACTGAGAAGGAAAGTGTATGTCGATATATCTAATTAATTCCGAGTCATATTTTGAATTAGGACAACTGAGGATAAGAGCATGGAAGTATAGCAGAATTTTTTTGAAATGTATAAACTGAAGTCCTCCGTCTGAAGAACAATTGAATGTTTACAATACATTCATTGGAATGGAAATTGGGTGGAAACTGATATCAAGAAGAGATTCAACCTGGAAAGAAGGAGAATTTTTCTGACAATTAGAACAATTAACCAATGGAACAGAAGTTGCCTTCAGATGTTGTTGGTGCTTCATCACTGGAGGCTTTCAAGAAGAGACTGAACTGCCACTAGTCACAAATGGTGTAGGGGGTCCTGCTTGGGCAGGGGGTTGGACTAGATGATCTATAAGGTCCCTTCCAACTCTATTCTATTCTATTCTATTCTATTCTATTCTATTCTATTCTATTCTATTCTATTCTATTCTATTCTATTCTATTCTATTCTACTCTACTCTACTCTACTCTACTCTACTCTACTCTCTATTTCTCCCCTCTCCTTCTGCCCTTCTGTTTTTATTATATTCTTCTATATTTGGTTGCCTGGATGCATATAATAACAGGAACATTATTTAATGTGTTCTACAGTTGTACCATAACCTCTAGTTGTAGCTATATATGAATATATTGGGGATGAAATTAGATAGGACAAGAATGGTTTAATTAGTGTCATGCTTTTTCAATGATACACCCCATCATTAAAAACAACAACAACAAATATATGCACATCACAAGGCAGCTCATCTTCCAGTAGTGCGAACATTATCATGCACATGATACTAAGTGGATAAAATGAACATTTATTGGAATAACTTTATGCATATTTTATACGTGCGTTTTTTCCCCTGATAGTTTGCTGGACTAAAATTGATTATGCTATAATCTCTTGTTAGTCTTGTTCCCATTCTAGGAAGTGGAAATACTAACCAGCAATGTAATGTAAAAGTAAAAGCACATGTGTAAACTCTTTATTTGGCATATTTCTACCCCAACATTTTTTACCACGGAATTCAGGGCAGCAGGAATTAGATTCCCCTGATAGACTTCCATTTATGGACTCATCAAGTCTATTTCTACTTATCTTCAGCAAAGTGGTTCATTCATTTAGCTTTTGAACTTGCCCTGGATATATCTACTATGGAATTTGCTAGGTAAAGGACCATGGAAATTAATCAAGGACAGAACCAATCTAGAAATAAGGAAAAGGTTTCCTGACAGAACAATTGGAACAGCTTGCCTTAAGAGGTTATGGGTGCTCCAACACTGAAGGCCTTTAAGAAGAGACTGGACAGCCATGTGGCTGAAATAGTATAGGGTCTCCTGACTGAGCAGTGGGTTGGACTAGAAAACCTCCAAGGTCCCTTCCAACTCTGTTATTGTATATTGATATACATGAATACACATAAACACAACGATGTTTGTTTCTGGTGGTGTGTTGCTATGTGAAAACAGTTAACATAAAAGCAGTCTCAGGAATAAATTCCTGGTCGAGAAAATTGAAATGCCGCAGACAAGTAATAATATTTTTTTTTAAAAAAAGGAAAATATAATTGTTGAATACTCAACACGCTTTCTCATTATCTCAATCATTCTTGTAACAGTTCTGTAAATGGTTCATCGTGTTCCTGTATTGCAGAATAGAAAACTGAGGCACAGGGTGGATGATTGCCGAACCCCTCAGCGATCAATGGAGTTGAAGTAAGCTTTTGAAATGGAAAACTTCCTTGCAGCTGACATTCTAAGCCACTTATTCAGCCTAATCCTGTGTCTTGAATCACTTGTCTAGCTAGGAATTTAGACCTGAGAAGATTGGTTACCGTTTTTGGTTCCAGACATGGACGGAGCTGATGACATACACACTTTATTACTTTCTGTTATCACCTTGAGACACGTAGCATGCTTGTTTGAATATTAATAACCTTTTTTTATATCCATCGCTTCCCGTACGTATTAATGCTACCTACAATGATTTCCTCTAGAGGCTGTTAAAACTTCACGGAAGAAAACTATTTATCGCTAAGCATTGGCAAACAGCATACCCTACATGTCAGTGGATAAAGGCAGCTTACTTGCAATGAGGGACAAATAGGGAGAGTATATTTCACCAGAAGAGTCCTGGAGGTTAAATCAAGCCTGTTTCTACTACCGAATGAGCTATCACCATATGATGTATCAAAACAGTGTTAGTGATTTTTTTAAAGCACTGGTTTCTGTTATGTTTTTCACTGAGGTTTTGCTGGATAATCTCTGTTGGGAGAGAGGAACATCAGGTTAATTTTTTTTAAAAAAAAATCATCATTGGATTGACTTGACTGATTTGTTTTTGCTTCCTTTCACTCCACATCTGAGAACAGAACAGAATACCCGAGCTGGAAGGAACTTTGGAGATCTTCTAGTCCAACCTCCTGCTCAAGCAGGAAACCCTACAACATTCCAGACAAGTGACTGTCCAGTCTCTGCTTAAAAGCCTTGAGAGATGGAGCACCCACAACTTCTGAAGACAAGCCGTTCCACTGGTTGATTTTTCTTACTGTTAGGAAATTTCTGCTTAGTTCTCGGTTGCATCTCTCCAGGATTAGTTCCCATCCATTGTTTCTTGTCTTGCTTTCTGGTGCTTTGGAAAATAGGTTGACCCCCCTCTTCTTTGTGGTAGCCCCTCAAATATTGGAATACTGCTATCATGTAGTCTTCCCTTTTGCTAGACTAGACATACCCAATTCCTGCAACTGTTCTTCACATCTTTTAGCCTCCAGCCCCCTAATCATCTTTGTTGCTCTTTTCTGCACTCTTTCCAAAGTCTCAACATCTTTTTATACAGTGGTGACCAAAACTGGATGCAGTGTTTTTTTTAAATCCTCTTTTAATGCAACTTAGATTCCCCCCCCCATTTTAACTAAAGCCAAGATTGGTTAAGGCAGCAAGCTAGAAATGGGGAGACCATGAGTTCTAGTCCTGATTTAGCCATGAAAGACAGCTTGCTGACCTTGGGCTAGTCACTCTGTCTCAGATTAACTCACTTTACAGGGTGGCTGCTTTGTAGAAAATAGGAGGAGGAAGAGATGTCCATCACTTTGAATAGTTTATAAAAATAATAACAATATCATCATCATTATCTTCATCTTCATCATCATCATCATCATCACCACCATCCCAGGTCCTTGGTAAGAACTCGATAGGTAGACAAAAATGCCAAATCCAGTCTGAACATCTGGCTGACTGCAATGATTAATAATAATAATAATGATGATGATGATAATAATAATAATAATAATAATAATAATAATAATAATAACAATAATAATAACAATAATAATAGTAGTAGTAGTAGTAGTAGTACATTCTGCATCATGTAAGACTTCCAAAAATATTGGCAGACATATCTCCAATAAAAGATGTGTTGGATATAGAGATGATTAAATATTAGATGTTTGATCTTCTTTTCAAGACATAACTGAGCCCCTGTTTATCACAGAGCTTGCTTCCCTGTTTCACTGTTGTCCTCATCTATCATCACAACAGACATCTGTCTGATAACAATGAAACACACATGATTGCAGAATCCATGGGAAGAGATGAACAAACATCTTTAAAGCATCTCTTGCATGGTGGAAGTCATTTTTTAACTCAGCCCTGAGCAATTGCCTCAAGCTGGTCTTCAGAGAAGTGTGACCACTGGCTTTTCTTATCAGCTTTGCAGTTGAGGCCTGAGGAATAGTTTGGAAGTGAGGAACAAGTAGGTAAAACAGGTGGATTGGTCCTTGAGAGAGAGAAAAATAGAGGAAGAAGAAGACTGTAGTAAAAGGTGAAGAAAGGTGAAAACAGAGCCTTCTTTGAAAAGTCGGTGGAAAACTACCTAGCAATGTATTTTACAAAGTTTCTATCTTGAGGAACATCAATGCATAGGAATAGTATAGGTAGTACCTTGCTCAATAGTAGCAACTGTGAGAGGGATCTCGGAGCCCTAGTGGACAATCACTTAGATATGAGCCAGCCGTGTGCTGCAGCTGCCAAGAAAGTCAACACAGTGCTAGGCTGCATGAACAGAGGGATAGAATCAAGATCTCGTGAAGTGTTAATGCCACTTTACAATGCCTTGGTAAGGCCACACTTGGAATACTGCATCCAGTTTTGGTGACCACGATGTTGAGACTCTAGAAAGAGTGCAGAGAAGAGCAACAAAAATGATTAGGGGACTGGAGGCTAAAACATATAAGGAACGGTTGCTGGAATTGGTTATGTGTAGCTTAACAAAGAGAAAGGCGAGGGGTGACACGATAGCAGCCTTCCAATATCTCAGGGGTTGCCACAAGGAAGAAGGAGTCAAGCTATTCTCCAAAGTACCTGAAGGCAAGACAGGAAGCAACGGATGGAAACTAACCAAAGAGAGAAGCAACCTATAACTAAGGAGAAATTTCCTGACAGCAAGAACAATTAATCAGTGGAACAAATTGCCTCCAAAAGTGGTGAATGCTCCAACACTGGAAGTTTTTAAGAAGAGACTGGATAGCCATTTGTCTGAAATGGTATAGATTTTCCTGCCTGAGCAGGGGGTTGGACTAGATGACCTTCAAGGTCCCTTCCAACTTTATTATTATTATTGATCATCACACAGTCAGCCAGACATTCAGACTGGATTTGGCATTTTTGTCTACCTATCGAGTCCTTACCAAGGACCTGGGATAGGTGGATATGGATGTTTGATGGTATCACAGATATCGTCGCAGGATGGAAGCATCTCCTAGTAAGGCCGCCTTTTGCAATTGACTAATGGCAAATTTGTCAATGCCAATGGTGTTCAAGTGGTGCTCCAGTTGTTTTGGGATTTTTTTGGGATTATTATTATTCAGGTTTTTGTTGTTGTTAGTTGCGAAGTCATGTCCGACCCATAGCAACCTCATGGACAACGTTCCTCCAGGCCTTCCTGTCCTCTACCATCTTCTGGAGTCCCTTTAAGCTCACTCCTACTATTTCAGTGATTCCATCCAGCCACCTCATTCTCTGTCGTCCCCTTCTTCTATTGCCCTCAATCTTTCCCAGGTTCGAATCTCAGAAGGGTATGACTGACTGATGAAGATTAAAGAGTCAGAAATGCATCTTAGTCTCCCTTAATTCTTTGTTAGTAATTTACACAAATATATGAACTGTCCGGTGTGACTACAGCCTGTTCGATGGCCTTTGAGATAAGGCTGAAAACAGGAAATAAAGATTTGCCCCATGTTTGGGGCCTAGCAAGATAATCTAAATAGTTAACATTTGACTCATATCTCCCCTTGCAGAAAGCTAACAGAGAGCGAGAGAGATCCTGTGGCTCAAGAGGTAAAAATACTGCCTAATATGCAATCAGCCCAGGTTTGAATCTCAGAAGGGTATGACTGACTGATGAAGACTAAAGAGTCAGAAATGCATCTTAGTCTCCCTTAATTCTTTGTTAGTATTTTACACAAATATATGAACTGTCCGGTGTGACTACAGCCTGTTCGATGGCCTTTGAGATAAGGCTGAAAACAGGAAATAAAGATTTGCCCCATGTTTGGGGCCTAACAAGGTAATCTAAATAGTTAACATTTGACATTATATATATATATATATATATATATATATATATATATATATATATATATATATATATATATATATATATATATATATATATATGTGTGTGTGTGTGTGTGTGTGTGTGTGTGTGTGTGTGTGTGTGTGAAGCACCTATTGTTTAGTACAGATGAATCTCAGACATTTATGCCCCATCTGCCTGTTTTGTCTTAGATATGAAAACATCGTATTAATTCTGACTTTCACATTAATTATGTTTGCTTAGGTTACTCAGTGAATCTCACTCTGTGCAGGTGGTACGATTTCCAGTGCAGTGAACTATAATAATTATGGCAAGGCAGGCAATTTATTCATAATTTACCCTGAAACTGGATTTTGGTTCTTGGAGAAAAACAATGGAGATATTTCACTCATTAAAGACATTAGAATCAGTTTTGTCCTGGTCCTTCCCCCCCTCCCCCCATTCTACCACTTTGTTTTACAGTATAATATCCAAAACATAATTGGTTTCTGCTGTCTTACTATCCTGCTCATCCTTTTGTCCTTGGTCATTACCTGTTGTTTTATTTATGACTCTCCGGTATATAACTCAGTATGTAACAAGGTAGACAGATCACCTACTTTATCCACAGTAGGATAAGCAAACATCAAAAGAGCTGCTCCTTTATATCTTTCCAGGTGTTTTCATCACTGTAGCCCGTGTCTCACACATCTTAGCCATAGGATGCCTAGGAAAAAAAGGGAACAGCTAAAGAAACTGAAAGGAAAATGTGAGGTACACAATAAATGTACATGTTGTAATTTTCCATTTCTGCTTAAAGAATAGGCATGTAGAGGACTTTCAGAAAAGGAGATGTAGTAAGCTGGAGGAACAGAGATGGAGTACATATTTGTTGTTAGCTGCGAAGTCGTGTCCGACCCATTGTGACCCTATGGACAACGTTCCTCCAGGCCTTCCTGTCCTCTACCATCTTCTGGAGTCCTTTAAGCTCACGCCTACTGCTTCAGTGACTTCATCCAGCCACCTCCTTCTCTGTCGTCCCCTTCTTCTCTTGCCCTCAATCTTTCCCAGCATTAGGCTCTTCTCCAGTGAGTCTTTCCTTCTCATTAGGTGGCCAAAGGATTTGAGTTTTAGCTTCAGGATCTGGCCTTCTAAAGGGCAGTCAGGGTTGATCTCCTCTAGGACTGACCGGTTTGATCGCCTTGCAGTCCAAGGGACTCGCAGGAGACTTCTCCAGCACCATAGTTCAAAGGCTTCAATTCTTTGGTGCTCAGCCTTTTTTATGGTCCAACTTTCACTGCCATACATTGCAACTGGGAAGACCATAGCCTTGACTATGCGCACTTTTGTTGACAGGGTGATGTCTCTGCTTTTTAGTGTGCTGTCTAGATTTTCCATGGCTTTCCTCCCCAGGAGTAAGCATCTTTTAATTTCTTGGCTACAGTCCCCATCTGCAGTGATCTTGGAGCCCAGGAAAATAAAATCTGTCACTACCTCCATTTCTTCCCCATCTATTTGCCAGGAACTGAGAGGGCCGGATGCCATGATCTTGGTTTTCTTAATGTTAAGTTTCAACCCAAGTTTTGCACTCTCCTTCTTCACCCGCAACAAGAGGCTCTTTAGTTCCTCTACACTTTCTGCCATTAGAGTGCCATATATACAATGACTCAAAGCATGCTTTTAGAATAGTGCACACTACTGTTGAATAGCATACAGTTTATGAATGACATATTCAATTTAGAGCCTTGGTGGAGCAGTGGGCTAATGCCTCCTTAAGTAACACCAGCTGCCTGCAATTAGTGCAGGTTCGAGTCCCACCAGGCTCAAGGTTGACTCAGCCTTCCATCCTTCTGAGGTAGGTAAAATGAGGACCCAGATTGTTGGGGGCAATAAGCTGACTGTGTAATAATGCCGCTTGGGGGGGGCGGGGCAAAAGCCCTAATAAGCAGGCATATACATAGAATGAAGGCTATTGCTAAGCACATTGGTTTGTGCTTAAATTGTAAGCCGCCCTGAGTCTTCGGAGAAGGGCGGGATATAAATGGGATTAAAATAAAATAAAAATAATTTTTTTAATATCAGGTTTATTTTTTTTGTTCAGACTACCTAAAGCTAGTATTGTAAAATATAACTATGAACCAAAGAACAGCCATCTTTAACCGAAGCATGAACTCTGTTACATACTTAGCTTCTGGATGAAAAACATGCACTCTGAATGGAAACATACATCATTGCAATTATCCAGTTTAGGTAGACAGGCTCATCTTGTCAATAAGCTACATCCTGAGTTAGCAGGATGTCCCATATCATGCCACAGACAAGGAAGTGGAGATAAGGCAGGAACAAAAGTGGCTTTTGATCTAATAATTGGGAGGGTCTAATAATTGGAGGCTCTGGAAATTGTTGCTAGGTGGCTGGAAAGCGTGTGACTAATCCAGACCTATCAACTGCTAAGCACATTGCTTTAGATTGTAAGCCGCCCTGAGTCTTCGGAGAAGGGTGGGATATAAATGGGATTAAAAAAAAAACTGGGTCTGGAAAGGATGGATGTGGTGTAATTCTACGGGACAAGGTATAAAGGTCTGTGCTGAAATGATTCAAGTGTGGCCCTTTGCTTGCACGTGGAAGGGTACACCAGCCTTTGCAAATGCTTCAATAAAACTTGTTTTGTTTTCCAACACCCTTGGAGTTGAACTTTATGCCTCACAAGAAGAAGAGAAAAAAAATAAGTTATCCACTAAGACAATACAGGCAGTTTATGAAATTTGAAACTAGTTTATGTTCTGTACCAGCCTGCTACTGGCCCTGCAGAAAAGGCAGGGACAACCCCTTTACAAACGGCAAGAGGCTGGAATAAAGCCTGCCAAATTTATTAACATAAAACAGAGCAAAGCAAGACACGAACCATGAAACAGGAGCTATGAAACAGGAACTAATCAAGCGGTTGCCTTCAGCAAACCAGCCCTCCCACGCATTCCCCTTTTATACAGTTCAGGGCATGGCTTCTCTCTGCCTCCTTCTGAGGTGCCCCATTGCCTTCCTCTGTTTACTCCTGATTGACTGCCTCCTGCGTCGGGCGTCCTTGAACAGGGCCAGCTGTGGGTCATCTTCATCCACGCTGTCAGGCTCACACAGCTGGGTCTCCATCGTGACCAGGTGGGAGGGGCCTGGCTGAGAGCTCTCATCAGCAAGCTCTTCAACCCCCTCAGCAAGCTCTTCAACACCCCCCTCCTCCTCTGAGTCGTCCGACCCAACTGCCGAACCCACAGGCTGACCCTGAATCACAACAGTTTATAAGCTGTTGAGATTCTCGAGATGTTCAGCCCTATTGCCTCCATCCTTAGCACAGCGATCAGCCATTAGCAATAAATCGATGGCCTGTCCACTCACAAAAGCACATATCTGGCTTTTTTTTCCTGCAAGCATAAGAAGATCTGACTATTGACAGGACAAGCCAGTTGTACATAATCAGGGATCAAACCCTACTCCCTTCTAGCACTGATGATGTTACCTAGTTGGGAAATGAAACACCTGCAAATAAACAACCAAGTTCAGAGAGCACCAAGGACCCCACAGTCCTCTCCTCCTCCTCCCAACCCCCCTCCCTTTTGGCCCTGATTATGTTACCTCGTTTGTCTAATGAAACATCTGCAAGAAAACAAGCACCAAGGAGCAATTCTTGATTAATTTCCACCCATTGCTTCTTGTCCTGCCTTCAGGTGCTGTGGAGAATACATTGACCTCCTCTTCTTTGTGGCAGCCTCTTAGATAGTGGAAGATTGCCATCTTGTCGCTCTTAGTCCTTCTTTTCACTAGACTAGACATGCCCAATTCCTGCAATGGTTCTTCACATGTTTTAGCTTCCAGCCCCCTAATCTTGGTTGCTCTTCTCCGCACTCTGCCTTTTGTAACTTGCATTTAAGGAGAAACCGAGATCTTAATTTCATCAGTAAAAGTGGTTTGAAAAAGCAAGTCCTGTCCTGGGACCATAACGCAGGGCTACCAAATTCCCTGCATGATAAATCTTCCTCGTCATTTTAACTCTGTGGAAATTATCAGACAATGTGGGACTTCCAAGAGAGAAGAAATAATCTTCAAAGAGACATTACTCTCTCTCCTCCTGGAGATATCTCTGGTGGACATTTTCCACGCATATTTACAGTGGGGTGACCTGGTTGCTTGTAGATGTCAGAAATGATGCTTAGAATTCGGCCAAATATTAGTTTCAGGAGGAGCATGTAGGCCTCTCTCTCTCTCCCTCCCTCCCTCCCTCCCTCCCTCCCTCCCTTCCCCCCCCTCTCTCTCTCTCTTTTAACCTTTACTTCTTATGTGGAAAAAAAATGTACTCATTGCTGTGTCCCTTGCCTCCTAGTTCATAGATTGTTAACTGCACCAGTGTGGGTGACATTTGAGAATCAATTGTTGTACATTGCAGAAGGTTTTGAACCCCTCAAGCTGAGGTGGAGGGTCGGATTTTGTGGCAAATAATTTTCAGAGCCTCGGTGGAAAAAAAAAGAATGACAGATACAAATCTTCTCACCTCTTTCCCAGGCTTGCAGAGGCCTGAGACACAGTAGTTATTTCAGTGCAAGTTGAAAGAGAAAGACAAAGTAAAAAAAATATTTCTCCTTTTCATTGTTGTTCCTGAAGAAAGAATGGATGTATTTGTAAGATAGGAAAAAAGGGAGAGGTAATCAGCCTGTTAACGCAGGTAACTTCATTATCCCCATAACATAACTCATCATTTTAAAGCACTAGTAGTTAATGGAAGTACAATGACTCCTTTAATTTACTGTGTGTAAAGCTTGAGAGTGTTTTTCAGGCAACGGAAGAGCTGAAATGTAGTTCTGTTCAGTTGGACCTTTTTTTTTTTTGCACAGAGATCTTCATTCTAACCCAACCATTAAACTTCAAGAACATCTGATTTATGTATGGTGAAAAAAAAATGTGACACCTTCTAGATGTTTCAGCAAAGGGCAGAAGTCCATCCCTCTGGGTGCGATTCAAGGTGCCGGTAATAACCTTTAAAGCTCTACATGGCTTAGGCCCGGGGTACTTGTGAGACCACCTGCTGCCATTGTCAACTTCCCATCGCCTGGTTCACTCCCACAGAGTCGGCCTCCTCAGGGTGGCATCGGCCAGGCAATGCCGTCTGGCGACCCCCAGGGGGAAAGCCTTCTCTGTGGGAGCACCGACCCTCTGGAATGAACTGCCTCCGGAGCTGCGGACGGCCCCTGACCTTCGATCTTTCCGCCATGACCTGAAGACCTGGTTGTTCCAACAAGCGGCCCTGGACTGACCATGGTTTTTTTAATTTGGTTTTTATTGTGTTAAATTGTCCCGTATTTCTTATATTCATTGTTTAATTCTTTTTTAATTTTTGTATTTTATGTCTCTTAATTTTTATTGTTGTGAGCCACCCTGAGTCCTTGGGGAGAAGGGCGGCATATAAATTTAATAAATCCTAATCCTAATCCATCTGAAAGATATAAAAACTGGGGGGGGGGGAACCTTCCAGAAAAGCTGGAAGGGAAGAAAAAAGATTTGAGAAAAGATTAAATTCTGCAACCATGTAAGGAAAGCAAGCTTTCTTCCATCACGTACTCCTCTTTAGTAAAACATCTCAGTACTTTTAAAAAAAAATACTAGGGCTTGTAATAATCAGTGGAAGGCGCACTTTTTGCAGGAATGTAAAATTAGCTGAAAATTAAGTGTGACAAATCTCTCCTTCAACATCCATTAATGTTTCATAACCAGGTATTTTCAGATGTGTGAGCATGCCATTATCAACATGAAGAGAGCTAATTGCAATAATAATTATTGAAAGTTTAAATTTTTCAGATAAAATGTTCTGCACTTTGGCCTGGGCTGTCTCTGTTTGCACCTTCAGGAGAAAAGAAAAGAAAAAAAAAGTGTGGGGGGGGGAAGCAACACAATTGAGCTTAATGTATCATGAGAAAAACATCTCCTTGAAGAGGCATTTGATTTAATGCTCTTTTAGTTCCTCTTTTGCATAGATGCTTAGTAAGGAGGTTGCACTGAAAAGGCACATTATGTTCTGCACCCTGAACAGATAGGATGCTAGAGGTAAATGGGAAGATTAAAGATGGGATAGCTTAAAGTAGGACGGGGTGTTCTTTGAACCTAAACAAAGTTGGCCTTTGGGAATCTTCCCCAGGAAATTGCATGATGTCAGAAGATGGGAACTCATTCTATGCTTCAGGAAAACGTCGCCTTATGGCTTATTAAGGGTTTTGCCATTTCCCCCCCCTAAATCTGCATTATATCCAAAATTCTTTGCCCATGTTACCATTGTTTCTTTAACTTGTTCATTTTCCATTTTCTAATCCAATAAAAAGAGGTAGATTTTCTTAATTAATTTGTTATCAGAGGTTAATAATGTCTGATCAAACAAGGTCTGCTCTTTATAAAATCCGTACAGTTCAACATCTTTGTCGTATCTAACTTGCCTTTGCAAGCATGCCCCCCATGATAGATCAATACCCTGATTTTCCATTTCTGGTTTAGATTTTAAATTCCCTTCGGAATTTAGAATACCTCTATATGTCCCTATTTTCTCGAAACAGACTAAGTTTGGACATACAAATGCCTCCGTTGTTGAAATTACAGGATCAACCCATACTTATTTTTGTTCTGGAGTGAGGTGATTAGCAAGTCATTTCCCATCCCTGAGGGATGCTGTGCAACCTTAAAAAAAACATTTATTTGTTTGCTTGTTTGTTAAATTTATTTGCCTCCTATCTCGCTATGGGGCTACTCTGGATGGCTTACAACAATGGGGGAAATTGATTAAAATATGTAAAAATAACAACGGTAATGGAATGAAGCAATGAACATGAATAGTGGAAGTATAGTAATAGGAAATTAAAAAGAGGAGCTGAGGGGGAGCAGGAAGTGCAGGGGTGAGGTGAAGTTAGCAAGTTACTCCAGTAGCCACTTGTGACATATTCTCCTATTTATTCATATTCCACCTTTATAAAGGTAAAGGTAAAGGTTCCCCCGCACATCCGTGCTAGTCGTTTCCAACTCTAGGGGCCGGTGCTCATCTCTGTTTCAAAGCCGAAGAGCCAGCGCTTGTCCGAGGACGTCTCCGTGGTCATGTGGCCGGCATGACTAGACGCCAAAGGCGCACGGAACGCTGTTACCTTCCCACCGTAGTGGTCCCTATTTTTCTACTTGCATTTTTACGTGCTTTCGAACTGCTAGGTTGGCAGAAGCTGGGACAAGTAACAGGCGCTCACTCTGCTACACGGCACTCGGGATTCGATCCGCCAAACTGCCGACCTTCCGATCGACAAGTTCAGTGTCCTAACCCACTGAGCCACCGCGTCCCTTTCCACCTTTATATCCCACCTTTATTATTTTTGCAAATAACTCAAGGCATCCAACATATCCAACGCCACCTTTCTCCTCCTCCCCCCCACCCCACAACAACAATCCTGTTAGGTGAGATGGACGGAAAGAAAGTGACATGCCCAAAATCGCTCTGCTCACTTGACTGTAAAGTGTGACTAGAATTCAAGGCCTCCCACTCTCTAACTTGGGTGCTTTAACCATTAGACCAAACTGGCTCTCTTTGGATCGCTAATGGTCACATAAATCATTTCGAGGGAAGCTGAGGGCAGACATCCCAAAGGTGCTTTTTTTCAGGAGGCAACTGGACTTCCTTGTTTTTCTTTGAAGACCTTTCACTTCTCATCCAAGAAGCGTCTTCAGCTCTGATTGGATGGTGGGAAATGGAAGGATTTATACTCCTTGCAGACAGCCGGTCATTTGCATTCTTTTTAGAGAGTCGTTGAAGCTACCTGGAAGTTTATCTGTGTCCTGAGGGTCACCTGAGTGGTGCAAATGGATGTGGAGCCTTCTTGGAACAGCTGAAAGGACTGTGTTGTGAAAGAGGGGTCAAAGAGGCCATCTATGTCAAAATTGAACAGCCCTCTCTCAATGGGGTGGGGGGAGAATCCAACATCACTGTCCCTTCAGCAGTTCCAAGAAGGCTCCACACCCATTTGCACTACACAGATAAACCTCCAAGTGGCCTCAATGACTCTCTAAAAGAATGCAAATGACCGGCTGTCTGCAAGGAGTATAAATCCTTTCATTCCCGACCATTCAGTCAGAGCTGAAGAAGCTTCTTGGATGAGAAGTGAAACGTCTTCAAAGAAAAACCAGAAAGTCCCAGTTGCCTGGTGAAAAAGCACCTTTGGGACAACCATGACCTGGATGACTGAGAGTCTCCATAGACACTGAGAGCGGGTAGAGCCAAATATCTCATCAGTTGGTGACTATTTTTTTGAGCAGTCCTATTTTAAGGCTTACTAGATAACCTGTGCCCTGTTGGCTGATCATCATCTCCTGCGGCTGGTCTTCCGTTTTGCCACCCCCCGCCGTGGGTGTGTGGAACCAATTAAATGGTACCGCCCCAGACGCTTAATGGATCCCGAGAGGTTCCAGGCGGCGCTGGGGTCCCCACCTGCCTCCTTTGCTCACAGCTCGGCAGATGCCTTAGTGGAAGCCTGGGAAAGGACAGCCACTGAGGCTCTTGACCGAGTTGTACCCTTGCGGCCCCTGACCCGGTGCAGATCCCGTCGAGCTCCATGGTTCTCCGCGGAGCTCCGGGAGATGAAGCGTCGGAGACGGGGCCTAGAGAGCGGTTGGAGAGCCAGCCGATCCGAATCCGACCAATTGCGACTAAGAGCCTACATTAGGTCTTATCTCGCTGCGATAAGGGAGGCGAGGTCTAACTACTTCGCCACCCTTATCGCGTCTGCAGATAATCACCCGGCCGCCCTGTTTAGGGTGACTCGCTCCCTCCTGAATCAAGAGGTGAGGGAGGAACCCTTGCAGGGTCGTGCCGAGGAGTTTAACCAACATCTGTCGGACAAAATCGCTCGGATTCGGACCGGTCTGGACTCTGACTGGGCAGAATCTGACGATCAGGACACGGGCGGTCTTGTCGATATCACCTGGGAGGAGTTTGATTCTGTGACTCCGGAGGAAGTGGACAGGATTATGGGGAGGCTGAGCTCCACCACATGTTTATTGGACCCGTGCCCTTCCTGGCTGGTTTATGCAGCCCGGGAGAGGACGCGCAGCTGGTTCCAGGCAGTTATATTGGCTTCTTTGAGTGAGGGTAGCTTCCCTGCCGTCTTGAAAGAGGCGGTGGTGAGGCCTCTCCTCAAGAAGCCTGCCTTGGACCCAGCTGTATTGAACAACTTTCATCCGGTCTCCAACCTTCGCTTTCTTGCGAAGGTTGTTGAGAGTGTGGTGGCGCATCAGCTCCCTCTGGTCCTGGATGAAGCAGATTATCTAGACCCGTACCAATCGGGTTTCAGGCCCGGGTACAGCACGGAGACGGCATTGGTCGCTCTGGTGAATGATCTCTGGAGGGCTCGGGACAGGGGACATTCCTCTGTTCTAGTCCTATTAGACCTCTCAGCGGCTTTCGATACCATCGACCATGGTATCTTGCTGCGGCGTCTCAGGGGATTGGGAGTGGGAGGCACGGTTTTACAGTGGTTCTCCTCCTATCTCCAGGGACGTTCACAGTCAGTGTTGACAGGAGGGCAGAGGTCGACCGCGAAGTCTCTCGTTTGTGGAGTTCCTCAGGGGTCGGTCCTCTCGCCTCTCCTGTTCAACATCTATATGAAACCGCTGGGTGAGATCATTCGTGGTTTTGGAGTTGGGTATCATCAGTACGCTGATGATACCCAGCTTTTTCTTTCTACCCCAAACCACCCCAGTGATGCCCTCAACGTGATGTCCCGTTGCCTGGAGGCGGTTCGGGTCTGGATGGGGAGGAACAGACTTCAACTCAACCCCGACAAGACTGAGTGGCTTTGCATACCTTCATCCCGGGTCTATTCAGATATTCCATCTCCTTCTATGGGGGGTGAATTACTACCCCCTGTAGATAGGGCTCGCAACTTGGGAGTCCTCCTAGATTCACGGCTCACCTTGGAAGACCACACAGTGGCTGTGACTAGGGGGGCTTTCGCCCAGGTTCGCCTGGTGCGCCAGTTGCGGCCCTATCTAAGCCGGGATGATTTATGCACGGTCACTCATGCGCTCGTGACCTCTCGTCTAGACTACTGCAACGCTCTCTACATGGGGCTGCCCTTGAGGACCACCCGGAGGCTCCAACTGGTACAGAATGCAGCCGCGAGAGTTGTGTTGGGAGTCTCCCGATACTCCCATATTACACCTCTGCTCCGTGAGCTGCATTGGTTACCAGTTGTCTTCCGGGTGAGATTCAAGGTACTAGTAATGGTGTTTAAAGCCCTACATGGCAGGGGTCCAGAGTACCTCAGGGAACACCTGCTGCCGGCATCAACCTCCCTGCGCCCTGTGCGTTCCCACAGAGAGGGTCTCCTCAGGGTGCCACCGATCAGAGAATGTCGATTGGTGGCCCCCAGGGGGAGATCCTTCTCTGTGGGCGCCCCGGAACTATGGAATCAGTTACCGGTAGAGCTCCGGATGGCGCCCGATCTTCGCTCCTTTCGCCGCGATCTGAAGACGTTTTTGTTTGTACAAAATGTATTTTTGGGGTTTTTATAAATGTAGTATATTAATTGTTTTAACGGGCAACTAATTTAATCTTCTTTTAATATTTGTAACTTTGTATTTTATTCTTGCCCTGTGAACCGCCCTGAGTCCTTCGGGAGAAGGGCGGTATAGAAATATTAATAAATTAAAATTAAAATTAAATTTCAAAGATATTGCATTACTGTAAACAGAAACAAAATGACCTGGATGGGTAAGAGAAAGTGACCAGCTGGCCTCATGCTTAAACAGGGACTAGAATTTGGTTTCTAGTCTGATGCTCTTAACTATTACACTGGCTCCTATCTGTCTATAAGGTAAAGGTAAAGGTTTCCTCGCACATGCGTGCTAGTCGTTTCCAACTCTAGGGGCTGGTGCTCATCTCCATTTCAAAGCCAAAGAGCCGGCACTTGTCCAAGGACATCTCCATGGTCATGTGGCCAGTATGACTAGATGCCAAAGGCGCATGGAATGCTGTTACCTTCTCACCGTAGTGGTCCCTATTTTCTACTTGCATTTTTTACGTGCTTTCGAACTGCTAGGTTGGCAGAAGCTGGGACGAGTAACAGGCGCTCACTCTGTTACACGGCACTCAGGATTCGACCAGCCAAATTGCTGACCTTCTGATCGACAAGCTCAGCATCCTAACCCACTGAGTCATTGCTAATCTAGGGTGACTTCTTACTGCCTTTTTACTCACATAGAGCTATAGCTTTGGTCATCTCTTCCTATTCTGATGTAGTTACCTGGGTGCTAGATTTGCTTATCCCTTACTATGCACTTCTTATAAATAAATAGCACTCATTTCTTAATCGACATGGAATCATACTTCCATTGTGCTGAGCATGTCCCGAAGGGAATGGGACAACTTGCCTTAGCCAACTCATTGTGGCCAACTTGCCATGGCCAACTCACTGTGGGACAACTCACTATGGGTTCACTAACTGCAGGGAAAATTTAACAATTCAATTTCATTATTTAAAATAATTAAAAATATTATTTTAATTTTTGCCAGTTACATTTTATTCTGTCCCTCCTATTGCATCCTTCTTTTAATGATTCTATTCCACCATTTCTCTGATATTAGTGCAGGTTCGAGTCCCACCAGGCTCAAGGTTGACTCAGCCTTCCATCCTTCCGAGGTAGGTGAAATGAGGACCCAGATTGTTGGGGGCAATAAGCTGACTTTGTAAAAATGCCACTTGGGGCCCCCCCGAAAGCCCTAATAAGCAGGCATATACATAGAATGAAGGCTATTGCTAAGCACATTGATTTGTGCTTCTTAGATTGTAAGCCGCCCTGAGTCTTCGGAGAAGGGCGGGATATAAATGGGATTTAAAAAAAAAACAACACAAAAACTTCTGTCCTGCAACCAGCTGTCCTGCAGTGGGTTGGCCATGGTGAGCTGGCCACAGTGAATTGTCAAAGACCCTGTCCCCGAATGCTTCAATCACCCCTTGCAAAATGGCAGAAAACAGTGCCACCTGTTGTCAGCAATCATGGTCAGAATTGACTCCAGGGGGGACCACAAAAGACCTTGGGTTGCAGGAGGCCCATTCTGCTGTAGAGTAGGGTCAGGAGGAGCAGAGTGCTTTGAAAAGATGAATGGATTCCTGTCTAAGTGATGGGATTCTCAGAAGCTGCATTTAGCGTCTAGTTTAATGAAGAGGACTCGGGGTGACATGACGGCAGTCTTCCAGTATCCCAGGGGTTGCAACAAAGAAGAGGGAGTCAAGCTATTCTCCAAAGCACCTGAAGGCAGGACAAGAAGCAATGGATGGAAACTAACCAAGGAGAGAAGCAACCTAGAACTAAGGAGAAATCTCCTAACAGTGAGAACAATTAAACCGATGGAACAGAAGTTGCCTTCAGAAGTTGTAGATGCTTCACCACAAGAGAAGGACTAAGGGTGACATGATAACAGCGTTCCAATATCTCAGGGGCTGCCCCAAAGAAGAGGGAGTTGAGCTATTCTCCAAAGCACCTGAAAGCAGGACAAGAAGCAACGGATGGAAACTAGTCAAGGAGAGAAGCAACCTAGAACTAAGGAGAAACTTCCTGACAGAACAATTAACCAGTGGAACAACCTGCCTCTAGAAGCTGTGAATGCTCCAACACTGAAAGTTTTTAAGAACGGACTGGACAACCATTTGTCTGCAATGGTATAGGGTTTCCTGCCTGAGCAGGGGGTTGGACTAGAAGACCTCCAAGGTCCCTTCCAACTCTGTTATTCAATTACTCTGTTAATCTCTGAGTTTTGTGCTCGGATTCAGAAGTGGATAAGAGCTTTTAATACATGTGTAAAAGAGTAACAGTCCCTTTCCTTGCTTCTGCCTGAGAAACTCTACTTATCAAAGTTCCTTTTACTGCTGAAATGATAATGGCAACCAAATTCTACCCTTCTTTGCATTAAGCAGGATCTGAATATAAGCCAGCAGCTCTTCATAATAGCAGATAATAAGGCAAAAAAAAAAGCAGCTCTGTAGAAACTATTATTACCAAAGGGAGAGAAAGGTTTTCTTAGCTTTCAGCTATTGACAATGAACAATAGGCCTGGACAGCCTTTCAGGCATAATTTGCAAGAAGGACCCTGAAATGTGCTTTCAAACTGGGACAGATTACGCCTAAGGAAGTGCTGTCTGTTCCCCCGTTCGGCTCTGGGATCTATTAACTCTGAGCCAGGTTGGGGCATGTTAGACTCTGCCATTTAGAAGCTCTCTGGCATTTTGATAGAGCAGCTAGATGTCGGGTATCCCGGGAGATGGGGCAGTTGTGTTGTCTGTGTTACAGGGGCAGGGAAAGATGGACTACCTTAAGGCAAGATCCTCTTTGCAAATATTGCTCTCCTCTTCTGTAAATGCCTAGATATCAATCTAGATGTTTAGGTAGCCTCCTCCTCCTCTTAATTGTCTCCTCCTCCTAGCCTCCTCCTCCTCCTCCTAGAAGCCTCCTCCTCCTGTAAATGCCTAGATATCAATCTAGATGTTTAGGTAGCCTCCTCCTCCTCCTAGCTGCCTCCTCCTCCTCCTAATTGTCTCCTCCTCCTCCTAATTGTCTCCTCCTCCTCCTCCTAGAAACCTCCTCCTCCTGTAAATGCCTAGATATAAATCTAGATGTTTAGGTAGCCTCCTCCTCCTCCTCCTAGCTTCCTCCTCCTCCTCTTAATTGTCTCCTCCTCCTCCTTCTAGCCTCCTCCTCCTCCTCCTCCTAGAAGCCTCCTCCTCCTGTAAATGCCTAGATATCAATCTAGATGTTTAGGTAGCCTCCTCCTCCTCCTAGCTGCCTCCTCCTCCTCCTAATTGTCTCTTCCTCCTCCTCCTCCTAGCCTCCTCCTCCTAGAAACCTCCTCCTCCTGTAAATGCCTAGATATAAATCTAGATGTTTAGGTAGCCTCCTCCTCCTCCTCTCCTCCTCCTTCTCCTAGCTGCCACCTCCTCCTCCTCGTCTCCTCCTCCTAGCCTCTTCCTCCTCCTCCTAGAAACCTCCTCCTCCTCCTCCATCTTTCTTTCTTTCTTTCTTTCTTTCTTTCTTTCTTTCTTTCTTTCTTTCTTTCTTTCTTTCTTTCTTTCTTTCTTTCTTTCTTTCTTTCTTTCTCTTTCTTCCTTCCTTCCTTCCTTCCTTCCTTCCTTCCTTCCTTCCTTTCTTTCTTTCTTTCTTTCTTTCTTTCTTTCTTTCTTTCTTTCTTTCTTTCTTTCCCTTCCTTCCTTCCTTCCTTCCTTCCTTCCTTCCTTCCTTTTTCTTTCTTTCTTTCTTTCTTTCTTTCTTTCTTTCTTTCTTTCTTTCTTTCTTTCTTTCTTTCTTTCTTTCTTTCTTTCTTTCTTTCTTTCTCTCTCCTCTCTTCTTCCTCCTCCTTAATTGTTTTTTTCTTCTTTTCCTCTCCTCCTCCTCCTCCCTTCTTTCTTCCTTCTTCCTTCTTTCTTCCCTAATGGTAAAATATGAAGACATTCCGAGTCCTCCTGAATCAGCTGCTCAGAGTTTCGGGCATGAAATGCCAGAAGTATGGAAGTACCTGGAGACTCAGCTGATTACATAGGTAAACAGGTGTGCCACAGCCCTTTCTCCAAAGAGATGAAACCACATGGCAGAGAAGAATTCAATCCACTATCCAGAAGAAGGACCAGGATATTCAAATTAAATCATCTGTTATTCTCCTCTGCCCAAATCTGGAAACTGCCCTGTCTTCTTGGATATCTTTTGTTTAATTTGGCATGCAACGTAACCCAAGTTTTTACAAGTAATTTGTTCTCTATCCCACATACCCATCAAGTAAGCAGAGCAGCACCGCATCACTGATACATAGACCAACTTTTTCCCCCCTCCCTTGCAAGTAGTAATTAAATTTGAAAGCCAAAAGACTTGCAGCAAATCTGTGAAAAAATGATTTCAGCTGTTAGCGCTTTTATTTCAAGCTCTGGCGATGCACAGGGCTGTAAACCATTATCTAAAACCCACCCATTAGCGATGTGCTGAAATACGGGCTGTTTCTGAACCTAACATTCTCAACTGACATCTGAAGAGCCAGCCGCGTATCTGTCTTGTAAAATCTGGGACTAGACTGTTGCTTATAACGGAAGGTTGTGAGAGTGTGATTGTCTTTTCAGGGGCTGTCATTCCTTCTGTCAAGAGCTTCAGCCAAGCTTGGAGCCCAAGCTGAATACACATCCCTCTATTTCCTTATGACAAAGGGTGATTTATCACCTTCCTTATTTTGTACTTTTCATGATGTTTCTTCAGAGGAAGATGTCACTCAACTCTCAGTCAGCAAGGGGAGGAAGAAGACGGGATGCCATTTAAGAAGTACAGGAGGACAAACGCCCCCTTAATTACCATTTCCCTAGAGCAGAAGGATCTGGAGACAGATTATTGGTTTTGCATATTGCTAGGCAGGCTTAGGCACTAGCCATACACACCGAAGGCATAAATCTTGTCTGTCTCGTCTCTTGCAAAGCAACTCACTGTTGACGTAGGAATCGACATGCCGTTTGCCACTGATCTCCATGGCTGTGTTGTCCCTGTCACAGAAACCTGCTCTAATAGGATGAACATCTCCCCAGAGAACTTGACAACAGAAGAATCTGAGACACTGTCTTTATATATATATATATATATATACATATATATATATATATATATATATATATATATATATATATATATATATATATAAATGTGTGTGTGTGTGTGTGTGTGTGTGTGTGTGTAAAGGTAAAGGTTCCGCTGCACATGCGTGCTAGTCATTTCCAACTCTAGGGGCCGGTGCTCATCTCCATTTCAAAGCCGAAGAGCCAGCGCTTGTCCGAGAACGTCTCCGTGGTCATGTGGCTGGCATGACTAGACGCCAAAGGCACATGGAACACTGTTTCCTTCCCACCGTAGTGGTCCCTATTTTTCTACTCGCATTTTTTTATGTGCTTTCAAACTGCTAGGATGGCAGAAGCTGGGACGAGTAACAGGCGCTCACTCTGTTATGCGGCACTCGGGATTCGACCCGCCAAACTGCCAACCTTCTGATCGACAAGCTCAGCATCCTAACCCACTGAGCTCATGGAATTCAGAATCTGGAAGAAGCTAAAAAGTGAAACCCCTTCAAGTCAAGCTCACATTGGCCAGATGTTCAGGAAAGCCAACAATGCTGAATAATAATAATAATAATAATAATAATAATAATAATAATAATAATAATAATAATAATAATAATAATAACAACAACAACAACAACAACAATAATAATAGTAGTAGTAGTAGTAAAAATTCAAACAGACAAGCAGCTGCAACGTAACACCCCGGAATTAACAATTGTCGATAAGAAAGATGAAAAAGTCTGGATAGTGGATGTGGCTGTGCCTGGAGACAGCAAAATAGATGACAAAGAACTGGAGAAGATAACAAAATACAAAGACCTACAAATAGAAATAGAAAGACTGTGGCAAAAGCAAGCAAGGGTAGTACCAATAGTAATAGGCGCCTTGGGTGCAATCCCAAAACAACTGGAGCACCACTTGAACACCATTGGCATTGACAAATTTGCCATTAGTCAATTGCAAAAGGCGGCCTTACTAGGAGCTGCTTCCATCCTGCGACGAGATCTGCAATACCATCAAACATCCACATCTGCCTATCCCGGGTCCTTGGTAAGGACTCGATAGGTAGACAAAAATGCCAAATCCAGTCAGAACATCTGGCTGACTGTGCGATGATCAATAATAATAATAATAATAATAATAATAATAATAATAATAATAATAATAATAATAATAATAATAATAATAATAATAATAATAATGAGGTCATCTAGTCCAACCCCTGCTCAGGCAGGAAACCCTATACCATTTCAGACAAATAGATGTCCAGTCTCTTTTTGAAAGCCCCCAGTGTTGGAGAACCCACAACTTCTAGCGGCAAGCTGCCTCACTGATTAATGTTCCACTTCTCAGGAAATTTCTCCTTAGTTCTAGTTGCTTCTCTCCTCGGTTAGTTTCCATCCATTGTTTCTCATCTTGCTTTTTGGTGCTTTGGAAAATAGTTTGATTCCCTCATCTTTGTAGGAGCCCCTCAAATATTGGAACACTGGCAGCATGTTACCAATAGTCCTTCTTTTAATTAGACGAGACCTACCCTAGTTCTAGGCTGCTTCTCTCCTTGAATAGTTTCCATCTGTTGCTTCTTGTGTTGCCTTCAGGCGCTTTGGAGAATAGCTTGACTCCCTCTTCTTTGGGGCAGCCCCTGAGAAACGATTGAATGGTTCTTTTTTTTTTTCATAACGGCACGGAGAGAATGTTATGCTGAATGAGACTCAGGGAGAGCAAGAGGCAAAACTGAGGAGCAGAATGGGATGAAAAGCAGCTTTCTTGGAAGCAAAAGTAGAAAAAAAAGAGCTGGAAAGCTTAGGAACCAGAAGGGACTCTTGGCTATTTGTGTGCAAAGAAGAGAACTTCTGAGGTAATGCAATTGGGAACGAGATGAGCATCGTGCTGTGAATTCAGCTCACCAGCCATGGGTTTTTTTTTAGTTGCAGAGTTTTCATGATTCTGAACGTCTAAGAGTCATCCAGCAGATTGGAGTCCTCTCCACTTTTCAAGGATCTTTCTTTGCAACCCTTGACAGTTTCCAGAATTGCAATTAGTGTTGTCATTACGCTGGCTCAAAATGCATTAGCATCCTTCAATCCTCCTTAAGCTAGAAAAGTTGCCAGTACTGCTTTCTGTTTGGTTGCTCCGACGGCAAGGAGCCTGGTGCTTATACTCTATTTCCTGACCTTTGGGGGGCCAAAGTAATTGGCCAAAACTGACCCTGATGCCCACTGGCCCTGCCATTAATTGCTACCTTTCTTGAAGTCCAATCCTCTAGAATTTCAAACACTTCTGAAGGTGGTGGTTGTTCTGTACCAGCCTGCTACCGGCCCTGCAGAAAAGGCAGGGACAACCCCTTTACAAACGGCAAGAGGCTGGAATTAAGCCTGCCAAATTTATTAACATAAAGCAGAGCAAAACAAAACACCAACCATGAAACAGGAGCTATGAAACAGGAACTAATCAAGCGGTTGCCTTCAGCAAACCAGCCCTCCCACGCATTCCCCTTTTATACAGTTCAGGGCGTGGCTTCTCTCTGCCTCCTTCCGAGGTGCCCCATTGCCTTCCTCTGTTTACTCCTGATTGACTGCCTCCTGCGTTGGGCGTCCTTGAACAGGGCCAGCTGTGGGTCATCTTCATCCACGCTGTCAGGCTCACACAGCTGGGTCTCCGTCATGACCAGGTGGGAGGGGCCTGGCTGAGGGCTCTCATCAGCAAGATCTTCAACCCCCTCAGCAAGCTCTTCAACACCCCCCTCCTCCTCTGAGTCATCCGACCCAACTGCCGAACCCACAGGCTGACCCTGAATCACAACAGTGGTATTGAAAGTAGGATTTTGGGTGTGTATGTTTGATAGTTATTGTTCTGGGAATGTAGCTACTGATGGTGATGATGATGATGATGATGGTGGTGGTGGTGATGATGATGATGATGATGATGATGATGATGATGATGATGATTGTAATGATGATGTCCATTCAGTCGTGTCCGACTCTTCACAATTCTATGGGCCACGTCTTTCTACATCTTCCAGTCTTGCACTACGTCTTTGAGTTGTGCTCTGGCTGGCATCAGCTTGGATGGTGTCCAGCCACCATGTTCTTTGGTAACCTGCTTTCTTTTTATTACTAATTCTTCCAAACATAAATGCTTTTTTCCAGTGAATTCCCTTGCATGACATGGCCAAAATAAGTGAGACTCAGTTTTGTGATTTTTGCCTTTCAGTGACGTGTCTATTTTTATATGCTCCAGTAATGATAATGATAACAATGATAACAACAACAACAACAACAATAAAGTTGGAAGGAACCTTGGGGGTCATCTAGTCCAACCCCCTGCTCAGGCAGGAAACCATATACCACTTCAGACAAATGGCTGTCCAGTCTCTTCTTAAAAACTTCCAATGTTGGAGCATTCACAGCTTCTGGAGGCAGGTTGTTCCCCTGATTAATTGTTCTGTCAGGAAATTTCTCCTTAGTTCTTGGTTGGTTCTCTCTTTGCTTAGTTTCCATCCGTTGCTTCTTGTCCTGCCTTCAGGTGCTTTGGAGAATAGCTTGACTCCCTCTTCTTTGGGGCAGCCCCTGAGATATTGGAGCACTGCTATCATGTCACCCTTAGTCCTTCTCTTCATTAAACTATACATACCCAATTCTAGCAACCGTTCCTTATATGTTTTAGCCTCCAGTCCCTTGATAATTTTTGTTGCTCTTCTCTGCACTCTTTCTAGAATCTCAACATCTTTTTTACATTGTGGTGACCAAAATTGGATGCTGTATTCCAAGTGTGGCCTTACCAAGGTGTTGTAAAGTTGTATTAACACTTCATGTGATGTTGCTTGTTAAGTCTCCTTTGCTCTTTAAGGGAAACATGTCAAACTCGCGACGTCACATGATGTTGCTCAATGTATCGGAGTTTTTTCCCCATTGCTGGCAATGGGGTCGGCACAGTTTCCTGGTGATAAGTCCGGTGTGTGGGCCTACAGTTTGACACCCCTGCTCTAAGGAGAAGATTTTTGTAAGTTTATTTGTGTAGATTAAAACTCCTTACTCTTTTTTTTCACCATCCTTCCTCCTCTTGTAAAGCTTTAAGAATAATTTACTTCTCTTTCAACATACATGACTTCCCTATTACAGAATCATTTCTCCCCCCAGGTCCAAGACTCTTCCAGGTTCTTCAAGTCAGATTTGAGTTCTGTTGACTCTATGGACAAGTCCCCTGCAGTCTACAGAAGGCAACCATTCTTGGAAATAAATTTCCAATTTATGTGAGACATGCTATGTTGAGAATATGGACTAGGCACAAACCCAGGCTGTGCAAAAAAACAAAACAAAACACCCTTGATGGCTCGCAGCACAAAAAAACATTTTATAGGTGAGAAATAATTGGCAAAGATAAATGGTTACATGTTTTGAGATACTAGAATATTACCAAGGGAAATGTAGAATAAAATCAAGGGAACAACTGATGAGAGAGGGACATCATAGTCAATGGTAAGGGTTGAGATTTGACTATATGGTATTGTGCAATATAAGACAAAGAGATGCAGTGGCTCAGTGGGTTAGGATGCTGAGCTTGTCGATCAGAAGGTCGGCAGTTTGGTGGGTCGAATCCCAAGTGCCACGTAGCAGAGTGAGCGCCTGTTACTCGTCCCAGCTTCTGCCAACCTAGCAGTTCGAAAGCACGTAAAAATGCAAGTAGAAAAATAGGGACCACTACGGTGGGAAGGTAACAATGTTCCATGCGCCTTTGGCGTCTAGTCATGCCAGCCACATGACCACGGAGACATCCTCGGACAAGCGCTGGCTCTTCGGCTTTGAAATGGAGATGAGCACCGGCCCCTAGAGTCAGAAACGACTAGCACGCATGTGCGGGGGAACCTTTACCTTTTACCTAATATAAGGCAGGATTTGAAACAAAATTCTGTACAAATGATGAAACCTGCAATTGCTGAAATGCATCAACCTTTATTCAAAATCATCGTTAAGAACAATTTCAGATCCAAGAATAGAAATACCCCACGCTTTGTCATATTCCAATTAAAAAATATATATATAAAAGCAATTGTATTAATCATTTATTTCATTGTTGTATCGTGTTTATTGTTTCAAATATTCATAATTCCATTCAGATCTCAAATTGTTGGATGGTTTGAAAAAAATAAACTGAACATGAGAGAAGGTAGAATTAAGAGATTTGCCCATGAAAAAGACCAAGGTTTTGAACAGTTCAGCTGCAAAAAATCTCGAGTTTGAAATGTTCCTTTGCATTCGACCTTACAGTATTTCCAAGGTTAAAATAGTATTTTATTTTTAAATCAGGAACCGTCTATTGAATAACTGTCCGTCAAGCATGTACAGGTATATTATAAGGTCTGTTAAATTTGCCTAAGGCAAGTAGACCTCCGTTCACTTTGTTTTTTTTTAAGAAAGAAGTAAGATAGTTAGGTATTCTTTCATAGAACAGGTCATTTTTTTTGGAATTTCAGTAAGAAGTCTCTAAACAGAAAAAATCACTAGTTGGATAGCTGTACAACTCTGTGAATGAGGAAATTGTAAGCTGTGAGTAGGCATGGCCAGAAGAAGAATCCATGAGGAATCTATCCTTCCTACCACCCAACCCATGATAGTGTTGAATGTGCATTGTGAAACGAAGACCATACCCTTTCCGGATGCTCTGATGGGGACAGTTACTCTCTTTTACTTTCTCTTTCAATGTTTGATGAGATGACTTAGGCATGTCTTTCCTGTTGCCTCCCTTGAAGGAAGGAGAAATGGTTATCTATGGCACCAATTGAAGTTGTGGGGAGAAGATAGAGGGGGAAAAAATGGGGAGGCCATCACTAAAATGAATAGAGAGACACAGAGCGAGTCCTTCGGGAGAGGGGCGGTATATAAATCCAATAAAATAAATAAATAAAAAATAAATACTTCCGGCGTATCTACACTCCACAACATGAAAAGTACGAAGGCTTGAAACGTCATCCAGAGTCAACAGGTCTTTTTCTCTTTTCAAGAGGAGCTTGTACTGGAATGGGGCTGAAGGTAGATTAATAGGGAGTGTAAGCATCTTGTAGCTGGAGATCTACAGATGCCATGGAGATCTTTTTATTGATTCAGGGGCTTCAGCAATAAGAAAAAGCCAAGACACTTGATCAGATGTTGAAGATGTGAGGTTTGCACAACAAAGGTCATTTCCCCATTGTTTTTTTTTTAATAGCATCTTTTAGCGATACCTAATCATTCTTAAAGGACGTGGTGGCTCAGTGGGTTAAAATGCTGAGCTTGCTGATCAGAAGGTTGGCAGTTTGGTGGGTCGAATCCCGAGTGCCGCGTAGCAGAGTGAACGCCTGTTACTCGTCCCAGCTTCTGCCAACCTAGCAGTTCGAAAGCATGTAAAAAATGCAAGTAGAAAAATAGGGACCACTACGGTGGGAATGTAACAGCGTTCCGTGCGCCTTTGGCGTCTAGTCATGCCGGCCACATGACCACGGAGACGTCCTCGGACAAGCGCTGGCTCTTCGGCTTTGAAACAGAGATGAGCACTGGCCCCTAGAGTCGGAAACGACTAGCACGCATGTGCGGGGGAACCTTTACCTTTACCTTTAATCATTCTTAGGTCCAAATAATAATAAGTACAGGCTTGACGTCGTTTCCGTGATGCTATAAAGACAAGATGGCAAGATGGCCCAAATGATTAATGGTATTTATTTTGGGGGGGATACTAACCCCTAAGCCTTGATTCATTTGTCAATCTATAGCTGAAGACAGAAAATAGATTAATAGGGTTGTAAGGGACCTTTGTGGTCTTGTAGTCCAGCTCCCTGCTCAATCACGAAACCCTAAACCATCATAGACAAATGCCTGTCCAATCTCGTCTTGAAAACCTCCAGTGATGGAGCACCCACCATTTCTGAAGGCAAGTGTTTCCACTGGTTAATTGTTCTGGCTGTCAGGTAGTTTCCCCTTAGTTCTAAGTTGGCTTTCTCTTTAAGGATCTTCCATCTGTTACTCCTTGTCTTGCCCTCAGTTGCTTTGGATAGCTGCTGAACTACAACTGAAGTTTCAGCCAGTACTAGGTTGCTTTTGCTGGTCCCGATAAAGGTATCACTCTGTTATCAATTTGCATTTTGTTTTTTTCAGGAATCATTCAAACTCTTTTGCCCATGTAGCCACTCTTTTGCCCATGGAAAAGCTCTTAATCTTAAATACATTTAATAGAGAAGGAACTGTAGGAGATGACCAGGTTGAGCCCGAGGGAAGGGTCAAGTGAGTCATACAAGAGATCTAGGTCCAGCCCACCTTGAATTCCTACGACTGTTATCTCCCACCAATTTGCTTGGGCCATTAGTAGTTCAGATTCTTGTAGAAAGCTTAAGCATGCAATAAATCTTTATGCTCATTTGAACTGCCTGGATCTCCTGATTTTTCCCGGTGCTTGACATTAAATGAGGAAATGAGTCAGAGATAAGAAAGGCTAATACACATGAAGAATGGTTGCAGGAACTGGGCATGGCTAGTCTAGTGAAGAGAAGGAGCAGGGGAGACAGGATAGCAGTCTTCCAATATTTGAAGGGGTCTCACAGAGAGGAGGAGATCAACCTATTTTCCAAAGTACCTGAATGCCAGACAAGGAATAACGGATGGAAACCGATCAAGGAGAGATTCAACCTGGGAATAAGGAGAAATTTCCTGACAGTGAGAACACTCAACCAATGGAACAGAAGATGCCTTCAGATGTTGTTGGTGCTTCATCACTGGAGGCTTTCAAGAAGAGACTGGACTACCATCTTCAGCAAATGACGTAGGGACTCCTGCTTGGGCAGGGGGTTGGACTAGATGACCTACAAGGTCTCTTCCAACTTTGTTATTCTAAAAGTTTTAAAAAGCATTCACAGATTGGGCTGGACTTAGATCTTTTGTTGGGTCCTTGGTGCTCTCTGAGCTTGCTTGTTTTCTTGCAGATGTTTCATTACCCAAAATAGGTAACATCTTCAGTGCTAGGAATAGGCGGAAGTGGAATTTGTGGAGAGGAGGAAGTGGTTGCTTGCTCTGAGCTAGCTTGTTTCCTTGCAGACGTTTCATTACCCAAACTAGGTAAGATAATCAGTCCTAGTACTTGCTCCTGGGGAGGAAAGCCATAGCAAATCTAGACAGCACACTAAAAAGAAGAGACGTCACCCTGCCAACAAAAGTGCGTATAGTCAAGGCTATGGACTTCCCAGTTGCAATGTATGGCTGTGAAAGTTGGACCATAAGAAAGGCTGAGCGCCAAAGAATTGAGGCCTTTGAACTCTGATGCTGGAGAAGACTCCTGCGAATCCCTTGGACTGCAAGGTGATCAAACCGGTCAGTCCTAGAGGAGATCAACTCTGACTGCTCTTTAGAAGGCCAGATCCTGAAGTTGAAACTCAAATATTTTAGCCAACTAATGAGAAGGAAGGACTCACTGGAGAAGAGCCTAATGCTGGGAAAGATTGAGGGCAATAGAAGAAGGGGACGACAGAGAATGAGGTGCCTGGATGGAGTCACTGAAGCAGTAGGCATGAACTTAAATGGACTCCAGAAGATGGTAGAGGACAGGAAGGCCTGGAGGAATGTTGTCCATGGGGTTGCGATGGGTCGGACATGACTTTGCAACTAACAACAAGGAGTGCTGTCTGCTGTCAGTTTATATTCTAAGATCTCTTGTGGGTGCCCCGAGACTCATGACTGATGACGCGTTTGACCCACCCCTTCCTCGAGTTCAGCCTGGTTGTTGTACAGGAACTGGATTTTACTTGTATTTTTGCAAGCATGCATGTGATCATCATGGCATCCCGGCCTAGTAGACACCTCGACTTGATTTTATACCATTGCTCTGCTTTTTGTCTCCTGAAAAAAGGATCTATGAATTCTTGACCCCTGCAAATGTGTGTGTGTGTGTGTGTTTCTGCCTCTATTCTACAATCTTATAACCATGAGATTTTCAGCTGACAAAGCCCCAACTTCCTCTGCTATTTACCACATTCTTGCCCAACCCAGTTATTTGCATGACACTCGGCTGCCGTCAAAGGGGAGATGGCAGGTGCAAAGCAGATTAGGAGTAATACAACATTTCACACACGAAGCAAAGCTTTTAAATAAGACGTATAATTTACTCCTCTATTGTAATCACACTGTTTTCAGAAGTGGGCCGGCATTCTGTATGTTTGAGCAATGAAGTGTTTTTATTTTTATGGCTCCCCAAACTTCAGCTGTGATTTACATCTTTGTGATAAACTGCAAAGAATATAATAGTCCTGCTGTAAAATAAACAACAGCAAAGATTGGTATATTCCTTTAGCATCTGTTTTGCTCTTTCTTCCTCCTCAATTCCTATTTTAACCTTCCTGAGATTTGTCATTTTTGAATCATTTAGAGTTTTAAATACTGTGGACACTCTCAGCCTACAAGGTTGTTTAAAAAGCTGAGTCACACTGAAAAGAGCTCAGTAACCATCCCATATCTCTGTGCATCTGGAGCTAAATTGGTTTATTTAAGGTTTTTTTTAAAAAAGAAAACATGAGAAGCATCAGTGTGCATAATTTTGTCTTACTACAATGATTTCCCATCTTGTGACATATTTTGATATATGTTAATAAATGTTCACCATGAAAACTTTAACCAAGATGAGTTTTATTTAAAATTGTCCTGCTCACTCCCATATCTCTCACATTTTTATGGACTGTATTCAAGAGAATTATGCCTATCAGTAAAATGTTTACTGGCTGTGCCAAATGCTGCAAGGATTCTCTTTTATTATTATTTTTCTCTGGTGGGGAGCCAAGCTACACATTCAACTAACACATGTTTATCTGTTACTGTGCTAAATCATGCTTCTTAGAGAGAAATGCTCTGCTTGGTGCCTTCTCACTCCAGTAAAGGTTTGCCTATAGGCAAAATGGAGAAAGATGATTTTCATTCTCTCCTAAGTCAGCAGCGGACAAGAATTGGCTTAGGGACTTCTACGGTCAAGCTGCATTCAGGGAAAAAAAGGGATAACATTCTGAGTCTCACTTCCCCTTTGCCATCTACCTTCCTTCCTTCCTTCCTTCCTTCCTCCCTTCCTTCCTCCCTTCCTTCCTTCCTTCCTTCCTTCCTTCCTTCCTTCCTTCCTTCCTTCCTTCCTTCCTTCCTTTTCTTCTTCTTCTTCTTCTTCTTCTTCTTCTTCTTCTTCTTCTTCTTCTTCTTCTTCTTCTTCTTCTTCTTCTTCTTCTTCTTCTACTTCATCATCATCATCATCATCATCATCATCATCATCATCATCATCATCATCATCTGCAAGGGACCTTGGAGGTCATCTAGTCCAGGGCTTTTCAACCTTTTCACCCATTGTACCATTTTTAGGATATGGCAACATCTGAGTACCACCAGTCACCTAGTAAGGTGTCAAAAACTTGATGACCAAAGGGGGAAAAAAAGGGAAAAAAGTGATGTAGTACAGGTAGTCCTCAACTTAAAACTGTGACTGTTCAAAGTTACAGTGGCACTGAAAAAAGTGCCCCCCAAGCCACAGGTGAGCAGACACCTGTCTGCCCGCCCAGTGGTGCTCTTTCTCCTGACCGAGGTTTTCATTGTTGTGAGCATTTCTGTTGAGGATTGGCAGCGGGGATGGGGTGGGGGGTGTTTGTTTTTTATTTCCCCCCCGCCTCTGCTGGGTGGTTGCAGCAGGTTTTGGTCACTTCACATGAGCCTGGGACACTGTGACCATCATAAATATGAATCAGTTGCCAAGCATCTGAATGTAAATCAGAAGACTCTGGAGATGCTGCAACATTCCAGCTGATCGGCGCTTCTTCTGGGCTCAGCAGAAGCTCCAGGGTCAGCACTGAACTTCAGCTGGAGCCTGGCACTGATTCTGGAGCTTCCACTGAGCCCTGACAGCCCTGCAGCTCCAGCCGTCTCTCGCTCTGGCTTGTGCAGTTCAGCTCATTCCCCTCCGCCGCTACCACTCTTCTAGGATGGTTGCATACCACCTGCCTGATGCCAATGTGCCACAGGTGGTACCCGTACCAGTGGTTGAAAAGCCCTGATCTAGTCCAACCCCCTGCTCAGGCAGGAAACCCAATACCATTTCAGACAAATGGCTATCCAGTCTCTTCTTCATCTGCAAGAAAACAAGCAAGCTCAGAGAGCACCAACGACCCAACAAAAGATCAAAGTCCAGCCCATGCATGTGTAGGCCAGCCCACCATTTGCACAAATTGAGGTGTGCGTGCGCCGGCCCACCACTCACATGGCCCAGTTCCCTTCTACCACTTTCCAGCTGGGCTGCCAAGCTTAAAAGGTTGGGGACAGCTGATTTACGAGGAACTTCATTTATTTATTTATTTATTTATTTATTTATTTATTTATTTATTTATTTATTTATTTATTTATTTATTTATTAAATTCATCAGAGGAACATTCCACTATGAAAAATAAACCACTGATTTCCAAGGTCAGTAAAATGAGGACCCAGATTGTTGGGGGTGATAGGCTGACTCTGTAAACCGCTTAGAGAGGGCTGTAAAAGCACTGTGAAGCAGTATGTAAGCAAGTGCTATTGCTAACTCTGCCCACTGCCTGGAGTTCGATCCTGACCAGCTCAAGATTGACTCAGCCTTCCATCCTTCCAAGGTCAGTAAAATGAGGACCCAGATTGTTGGGGGCGATAGGCTGACTCTGTAAACCGCTTAGAGAGGGCTGTAAAAGCACTGTGAAGCAGTATGTAAGCAAGTGCTATTGCTAACTCTGCCCACTGCCTGGAGTTCGATCCTGACCAGCTCAAGGTTGACTCAGCCTTCCATCCTTCCAAGGTCAGTAAAATGAGGACCCAGATTGTTGGGGGCGATAGGCTGACTCTGTAAACCGCTTAGAGAGGGCTGTAAAAGCACTGTGAAGCAGTATGTAAGCAAGTGCTATTGCTAACTCTGCCCACTGCCTGGAGTTCGATCCTTACCAGCTCAAGGTTGACTCAGCCTTCCATCCTTCCAAGGTCAGTAAAATGAGGACCCAGATTGTTGGGGGCGATAGGCTGACTCTGTAAACCGCTTAGAGAGGGCTGTAAAAGCACTGTGGTGGGCATACAAGTCTAAGGTCTGAGGATGTTCATTCCCCACAAGCAATATCTAACTGCATGTTTACATAGGAATCCGTGCTATTCAACCAAAGGTTTGATCCTTTTTTCGGCTATCTTCTAAAAGTAGCTTCCTCACAGACTTTTGTTATTTTCTATTTTCTAACCAAGACCATAGAAATCCAGATATGCAGTGAGCTCCTGTTCTGTGAGTGTCCACTTTAATTGCCACTTCTCTCTTCTGCTGCAAGAACCATTGGACCTTCTCCTTTATTTATCTTTTGATTGGCATAATTATGCCCCTGCTGTCTTAAAAGCTAAATGAATTCATGAGCAATAGCAATGCAGCAGGAATGCACTAAGGACAATTCAGGAACATCCCCCCCCCCATCACCATGATGAACAGAAGCGACTGAATTGTTTTGTTGGTAAAACAAAGGCAAATTCAAAAATGTAATTTTTAGAGCTGCCCAGCTCAATACGTAACTGAGTAGCAAACAATGTTACACTAAGATAAAAGCAATTGCAAGTATAAGTACAAAAATTAATATACATCCTACAGGCAATTCCATTGTCTGGATTCTGCATAAAATCTTAGGAAAATTAATAATGTTTATTTACACACCAGGCATTTAATCTGGAATAATAATGGTAGTTTGCTTCCAGTTCCCCCCCCCCCCCTTTTAATAACACCTCATTCCAGTCTAGTCTATCAGCAACAGGTCTCCAGTTATGGAAATTTTTATGAAGAATATAGTTCAAATATAAACCTTAATTTTTCCCTTAAAGTTGTCATCAAGCAAAAAACCTTATTATATATTCCTGAGTTCTGCCTCTTCTGGATGGAATGTTTTAATAGGGTCTGTTTCCTCCCCCCCATTTGATACAATTTTCTCCTTTCATATCTTACGGGGCATTTCAGATTATGGATTTGGAGACGGTTGCTAGGAGAATTGTGGACTGCACAAATCAACTAGTCCTGGATTAAATAAAAATAAAGGCTGAGTGCTCCCTGGAAGCAAGGATCACCAAGCAGAAATCTGAAAGACTGTGGAAAAAGTTCAGAGAAGAGCAACTAAGATGATCCAAGGCCTGGAGACTAAAACATACAAAGAATGGCTGCGGGACTTGGGTTTGGCTAGTCTGAAGAAAAGAAGAAGGAAAGACATGGTAGCAGTGTTCCAGTATTTGAGAGGCTGCCACAAAGAAGAGGGGGGTCATGTTATTTACCAAAGCACCAGAGGGCAGGACGAGAAGCAATGATTGGAAACTGAACAAAGAGAGAAGCAACCTGGAATTAAGGAGTAAACTTCCTGACAGTGAGGACAATCAACCAGTGGAAGAACTTGCCTTCAGAAATTGTGGGCGCCCCATCACTGGAGGTTTCTAAGAAGAGGCTAGACAATTACTTGTCTGAAATGGTATAGGTTCTCCTGCTTAAGCAGGGGCTGAACTAGAAGACCACCAAGGTTCTGTTCTATTCTATTCTATTCTATTCTATTCTATTCTATTCTATTCTATTCTATTCTATTCTATTCTATTCTATTCTATTCTATTCTATTCTATTCTATTCTATTCTATTCTATTCTATTGTGGCAAATATCTGTAGCTCGGGTTTAGGATCAGGGTGAAGGTTTGTTCTCTGAGCTTGTGAGTTGGTTTCTGAACATTTATTTATTTTATTTTTATTTTAATTCCATTTATATCCCGCCCTTCTCCGAAGACTCAGGGCGGCTTACAAGCTTAGCAGTTTCATTACAAGGCTAGGTAATAGCTTCAGAGAAAGGACCTGAAGTGGAAATTTATTTGGGCAGGCACTATGAGTAGGCAAAGGGATACGGTGGCTCAGTGGGTTAGGATGCTGAGGTTGTCAATCAGAAGGTCGGTAGTTTGTTGGGTCGAATCGCGAGTGCCGCATAATAGAGTGAGTGCCTGTTACTTGTCCCAGCTTCTGCCAACCTAGCAGTTCAAAAGCATATAAAAAATGCAAGTAGAAAAATAGGGGCCACTATGGTGGGAAGGTAACAGCGTTCCATGTGCCTTTGGTGTCTAGTCATGCCAGCCACATGACCACGGAGATGTCCTCAGACAAGCACTGGCTCTTGGGCTTTGAAACAGAGATGAGCACCGGCCCCTAGAGTCGGAAACGACTAGCATGCATGTGCGGGGGAACCTTTACCTTTATGGGCTAAAAAAGCACAACTATGGTTGGTCCAGTTCAGGGGTCTTCAAACTTGGCCCTTGGCCCTCCTCAGCATGCCTGGCTGAGGAATTCTGGGAGTTGAAGTCCACAAGTCATAAAAGGGCCAAGTTTGAAGACCCCTGGTCCAGTTGAAGAAGATATAGTGAAGTTGGAAGACAGGCAACGGAAAAGGGGATACGGATTTACAGGAGCAGGAAATACATACAGAGAAAGTCTAAATTCTATTGTCCTTCCCCATTTATGCTACTATAGTGTATACTTGATCTTGCCCATATCTCTACAACAGTACTTTGGAATTTGCATTCAATGATTTGGAAGACGAGAAACCCACGCAAGCTGTTACTTGGGAAGCAATTGCTCCAGGCTTAATTTAAAACAATTAAGCACAATTGTAAGTCAACCATGAAACACCTTCTCACAATTTTTTTTATATATACAGTATAAGAGTACAAAGGAGAGGGAGATCAGGCGAATCTGATAATTGTTTTTTATTCAGTTTGGCTAAACTATCATAGTTTCCAAGCTTTGGTTTCTAACCAGGTACATTATTGTCTCATTGTTAGCCCCACAGCCTTTACAAAAATAATGATTCTTTGTCAGTTGACAGTCCCTGGGAGTTATGTGAGATTGTAGAAGTGGCAAACCATCTCCTCTTGCACACATTGCAATCTAGTGTTTACACATCAGCTGAGCCAAAACTACCTTGTTTAGAATTACACGTTAGAACTTCAGAATGAATCCCCTTTGTTGTTTCTGAACTTAAGCATTAATACTCAAGACAGATCTGTTTGGACTGTATACCATTGTCAAATAATCTTACTCCATAAAGACCTAATTGAAATAGAAGAGTACAAAGATGATCTTACTAAAGGTCAGGGCTTTTTTTCTCATAGAATGCTCAGAACGGCGTTCCGGCACCCTTTTTTGAAAAAAAAAAGAAGAAGCTCCCTCAATTGGCTTTCCTAAGCCTATTGCAGGGCTAGGCAATCTTGGCTCTTTTTTATGACTTGTGGACTTCAACTCCCAGAAATCCTGAGCCAGCCATGCTGAGGGGAAAGGGAGAGGTTTCCAAGCTGAGCTAAGCTTGCTCAGGAATTCTGGGAGTTGAAGTCCACGAGTCATAAAAGAGCCAAGGTTGCCTACCCTGCACTAGAGGAGGACATTAACATTATTTACAGGGTTACTTCTTTAGGAACTAAACTTTTAGAATCTAAAGCAGCTAATTCAAAAAAGCGAACAGGAAAGAACCTCAGATTTTTCATCTGCTTCTGTCTTTTGGAAGGTAGAATAAGATAACAAAATAATTTATTTCCTATGTTAACATCTCTGCAATGATGATTTCATAAAGGTAACAGGAAAGAAATGAGAAACATTTTTCTCAGTGTAATATGTCTAATTTAGCTGATGCTAGAAAAAAAATAGTATCTTTTGTACTATTTTGTACTATTGAAAACTATTTTGAATCTAACCATTTATTACAACTAAACCACTTTAAATTAAACAATTCTTAAGAATGAAATATTCTTAATTTGCACTTTACTTTTACTGTTTGGACTGTTGTGTGTTTTGAAAAATAGATTATTTAGAAACTAGTTATGTTACACTTCGGTCTTTAAATAATTAACCTAGTATATACATAACAATATATGATGTTTTCCATGGTGAGCTTAACAACAATAACAACATTTATTAAAAAGGCTAAAATAATTTCTGGTGGTATTATCTGTACATTAAAATTTTGTTTAGTCACAATCTTTCACTTTTCACATTCTGGACAAGCATTGCTCATGTATCCTAGCAAAAGATGTTACATATGTGCATAAGTGTAGTCAGTAGCATATGCCTTTTTAAAAATATCAAACATGCAAAGAAACAAAAATAAGTCCAAAATATCTGTATTACATCCAGAAATGCCAACTTTGCAACCAATATTTCTCATCCATAACTATGGCACTCTAAGGATACCTGCATACATGCAAATGCTTCTCTGGGATCAGTAACGCAGCAGGGATTGCTTTTTCCTTCCAGTAACATATACCTAAAACCAGTTTATTGCATTTGGCAATTGTACTAAAAAAAAATCTCATTGTCAACCAATATACTGTAATTCATTTAATTTGAAATCAAGTGAAAAATTGATTTAAATTATTTTATTAAAACAAATTAATGGTAATTCTTTTATAAGAAGTTGCCTCAACCACAATGAGTTTGACATGCCTGCTCTAGATAGTTGAATGCTCCAAAATAAATTCTAGACCAGGCCTGTACATGCAGCCTGCCAAGCACCCTTGGACAGAACACAGACTTTTTTTTTAAAAGTAATAAAACCACCACCACTGCCCTGAAAGTCATGTTGCCTAGTGCCTCCATGGCTTACCATGACCACGAACTCCAACACTGTAGATGCTCCTCTAGTCACCAAATAATTGATTAGCCCACCAGCATTCCCTTGCAGACCACAAAGATTTTTAATTTATCAGTGTGGGCCTTTCCCTTCTACAAGTTGCACAGACCTCTTCTAGATTTTCCTCTTGCCTTTCCGAGTTAGCTCCTTGGTCTGTCATTGAGCAAGAATGGACTTTGTAGGGAAGCATATTATCATTTGATGTATATTTAACATATGTTCTACCTTTATTTACCGATTATATAATATTTGTATGCAATCCACATGGCAAGGTTTGGGGCAACTTACAATAGAAAAAATATATATTTTTAAAATCCTAAGTTTAAAACATAAAAGCAGGGCTTTTTTCTCATTGAACGCTCTGAATGGCATTCCGGCACCTTTTTTTTGCACACACACAAAAAAACAACTTTTGCGCAAGCTATGCTACTCCCTCCCACAAGCTATGTTACTCGAAAGCCAATAGGAATTGCTTCTGAGCGTGCCAAAAGACCCGGCCGGCAAACGTTGCTCCGGCAAGTTGTCTGTAGCGAAGGTGAGTTGGCAGGAAGTTTGCATCCCTCCCTGCTGCCCAACTCCACCATCTCAACTAGGTAAGTAAGAGAGGACAAGGAGTGGGAGGTGGGTTCTGCAGAGTCCATGTGCACTCCTTCCTTGTGCTCACCCGTGTCAGCCAGGCTGGTGGCCTACCCAGTGCTGGACCTGCACCACTGTTGCCTTGCCCTATGCACCTAAGTGGCTGCCCTGCATCGCCTGGCCCGCCACGCCTCCACCGCCTGCCCTGCACAGCCCCACCATATAGAGTGGGCCCCACTGCTCCCACTGCACTAGCTGTGCCAGCTCTGGCCCTGCGGGGCAGCCCACCACCAACACCCCTCATGCCCGTGACTGCAGCAGCGCCACCCCCCCACCTCCTGCACCCGCCAAGATGAGAGTTCCAGCACCTTTTTTTGTTTTAGAAAAAAAGCCTTGCTAAAGGTAGACAAGAGTCCTTAGGTTGACTGTTATAAGTCATTTTTCTCTAAACGCTCCTGCTCATTGGCTACAATCGGATGAAGGAAAGCTACCTGATATCAACTTAAGAAAGTTGTGCTTCCTTTTTCTGGTTATTTGGCTATCACTTTTCATAGAATACAGTAGAGATAATTGAACAAACTATGTTGCCTAACATTCTTGATTAAATTATCTTTCCATTGATATGTAATTTTATGGTAATACTTCCCCCCCAAAAAAAAGTGGTGTTGTTAGCCATCAAACCTCAAAAATACACTTTTTCCCAAAAGGTTTCCACAATTTTGGCCACTACTGTATGTTTCTGCACAGGCAGTTCCATATAAGGGTTTCTAGAATGTCTTCTTCCATGACCCACACAATGTCTGTCAATAAGTTCTCTTCTGGGGCCAACTATAATCTGCGAGAGGACAAGAAAAAATAACTCTTTCTAGGACTTTTCAGGCCTGGACCTCTGTCCGACTTTCCTCACTGAGATCTGTTAGGCATATGGTGTTAGCCTACAATGTTGGGTTGAAAATATATTAACCATAATGCTATGTCTTTAAGTAGTTAATTGGCCAATGGGTGTGTAAGTGTTCTCATGGCCATAAGAGGAAGCTAGGAACGTAGCTTCTCTCTCTCTCTGAATTCACTATTACTCTCTCTACTATTACTGTTTTTGCTCTGCTGTTGGTTTACTACTGTTGTAAACCTGAACTGTGTATTGACCTCTGGACCGGTAAGAAGACTTTGTAGTTTGGATTACTCCTTGGACTGTTGCTATTGTTTATGACCTGGACTGTTTATTTTTGACTGTGCATTTTTGTTTTTACACCACCTCAAATAAACTACTTTTTTGCTTTTATAACTCAGTGTACTCTTGTGGTTTCTGTGTGACTCTTGCTGCTCTCAGTACTCTTCCTTGTCTGTGCAACTCTTTGGTAGCACAAGGAGACCTCTGCACAACAAAATTCCTTAACAAAATTCCACCCAGCTCCCAATCTCTTTCTACCAGCCATTCTGCTCAAGAGGTCTGTCTTTTGGACCTCGCTTCCTTCTGAGGAATCTCTACCTGTGGGTTCTGTTTATTCCTGGATACCCTGCAGGCCACACCATTCAAAAACAATTTCAACAGCATTCGACCATCTCCTCTCCTGTTGAAGTTAACCCTTCTGCCCTTTGACCTGTTTTCACTTGCAAGGCACACAGGTAGCTATATCCAGATGTTGGGCACTTAGCTTCTTTGTATCTAGCTAACAATGAATCTGTTTTTGGCATGCAGGAAAAAAATAATAATAACCTCAGCACCTTTAGGACAATTTACCCCATTCTTTCCCGCCCCGCCTTCCTTAACATAAAGCTTGCTTTATTTCCAAGTGTTTTATCTTCGACTTGGTTCGAGCCTTTTACTTGAATGTCTTCAATCGCTTGCTTTGTCTTCTCTCCTTTGTAGTTTGGGATTCTTCCTCACTTTCTTGTAAAGCTGATTCTTCTTTTGAGCTGCAAACTTTTATTGTCTCTGGGCTTTTCCCCTTGAACAAATGCAAGAGAATTTGTAAAATAACCTTCAACCTGCTCCATCGGTTCTATTCCCACCAGCAATGGGCTCGCTGCTTCAGCATTTCCCCCTGCCACAGGTTGGATATAAATTGAGATGGTAATAACAGCAGTGACTGCCACTCAGATAGGCTTCCTCCGCAACATAAAGGAGGTCAGCTTTTCAAACTGCTAAGGAAAATAGAGTGGTTTTCCTACTGAAACCTTCCACCTTTGAAGTAATAGAATTAGACGATGGCTACACAAGGGGGAGGGCATCCCCCAGTTGGGCCAACTCTTAAATATGATTCTCATTATATGGGCTGTAAGAATCACCAAATAGGCCTTATATAATTTCCAGTCTCAAGGTTACTTCAGATGACCAGTAGCCAAAAGAAAAAAAAAAGCAGAATGAACAACAACAACAACAACAACAATAACAACAACAACAACAACAACAACAACAACAACAACAACAACAACAACAATAATAATAATAATAATAATAATAATAATAATAATAATAATAATAATAATAATGTTGGAAGGACCTTGGAGGTCATCTAGTCCAACCCCCTGCTCAGGCAGGAAACCCTATGCCATTTCGGACAAATGGCTGTCCAGGCTCTTCTTAAAAACTTCCAATGTTGGAGCATTCACAGCTTCTGGAGGCAGCTTGTTCCACTGGTTAATTGTTCTAACTGTCAGGAAATTCCTCCTTAGTTCCAGGTTGCTTCTCTCCTTGACTAGTTTCCATCCGTGGCTTCTTGTCCTGCCTTCGGGTGCTTTGGAGAATATAATAATAATAATAATAATAATAATAATAATAATAATAATAATAATAATAATAATAATAATAACAACAACAACAACAACAACAACAACAACAACAACAACAACAACAACAAGTTGGAAGGGACCTTGGAGGTCATCTAGTCCAACCCCCTGCTCAGGCAGGAAACCCTATACCATTTCAGGCAAATGGCTGTCCAGTCTCTTCTTAAAAACTGCCAGTGTTGGAGCATTCACAGCTTCTGGAGGCAGGTTGTTCCACGGGTTAATTGTTCTCACGGTCAGGAAGTTTCTCCTTAGTTCTAGGTTGCTTCTCTCCTTGGTTAGTTTCCGTCCGTTGCTTCTTGTCCTGCCTTCAAATGCTTTGGAGAAAAGCTTGAGTCCCTCCTCTTTGTGGCAGCCCCTGAGATATTGGCACGCTGCTATCATGTCACCCCTCGTCCTTCTCTTCATTAAACTAGACAAGCTCTTTTTCTCTAGCAACTCCTTTGAAGCAATAGCTGCAATGAATCTTGGAATGGAATGCAGGAAGAAACACAAGAAAACTATCTTAGTGCTTAGTCATGGGTGCATCTTTTGCCATCTATTCTGTGCCTTAAAAAAAAAAAAGAACCTTGGGCCTTTATTTGAGACTCCTAACTAATGGAAGTCAGCCGTTGGAGATGACCAGAATGAGTCTGAGGGAGGGGTCAAACGCACCATCAGTCTTGAATCCCTTCACACCCACAAAAGATCTACGCCCATCCCCCCTTGAATCCCTTTATACACGTTTGAACTGCAGGGATCTCCTGATTTTCCTGGTGCTTGACACGGGTGTGTGATAAAATATAGTTTGCTTTTGCATAAACACATACAAGATGTAATTTATTAATCCTTCCAACTTGAAAATAATGTCAGGACAATTTGCTAGCCTCACTTACTAGGATTCTGGAAAGTGGGGCATTGATTGGGCATCGAGGCCAAACCCAGGGCAAACTTTTCCAAGTGAGATGAAGATAGCTGTATGTTAATGTGCCTCCCCTGTACTACTTAATTTCCAGCTTTTCAGACTTTAGAGAAGGGTTTGCAGTGCATTTGAGGGAAGCAGAGAAATTCTGTCACGGAGGCAGAGAAAATACAGGCTTTTCCCTTCTTTTCTTGAAAGACACCTGTACCAATGTTGTCTTGAGTTTTAATAAAAGTAGATAGCAAGCATGAGGACTTGCAACCTAGCCTTGGCAATAAATCAGATATCCTGACATTTCAAGACTTGGCAGGAAACTCCCAGCCCTGGCTGAGCTAGATTAAAATCTTTATTGCAAACAAAATGGAAGCCAGACCAAAAAGAGGTATGTCTACACTTTCAGTGAGAAATCGTAAACTTTACTGTTATACCCTCCAGGGTTGAACATGGGTCTGATTCCTTCTACCCTTTCCAAATTTCCAAGATTCATGGCATTGTTTAGGATGGTCTTGAAGCCAATGGATATTGTGCATTGATCTTTTGCTCTCGTAACCCAGTTTTAACTTCGCTGCAGATGGGTGTTGCTTGCTTTTGTTTCAGCTTGTGATAAACGACACCTTGGGAAGCCAATCCCAGTGAGAGGCAGTGATTTTATTGTTGTTGTTGTTGACAGAAACTGGTACCAACTGTCCGTCTGAATAGGAATCGTGGGACATAGATCAACCCTGCAACTCTTCAAAGGAGAATGAATTGTATTTCGCATTTTGATGAATTGTACTTTGATCCTGTGAAGTCCTGATTTCACCGTCTTCATCCAGCAGGTTAAACTTACAAGGTTCATTGACGTTTCTACAGAGCCTTGGTGGAGCAGTGGGCTAATGCCTCCTTAAGTAACACCAGCTGCCTGCAATTAGTGCAGGTTTGAGTCCCACCAGGCTCAAGGTTGACTCAGCCTTCCATCCTTCCGAGGTAGGTAAAATGAGGACCCAGATTGTTGGGGGCAATAAGCTGACTTTGTAATAATGCCGCTTGGGTGTGTGTGTGTGTGAAAGCCCTAATAAGCAGGCATATACATAGAATGAAGGCTACTGCTAAGCTTGTAAGCCGCCCTGAGTCTTCGGAGAACGGCGGGATATAAATGGAATTAAAATAAAAAATCTTTTATAAAAATAATAATAAAAAAGGTTAAAAGCCCTGATATCTGATTCCTAGTGATTATAACAGTGCAGTTTTCTTGGCAGTATTATGGAAGTGACACATTGAGGAGACTTTGGAAAAAGTGCAGAGAAGAGCAACAAAGGGGACTGGAGGCTAAAACATATGAAGAACGGTTGCAAGAATTGAGTATGTTTAGTTCAATGAAAAGAAGGACTAGGGGTGACATGATAGCACTGTTTCAGCATCTAAGGGGTTGTCACAAAGAAGAGGGGGGGTGTCAACCTATTCTCCGAAACACCTGAGAGCAGAACAAGAAGCGATAGATGGAAACTAATCAAGGAGAGAACCAACCTTGAACTGAGGGGAAATTTCCTGGCAATTAGAACAATTAATCAGTGGAACTGCTTGCCTCAAGAAATAGTGGGTGCTTCATCCATGGAGGTTTCTAAAAAAAGAGATTGGATGACCATTTGTCTGAAATGGTATAGGGCAGGGATAGGCAACCTTGGCTCTTTTATGACTTGTGGACTTCAATACCCAGAATTCCTGAACCAGCCATGCTGACTCGGGAATTCTGGGAGTTGAGGTCCACAAGTCATAAAAGAGCCGAGGGTGCCTACCCCTGGCATAGGTTCTCCTCCTTGGGCAGGAGGTCAGACAAGATAGACCTTCAAGGGGGTCTTCCAATTCTGTTATTCTATACAGATTCTTCCACTTTTCTTGGGTAGTCTTTCATTGAAGAAGTAATTAGGTCCAAAACAGCTTAGCTTCCCAGACCGGGCAGATTCATTTGCTTATTCATGTTGAGTTAGTCCACTTCTTCAAGATATTGCAGATATTTAGAAGTGTTGTCCAGCACACTCTGGAATCGTACCTCTTCTCATCTGCAGAAAAGGATCACAGTTCACAGCATAAGGAGACTCTGAGAATCCCATTTTTACTTTCCAAAATGAAGCTTTGTATTGGGCAGAGAGCGCTGATGTCTGCCTTCTCATTCAGAGGCTCTGGGTGGCAGGATTCCAAAATGTCTCAGACCGAACATTTGAAGTACCCAAATGCTAACCTTTTGGCGAAGCAAAGTGTTTCCTTCCTGGGTTGTTCAAAATGCAAGCTGCGCTCTAGCTGTTAAAATGCAAAGCTCTTTTCACGTCACTGCAGAAAGGCTTGGTGTTCTAAACATTTCTGCTTGTGACGGCAACAATAATTTAGATGGGACTTATCAGAGGGAATATTTAAAAAAATTAAACCCCTGTTTGAATGTGGTTAAATAAATAGAAAGATTTTGGATATAAATGAATTTTGGTTTAAGAGGGATGAGCCCCTCAAGTAACCTAGTATTTTGTCTTTCTTTCTTTCTTTTTCTTCTCTTTTTGACATGAGAAATATAAAAAGGTTGGGATGGTTTACATAAAGGAAATGTCTTAGATACTTAAGTGTAATTGATCTTGAGGAAACTTCAATGGATAAAAATGTTTGGAATAGATCTAAAAGATTAGATAATTGGATTTATTAAATGGAACATTTAAAGATTAGACATATGTTTGAGTCTGGTTAAAAAGAAGAGAAAAATTCTGGATATAAATGTCCATTAGCCTAAGAGGGACATGTATTTTAAGTAGTATATTATCTTCTTATTTCTTTTTTTCCTTTTTTTCTTTTAAGACATGAGAAAGGTAAATGTGTCAGGATGGCCTGTATGAGGAACAAGACTTAAATACTTAAGTGTAATTAACTTTGAGAAAATCTCAACCGGTAAGAATGTTTTGAACATTGCGGGAAAAACAAACTTAAACAAGAATTTTGTAAACAGGATCTATGACGAGGGATGATCGGTTAGAAAAAGAAGCTTTGTATTGATGTGGTTATTATTTGCGGAAATATTAGAAAAAAATGTTTATCTTTAATTGTTATTTGTCAAAATAATAAGAACTGTGTTAATTCAAGGTTGGCAAAAGAGAATATTATTGGAAGAAGAGAAAATCAAGGAAAGCTATTATGTGGACTATAGAATTATAGAAACTCATTTGTTATTGATTGTTTTTTTAAATATAAACCCAGATAACATGCTGTTTACCAAATGTTAAGGTGATTATGTTAAAAAAAATCAATAAAATATATATATTAAAATTAATAAGGGACACGGTGGCTCAGTGGGTTAGGACGCTGAGCTTGTCGATCAGATGGTCGGCAGTTTGGCGGGTCAAATCCCGAGTGCCGCGTAGCAGAGTGAGCGCCTGTTACTCGTCCCAGCTTCTGCCAACCTAGCAGTTCGAAAGCATGTAAAAATGCAAGTAGAAAAATAGGGACCACCACGGTGGGAAGGTAACAGCGTTCCGTGCGCCTTTGGCGTCTAGTCATGCCGGCCACACGACCACGGAGACGTCCTCGGACAAGCGCTGGCTCTTTGGCTTTGAAACGGAGATGAGCACCGGCCCCTAGAGTCGGAAACGACTAGCACGCATGTGCGGGGGAACCTTTACCTTTACCTTTACCTTTATTAAAATTAATAATTTAGATGTATGAATTTATATACACCGTGTGCCTTCTAGGTCAGGCTTTACTCCTGGCAACGGTTTGGACAAAGTCATGCAACTTTCTTGACAAGATTTTTTGTTTTTGAAAAGGTTTGCCGTTGCCTTCAGTTCAGGTTGAGAAAGAGTGATTAGCAGACAGTTGATATTTGGTTGGAGAAATTGGATGATGGGGTCCCTGGTGCTCTCTGAACGTGGCTGTTTTCTTGCAGACATATCATTACCCAAAGTATCCAGAAGCTGTGAATGCTCCAACACTGGAAGTTTTTAAGAAGAGACTGGACAGCCATTTGTCTGAAATGGTATAGGGTTTCCTGCCTGAGCAGGGGGTTGGACTAGATGACCTCCAAGGTCTGTTCCAACTTTATTATTATTATTATTATTATTATTATTATTATTATTATTATTATTATTATTATTATTATTATTATTATTAATCGCACAGTCAGCCAGATGTTCAGACTGGATTTGGATTTTTTGTCTACCTATCCAGTCTTTACCAAGGACCTGGGATAGGCAGATGTGGATGTTTGATGGTGTTACAGATATCGTCGCAGGATGGAAACAGTTCCTAGTAAGGCTGCCTCTTGCAATTGACTAATGGCGAATTTGTCAGTGCCAATGGTGTTCACATGGTGCTCCAGTTGTTGTTGTTGTTATTGTTATTTAGGAAACATCATCAGTGCTAGTGAAATAGTGTTGATGATGTTATCTAGTTTGGTAATGAAAAGTATGCCAATCCCCCCTCCACACACAACCCTCTGAAAGCTCAACCCTGAGTTACAAATATTCTATTGGAAAGTCAGAGTCTTTCATGACGCTGAAAAGAGATGGGAGAACTTCATCCATTTGGAAGTCCCTGGCTCTTGAATTTCTCGGGCTGTCAAGATGCTGTGAATATCGACAAATGTAACACGGGCCTTCTGTAAGAGGGAAAGGCGAAGGAGGAGAGATGGGTTTCACCTGATTGCTCTTTGCAGAATTGGAAAGCATGTTTGTGTGTGCGGACACGGTGAGGAAAGTCAGTTTTCCTCTGCATGGATTGCTTACAAATTTGGGTGACGTTGAGAGGGAAGAGCAGTATTGGCAGGAGCATGTGGATGGTTGCATTTCGTTAGATGTGTGCAGAACCCACTGAAATCTTTGCAGAACCACACGGAACCCAGTATGAAGAAACCTAGCTAGAAACTAAAATACTGTGGTTATTGGGGACGTCTGTAGACTTTAGGATATCAGGATGCATTTAAAAATGCAACAACAACAACAACAACAACAACAACAACAACAACAATAATAATAGAGGTGGAAGGGATATTGGAGATCTTTCTAGTGCAGCCCCCTGCTCAGGCAGGAGAACCTATACCATTTCAGACAAATGGCTGTCCAGTCTCTTTATAAAAACGTCCAGTGTTGGAGCATTCACTGCTTCTGGAGGCAAGTTGTTCCACTGCTTAATTGTTCTCACTGTCAGGAAATTCCTCCTTAGTTCTAGGTTGCTTCTTTCTCTGATTAGTTTCCATCCATTGGTTTTTGTCCTGCCTTCAGGTGCTTTGGGGAAGAGCTTGACTCCCTCTTTTTTGTTGAAGCTCCTGAGATATTGGAACACTGTTTTCATGTCACTTTTAGTCTGTCTCTTCATTAGACTAGACATACCCAATTCCAGAAACCATTCCTTATATGCTTTAGCCTCCAGTCCCCCGATCATCTTTGTTGTCCTCTCTGTATCCTTTCTAGAGTCTCAACAACTTTTTTACATCGTGGTGACCAAAACTGGATGCGGTATTCCAAGTGTGGCCTTACCAAGGCATTGTAAAGTGGTATTATCACTTCACGTGGTTTTGATTCTGTCCCTCTGTTAACGCAGCCTAGCACTGTGTTGGCTTTTTTGGCAGCTGCAGCACACGGCTGGCTCATATTGAAGTGATTGTCCACTAGGACTCCGAGATCCCTCTCACAGTTGGTACTGTTGAGCAAGGTACCACCTATACTATACCTGTGCATTTGATTTTTCCTGCCTAAATGTAGAACCTTACTTTTTTCACCATTGAATTTAATTTGTTAGATAGGGCCCATATTCAAGTCTGTCAAGATCCTTCTGTATGAGTCTTCAGATAGCTTCCTTCCCAGCTTAACTTTGTCTTTTCTCCCCCTGACAGTTGGCCTCAATTAAAAAAAAAGCATTCAATTGGCAACCGACCATTCCATTGATTTTCTAAAAACGTCTTTTGCTTTACATAAGGCCCAGAGGCATTCTTGAAAACTCAAATTATTCTGGAAACCGGTGCTTTTGCCTAGGCTATTTAATTGTGTTTAATTAAAGGAATCTAAAAATAAAGTCAGATGAAGATGGAGCTCATCAGGTATGAAGGGAGGTGTCTTCCACTCAAGGTACATTATTTTAAACTCTTCATTAAAATGGTATTCATGTCGTTTACCATTACGTATCGGCATAAACCGAACAGAACCGCTTCATTCTTTACTACAGAGAATGAAAACTGAGTTGTTGCCAAATGCAGTTTTAATTATCCTTAACCAGCCATGGAGATGGTTGGAAATCTAATTAAGCAACAGCTGAAGATTTCAGCATGCTTACTTTTAACGGGATGTCCTTACGACCGGGAGCAAGCGCAAAGATTGGGTTTCCTACCCAAGTAAATTGTTCTTATGATGAAAGATCAGCCTGAAAAATATTTCTAAAACTGTGTTTCTGAGAAAAGAAGTGTCTTAAGAAATTTAGATTGATGTGTGGAAGCGGAATGCCTGAAATCTCACTTTATTTCCTAACTATTGCTTGTGTTTTCTGTCCAAGAATAGAAAAGAGAGTATTGAATAAGTGGCCAAACACATCATCATAGTGCGATTCTGTGCTTAAATGCTATATGCAGACAGGAAGAGATTGTATTCTGGGGATGTTTTCCATCGTTAGACTGGTTTTATTCTGTTTTCATATCTGTCTGTGCATGCATTTGTTTGCATTCACATAACATTTGGATTACGTTTCTTCTGCGTATTATTATTATTACTACCAGTACAACTATATTCTGAGACCATTTTATTCCCAGCTTTATAAATTTGTTTGCACATTTAATTAAAATGTTTCTGCATATTGCTTTCTCTCCATATGCGCTTTGGGGGCATGCATTGTTTCAGCTGAAAACTCCTCTAAAAACAATGAAAGGTGAGAATTTTAATGTCTTCATCCACAGCATTTGGACATTGTAGCAGGAAGTTGTGCTAAGGTTTAAAGGCAGATTGGTGTCACTGATTCGGCATCAAAGCCTTTTCCAACCCCATAGCAGCTGCATAGCAGTGAAATAATTGTAAACATGCGCTTCTCCTTTCAGCCTCTATTTCAAAATTCAGTGCAGAGTTGACAATGACTGTGAACCACATTTCATTGAATATGCGTAGAAATTCTTGAAGTTTGGAAAAGATTGGAAGTTGGGGCTGGCCTGTTATGTGGGTAGAGTTGTTGACTACAGTTTAGACTTCACCCACTGTCAGATGTTATTGAAGTTTTGATTTTTGGTATCATGGCCCACTGGACTTAGAAGAAGCAGGAGAGAAAGAGTATTCATAGATTTGTATGGGGGAAAAGACTTGAAAACACCATGGATACCCAATAAAGACAAACACATGGGTTATAAAATAAATCAATCCAAAGTGCTCACCGGACTCAAATTATCATTATTTTAGAGACATTATCTGAAGATCTGGCTCCTTGAGTAGGTCCATAATGGGAAATATGGACGGGAAGAGAAGAGCAGCAAGGTGAATGAACAGCAGCTTTGACTGCCCCATTGGAAGATCTGAAGGACCAGACTGGGGATAGATCATCCTGGAGAAGTTCTATCTATATGGTTGCTAACAGTTCACATCAGTTTGATGGCATGCAATCTATCAAGATTGGCATGCAATATGACATGCAAATCGATCAGCATTAAAAACTAGAGTTGACTAAATAAAACCATGCTGCTTTAATTGCGAAAGAAACTTGTTAAAACCACAAGGACAAAAATTCCAAGTTTGATTAATTGCATTCTTCTTTTATTTTTCCCCCCTGTGGACCTTCTTTTGACTATCTAGAGTTGGTGGGCGCTCATAAATAAGCATGCAGAATTTGCAGAAATTAATGGTCATTTTTGCTTTTGGCCTGATTAATGCGTATCATTACTAATGCTTATCTAAGAATTTGTGCTGATCAGGTTTTTTATTATACTTTGCAATGTAAATATAATACTCATGTCTCTTGTGCATATTGCCCAGGAAATAGGGTGTTCTGTCCCAGCCTACGACCATCCTTGTTGCATCACAAGAACAACCCCTTTTTTAGTAGGCTGGAAAAACCAACCCTTTTTTTCATATACAGTCCTCATAATTATTTCCTCAAAACAAAAACAACAGAATACTTTTCCAACGAATAATTGGTTCAAACAGCAAAACAGAGCAGCAGTTAAACAAGAATGTCACTGGTAAAACAAACAGACCATGGTTCCCTTGAAGTTCTTTACAAACGGTTGCCTTCAGCAACCAGCACCACCCACACCTTCCCTTTTTATTAAGCAGCCCCAAGGCGTGTCTTCTCAATGCCTTCTCCTCCTCCCTTGGAGCCACCCCATTGCCTCCCTCTGTCCTACTCTTGTTGCCTGTCGGCATTTGCAAACGTCTATGATGTCTTTCAGCTGTAAGTCCTCAGAGTCTGACTCAGCTTCCAAGCACAGTTGGGTCACAGCCTGAGCATAAATGAAAGGGCCAGGCTCTTCATCAGATTGTGAGTCTTGTAATGCATCAGAGCCTCCCTCCGACTCTGTTGGCTCTTCAAACCCCTCCTCCTCCTCCTCCTCCGATTCCCCCGGACTCAGCTTTTGGGAGCACAGGCTGGCATGGAATCACAACATAGGGAGATATAATCAGGATTCTGCAAATGACTGCAAAGATAAAGTTGATGAAGTTATGCAAACATTATTAGCAGGTTATACTATAATAAAAGAGAACGTAAATAACAACAGGGTGTTAGGAAAGAAGGGAGCATGAGAAAGAGACTTAAAATAACCCCACCTTGATTCTGTGTAGTATAAGAAGATTCTGTTAATACAACAGAAATAATAACTCCACTTATAAGTCCATAATAATGCAATATGTAATGATAACTCCAACTAAGATGGTCAAAGGCTTGGAGACTAAAACATACAAAGAACGGCTATGGGACTTGGGTTTGACTAGTCTAAAGAAAAGAAGAAATAGGGGAGACATGATAACAGTATTCCAGTATCTGAGGGGCTGCCACAAAGAAGACGGGGTCACGTTGTTCACCAGAGCACCTGAGGGAAGGACAAGAAACAATGGTTGGAAGATGATGAAAGAGAGAAGCAACCTGGAACTAAGGAGAAACTTCCTGACAGTGAGGACAATCAACCAGTGGAAAAGCTTGCCTCTAGCAATCGTGGGCACTTCATCATTGGAGATTTTTAAGAAGATACTGGACATTCCCCTGTCTGAGACGGTAAAGGTTCTCCTGCTCGAGCAGGGGGCTGGACTAGAAGACCTCCAAGGTCCCTTTCCTATTCTATTCTATTCTATTCTATTCTATTCTATTCTATTCTATTCTATTCTATTCTATTCTATTCTATTCTATTCTATTCTATTCTATTCTATTCTATTCTATTCTATTCTATTCTATTCTATTCCTAGTATTTCTCACAGGGTCTGTTTCCTGAACTGACATGTGTTGAACAGCTGTGTATAATTTTGATTCACTTTGAAATCATCATCATCATCGCCACCACCACCATCATTCTAGCCATTGTCTATCCACTACAAGATGAAGGCTCCTGCCGCATGTTTCCAACCTATACGGTCCCGGGCTTTCTTTTTCCAATTGGGCCCACCATACATGTCGTTGATCCGTCTTGTTTTAGGTCTCATTCGTGGACGCTTTTTATCAAGTGGGATCCATTCTCTGATTGCCTTGGCCATAGTTAAATCACTGAACTGAATCAGTTGGGTTGGCATAATGATTTTTCTTCTTCAGTTCAATTACCTGAATTGACTTGATTGGGCTTTTCTGCACATTGATTCAAATTTCCACTGTATCAGTTTTAGTTGGAATCAACTAAAGATTGAGAAAATCTACATTGACCGCTCAATATTCTTCCTAATGGAAGGACAATGACCGCTCTAGTAGTAACTTTTATTGCCCAAGCACATTCTTTCTGGAATCCAGTGCTTATGATGTGTGGCTTTGTGGAACTGCAGCACCACTAGCTGTGGTGGCGCAGTGGTTAGAATGCAGCACTGCGGGCTAATTCTGCTGATTGCCAGCAGTTTGGCAATTCGAATCTCACTGGCTCAAGGCTGACTCAGCCTTCCATCCCTTCAAGGTTGGTAAAATGCAGACTCAGATTGTTGGGGGCAATAGGCTGACTGTAAATTGCTTAGAGAGGGCTGTAAAGTACTGTGAAGTGGTATATAAATCTAAGTGCTATTGCTATTGCAGGCTACCTCTGCCCACAGTCAGGTGTTCGATCCTGACTGGGTCAAGGTTGACTCAATCTTCCATCTTTCCGAGGTCAGTAAAATAAGGACCCAGATTGTTGGGAGCAAATGTGCTGACTCTGTCAACCCCTTAGAGAGGGCTGTAAAGCACTGTGAAGTGGTATACAAGTTTAAGCTGACTCTGTAAACTCCTTAGAGAGATCTGTAAAGTGGTATATAAGTCTAAGTGCTATTACTATTGCTATTGCAGGCTAACTCTGCTCACAGTCAGGAGTTCGATCCTGACCGGCTCAAGGTTGTCTCAGCCTTTCATCCTTCTGAGGTGGGTAAAATGAGGACCCAGATTTTGGGGGGCAATACGCTGACTCTGTAAACTGCTTAGAGAGGGCTGTAAAACACTGTGAAGCAGTATATAAGTCTAAGTGCTATTACTATTGTCATTGATACAACTTTTTTTTAATTCAACTGAGCGGTAAGAAAATGTCTAAAGTAGTATAGCAAAGCTATTCTAGTTTTTATTTTTTATGGCTAAAGCTACCTGTGAATAACTGTAGGGGATGGTTGTCAAAGATAAAGGATGTAACAACAAATGTATACTTCTGTGATAATGTCATTTGTTATGTCAATGAAAATCTTCTACTTGAGTTCCGGTTAATGACAGTCGTTATTCTCTGCCTGCTTCTCTTACTTTCTCAGGTGACATTTTTGCTGCAGGGGACTTGGCAAGAACTAAAGAAATTGTAGATATGTAATATTCTGCTGAATTCCAGTAAGAGGTGGTCAGATCAGCAGTTTCTTATAAGAAACAAACTGCATTGTACACAAAGATTGCCGAATGTAGTAAGAAGGATAAATGTAAGGAGTAAAGCATGTGTGAAAATGCTTAGTCAATGGCTCAGCCCTGAGCAGAAAGTAAAGCACAGATGTTGATGTCTCCTTGCTTCCTTTATGTATTTATAGGGAAATGGAAAATGATTGTTGATGGTGACGTTAAATACGTGTGGGTTTGAGACTTGAATAACAGAATAACAGAGTTGAAGGGACCTTGGGGGTCTTCTAGTCCAACCCCCCCGCTCAAGCAGGAGACCGTGTACCATTCCAGAGAAGTGGCTGTTCTTAAAACCTACAGTCATGGAGCATTCACAACTTCTGAAGGCAAGCTTTTCCACTGGTTAATTGTTAGGAAATTTCTCCTTAGTTCTAGATTGCTTCTCTCCTTGGTTAATTTCCATCCATTGCTTCTTGTCTTGCCTTCAGGTGCCTTGGAGCAGGGGTTGACCCAGTGGTGGGATTCAAATATGTGAACAACTGGTTCTCTGTGTGGATGCCACTTCCGGAAGTCCATTCTGGGCCTGGGCAGCCAAAAATTAGCTACCGGTTCTGCCGAAGTGGTGCAAACTGGCTGAATCCCACCACTGGGCTGTCCCCATCTTCTTTGTGGCAGTGTCTCAAATATTAACTAAAGCACTGCTATCATGTCACCCCTAAACTAGACACTTTTCTTTTCACTAGACTAGACGTACCCAATTTGTGCTTTTCTGCAACAGTCTTTCATGTGCATTGTGTTGTTGATGGAGAACCTGAATGATTGGCAATGAATTTTAAACAGATTGTATGATGCAACCAAAAATATGGACCTGTAAATTAATGTACTTCACATTTTAAATTTCTTTGGCTTCCTATTCCTCATTCTCTTTCTGTGCTTTTAATCTGAACCCCTCATCTTGAAAGGGAATAGCATTATGGATGGATGGATATGTTCTGTACCAGCCTGCTACCGGCCCTGCAGAAAAGGCAGGGACAACCCCTTTACAAACGGCAAGAGGCTGGAATAAAGCCTGCCAAATTTATTAACATAAAACAGACACCAACCATGAAACAGGAGCTATGAAACAGGAACTATTCAAGCGGTTGCCTTCAGCAAACCAGCCCTCCCACGCATTCCCCCTTAAATACAGTTCAGGGCGTGGCTTCTCTCTGCCTCCTTCCGAGGAGCCCCATTGCCTTCCTCTGTTTACTCCTGATTGACTGCCTCCTGCGTCGGGCGTCCTTGAACAGGGCCAGCTGTGGGTCATCTTCATCCACGCTGTCAGGCTCACACAGCTGGGTCTGCGTCATGACCAGATGAGAGGGGCCTGGCTGGGGGCTCTCATCAAGCTCTTCAACACCCCCCTCCTCCTCCTCCTCTGAGTCGTCCGACCCAACTGCCGAACCCACAGGCTGACCCTGAATCACAACAGGATACGTGGACACAGACATGCACGTGTACACACACGCAGTTATTTATTTGACAAATTCCTTACTGGAAGAGCAAAACACTGGAAGCCAAAAAATCTTAAAATAAGCATGTGATTTCCAGACTGTCGCTGTTTTGAATTTAGCAATAATATTTCCTGATTAATCTAAGGCTTACATTCTGAACCAATTTGCACACCAGTAATTGTAAGACATTAAATATATCTCCCAGAAGGTTAGCTAGGACATCTTTAGCTGCATTTAACTTTAGACTGCACTCTGCCACAGTATTTTGCTGCTGTATCCCTCTCGGTTATAATAATAGTTGTAATTTCATTAAGTTAAAATAAGATTAAATTCTATTACATGTTATTGTTCTCTGATTTAGGGAGAGACAAAAGTTGATGTATTAGTAATTTATACAGTGCAGAATGTAACACAAAGGATCAGGGAAAAATAAGAATTAGAAACAGACATAGTCAGTGATGGGAGATTAGTTATAAGCTTCCATCTAAACGAACATAACATTTATATAGAAGAGGGGCAAAAGGGTTTGAGATGAAAACATTTCTACTTTTCAACAGCTTTTGAATGGATCCAATTATCTCAGTGGAAATGTTCAGATGTCAGAATAAGATATTCCAAATCATATGATAAGTGACCTGATCCTGAACAGGCTGATCCAACTTCCTATTTCAGTCAAAATGGCCTGTTTTATGATCAAACTGCTTTCACAGAGGTTGGCACAGATTTGAGATGAAAAAAAATCTTGGGATAAGCATATTATGTCTTCAAAACATTGTGCAGCCTGTTATGGTACATTTGAGACAACTCTGTAATAACTTAAGAGTACTGTGTAATATTAGTAATACTATTTTAAGATGACAAATCTTAAGGCATACTAATTTTGCATTGCAAACAGAAGGTTCTCCTTAAAAGTATAAATCAGACATGTCAAACTCACAATGTCACGTGACATCGTGCAACGTATCGGGATGGTTTTGCCATTGCTGGCAATGGGGTGGGTGCGGTTTCTGAATGATGCATCTAGCCCGTGGGCTGCCAGTTTGACACCCCTGGTATAAATGATTAAGATAAAATCCCCATGGGGATCAATGAGATTACTCTCAAGTAAATTAATATGTGTTTATATGGCCTGCAAAATGGCCACCACCTAGGCTGCCGGTGCCCTGTCCCTTTAAGACTTCTCCCTAACCAGTCCAGCAACTAGTGCCCATAAAAGCTGAGCAGAGAGTCAGCTGGAAGTGATGGTGTTGGAACTGTGTTGTTTTTGTGAAGATTTGTGTTTGTGTTTGTTTGGGGGGGGGGACTTAAACAGCCTGAAGCACCCTAAGGCAAATTTACTTCACTGTTCTCCAGAAATAGGGCTCACAAAGAGCAGAAGTTGTAGTAGAAGAGAGGAAGAATAGTATAGCAAACTCTGAGTAGTAAGGCTTGTGGATGTCTCTCCTAGAGGTCATCTGGAGTTGTGTTGGCTCTTAGGGATTTTAGAACCCACTAACCTGGATATCCATAAAACTTGAACCTGCCCATTGTAAAAAGAAAGGACTCTTAACTTAAGATTATGGACAGTAATCTACACTGCTGGTGGTTAGAGACCTTCCAGTCTAGGAAAATGAGAAAAAGTGGTCCAAAGCATTTACTTCTCCTCTGCCTTGGGACAATGGGAGTAGATTCAAGTGATACTGAGCACCTGGGGCTAATCTGAGTAAGCTTCAATCAGCTACTGAGTACATCAGGGGTCTTCAAACTTGGTCCTTTTATGACTTGTGGACTTCAACTCCCAGAATTCCTCAGCCAGTGTACCTGGCTGAGGAATTCTGGGAGTTGAAGTCCACAAGTCATAAAAGGGCCAAGTTTGAAGACCCCTGGAGTACATGGATCAACATGAGTAAGCTTCAACCTGTTACTGAGCACCTGGAACAACCTTCAACTGCTATGGAGAGTGGTCATTTGCGTCTTAGAAATAGAGATTTTGCCCGTTCTTCTGTTACTCTTGATGAACTTTGTCTTTCTCTTGACTTTGGGCTTCCTGATGGGGGAATTAATTTACTTATTTCCAGAATCCTCTTTGTTATTTCAGTCAGGAACATATGAAATCAGAAGCACTTTCATGGAAATTGCGGTTACTTAAGGCTGCTGGTAGATTGATCCCAGCCTCTTAAGCTCCTGTGTTGGAAAACATTTGATCTTAGTGTTTTGTTTTGATTTCTTTCTTTCTTTTTTTCTGTGGGGGTGAGGAAAAAAAACTCCCTATTCAATTAAACTAAAATAGGAGGCCAAGGAGCATTCAAGGTTAATCTTAAGAAACTTTCAACCAGTAGTAAAAAACCCCAAAAGGGACTGAACGTAGAACCTGTGGCACGGCCAAATCTTTACACACATTTAGAGAGTCATACTATGTACTGGTTGTTCTTTGCTCATCATATGAGTGTGTTTATCCCATGCATTTGTTTTCTTATTAAGATATCTTATTAAGCAATGGAAAGAGAATCTGCCAGCTGTTAAGATACCAGATGATAAGCATTTTTTTAAAAAAAAATCAGAGTTGTGTTAGTTTTGCACCGATGTCATTTGTGAATAATACTGATGAAGATTAACTGTCACAAGTAGCTGGTTCTCTGCTACAAAATCTCTTTTATGTACTCTCCTACTGCTTGGTAAAGGTTATTTTTTTCTCCTTTAAATGCATTGGGGGTCTTATTACTGATAAGTGCTTTTGAGGAGCATTTATTCCTCAGCATAAAGAATGCGCCACTTTAGGGAAAGAAAAATCTGAATGTTGGTTTCTGAGCTATTACATCTGATTTTCAGTGAGAAAATTTGATGCTACAATTCTGGACTTTAAAGATGAGAACTGTTCTCTTAATGCCAACAGAGACTTCTCCCCCCCCTAATGTTGATTCTAATCCTGATAAACCTTATGGAAGATAATATGTGTGTTTTAGTATCTGGGGAAGAAAATATTTAATTTATCTTCCTTCTGTGAAAGTGCTCCTAGTAAAATGAAGATATCTCTACTTAAGGGTTGGCGAGCACGAGAAATAACATTACAGTTAACCGTTAGCTACTGTAATTGAAACAATATATAATTTAATGAAGTGTATGGAACCTATATCTATAATTTTTCTGTGTGATATTCCCATTAAAATACCTTGGTAATCAGAACGGACCTGTATTAAAGTGTAAATTATTTGGAGATGTTGAAAGAAAAATCTTCATCGGGGTCCAATCCAAGCCAGGGATAAACACCATGGAGACTGCTTTAGCAAGAAGGTTGTAATAAATTGAAGAGGAGAGCCAGACAGAAAGATGGCTCTGAAGAAAAAACAACAACAACTAACCACATGGAGCAGGGAGTGGTGGGTTTTTAAACCTTCTGGGGCTCTTGAGGTTGTTTCCTGTTCCTGTTTGAGGCCTTGTATTTCCTGTGTCATGTACTTTGACCTGAGTCTGAGGGTGCCCTTTTGGTATTGGTGGGTTAATCCTATTATGTCTCCTGTCCTTAGAATTTGGGTAGGGATATGTAGATTTTATAAGGGATGCGGTGGCTCAGTGGGTTAGGACGCTGAGCTTGTCGATCAGAAGGTTGGCAGTTTGGCGGGTCGAATCCCAATTACCGTGTAACAGAGTGAGCGCCTGTTACTTGTCCCAGCTTCTGCCAACCTAGTAGTTCAAAAGCACATAAAAATGCAAGTAGAAAAATAGGGACCACCGCAGTGGGAAGGTAACAGTGTTCCATGTGCCTTTGGCGTCTAGTCATGCCGGCCACATGACCACGGAGACGTCCTCGGACAAGCGCTGGCTCTTCGGCTTTGAAACGGAGATGAGCACCGGCCCCTAGAGTCGGAAACGACTAGCACGCATGTGCGGGGGAACCTTTACCTTTACCTATATAGATTTTAGGGGTCTTTGTCTTCCTAATTTCTAGCTTCCTGGCTCCAAACATCCTGAATGGATTATTGAATTTGCATTTGTAAAAGCTGGCCTCTGCCTAGGGGCTGGGGTTGATTCCTTGGGGCTGGTTTTTGCCTTTTTAAAGATCATCTCCATTATTCCTTTGGGGAAATATATTCTGCTTTTTTAATATTTCCCAAAATATTTATTTCTCTGGATTCTTCCCACAGAGAACTGGGTACACAAGAGAAATGGAGAAATGGACTGTTTTTGGTTTCTCTTCCTTTCTTTTTTTTAAATAAGTTGGGCTCTTTCCATTTGGTATCAGATCTTTTTTGAACTTCTGGGTGCAATTTTTTTTCTCTCTCTCCTAATAACAGCCATTAACTGCAACCTTGATTTAGTGAACTTGTATGCAATGGACCGTAGATTCAATAGAAAGCTTCCCATTGCATTTAGATCATTGGAACATGGTCTGTCAATTGGCATTGCTGCATCACTTTTTGCCAATCCGCTTTATTTGAATAATGACATCACTGCAGATGTCCTACAGTCTAACTGCACAAACAACCAAGAATTGTTGTTTGCAAGCAATATATATTGTCGGCATTTTTGTTGACCTTCTCTGTAATATGTATGTTTGTTGTCCGTTGTTTGGCTTTTGCTCAACACAATCAGGTCATTTGAAAGACTAAAACGCAACAAGCCATCCTTGCTTACTTTTCACCTTTATTAGCCAGTGTGAGGGAGGTTGACTGTATTATAAACTCAACCTGCATTGATTAGCGTGTCTGGCTGAGGAATTCTGGGAGTTGAAGTCCACAAGTCATAAAAAGGCCAAGTTTGAAGACCCCTGGTCCAAACCATTTTGCAAACCTAGAGAAGGGCTTACTCAAAGCCCTGAAAATTTCAGTGGATAATGTTCTGCCTTGAACATGCAAAATTACATAAAGTTTCATCATAAAGTGAACCAAATAATTATTTCTTTATCTTGGCTTGAAGTATAGCATTAGCTGAAACTTTAAGGAAATGTGAAATGACTTTACATTCCCTAAAAATACTCCCACATGGTTTTTGGTCTGTCCAAGGAGAGCGAAAACAGTTAGGAATAGATGCTCAACAGAATGGATGAAACTTGGGAGAACTAAAACCAGTACAAATCCAGTCATTACTTGATATGTCACCTAAATTTGCATGCTGCCCTCTGAACAAACTGCACATATGAACATAAATAAGCTTGTTTCCATTTTGTAATCTACAATTCCAGTAGCCATTGCAAAAAAAATGGGTTTTGAGTGATCCTAGAGCGTTGCCTATATTGCATTATTGCTCTGCCTTTCAGATGGCCTTCTTTCAATCCAAGAAATATTCTGGTTATGAACCACCATAGTCTACTGACATCTTTTCTTTATTTCTTGCTCTGACATGGATTCAAGAATTAGGAGATTAGTGGAAATCAGGGACCAACTATTTTGGAGTGGTGACAGAAAGAAAGAAGAATCTGAAGGGATTATAAGTGGCTAAGGAAGATAGGGCTTAATTCATAGATGTGTGGTCATACCTGAGTTGAATGTAAATGAAAGGAAGGAAGGAAGGAAGGAAGGAAGGAAGGAAGGAAGGAAGGAAGGAAGGAAGGAAGGAAGGAAGGAAGGAAGGAATTAGATTTAGGGAGGAAGGAAGGAAGAAAGGAAAATGGAGCTTTTCCTGTGTAATACTTGCTAGCTACTGTATAGTGGCAATTAATTATAGAACTGTAACTATTGGAATTATATTTCAGATAAATTCAGATGCTAAATAGTTTTCAGAGCAGAGAAAAATCTATTTAGATGACACAGACATGCACATATGGTCTACAGAGGGGAGGGAAGAGACAAAGTTTTCCTTAAATGAGTCCTCTTTTATTTTCCTGAAATGTTTCTCCCGGACAAAGACTGTACCAGTTTTACCCTGAAGCAAATTGTTATACTTGACGCTGTTAACTTCTAAAAATAGGGAATTGTAATAGAAACATCCAGAGAATTGGTCTTCGGCAGAGCATCATGGCTAGCAAATCTGTTGCAGCAACTCTTCTCCTTGACCCGTGTGTTTCCAGCACATCTTTATGCTGCACATTTTGGCACTTCCAATAGGAAGTCTTGGGCAGTAATCCAGAACCTTTGGGTGCTCACCAAATGTCTGAATATGTGTAAATGGGCAATTAGGATGTCAACAAATTGACACCCCCGAACACATGCAAATGTTCATTTTAGGCAGTTTATTGGGGAGAGATATTTAGTGATGGCATAGGGACGCGGTGGCTCAGTGGGTTAGGACGCTGAGCTTGTTGATCAGAAGGTCGGCAGTTTGGCGGGTCGAATCCCGAGTGCCGCGTAACAGAGTGAGCGCCTGTTACTCGTCCCAGCTTCTGCCAACCTAGCAGTTCGAAAGCACGTAAAAATGCAAGTAGAAAAATAGGGACCGCTACGGTGGGAAGGTAACAGCGTTCCGTGCACCTTTGGCGTCTAGTCATGCCGGCCACATGACCACGGAGACGTCCTCGGACAAGCGCTGGCTCTTCGGCTTTGAAACGGAGATGAGCACCAGCCCCTAGAGTTGGAAACGACTAGCACGCGTGTGCGGGGGAACCTTTCCCTTCCCCTTTTTATTTAGTGATGGATGTTGGTTTCAAGCCAGATTTTTCTTGAAAGTATTTGCCTGGATACTCTTAGAAGCACTATGGACTTCCCAAATCGTAGGCATCTGAACTGTCAACTTGAATGCAATCTCTTGTTCAATTCTCTTTTGGGAAGCTGTGTTTCCAGAGTGACTTAATAAGAGCAATTAAATCTTCTTCTTCTTCTTCTTCTTCTTCTTCTTCTTCTTCTTCTTCTTCTTCTTCTTCTTCTTCTTCTTCTTCTTCTTCTTCTTCTTCTTCTTCTTCTCCTCCTCCTCCTCCTCCTCCTCCTCCTCCTTCCTTCTTCCTTCCTCTTTCTCTTTTTCCTCCTCCTCCTCCTCCTCCTCCTTTATACTCCTCCTCCTATCATCCAAATAAGAAATTCTGAAGCCATGCGTGGTCCATGTCATCCACTGTCATATGATGCCAACCTCCTTCAGATATTTTTGCCGAGTATGTGGACATTTGCAGAAATTTAATGCCATATGAACTACGTTGGCAGATGCGTTGACATAGCTAATTAACTTTGATTGAGCCACATCTGGGTAGAGTTTTTAGGGAACCTGAGTTCAGATCTTCTTGTTTGGTCACCATATAAGCATTTGAGCAACTCTGAAATATGAATGCAAAAGTGCATTTAGCAGTAGCCACAGTGGTGGGATTCAGCCGGTTCGCAGCACTTTGGCAGAACCGGGAGCTAATTTTTTGTTGCCCAGGCCCAGAATGGACTTCTGGAAGCGGCATCCATAACCAGTTGTTCACATATTTGAATCCCACCACTGAGTAGCCATTATGGGATGTCTTTGTATTATAGGACTTGATGGCAAATATGGTGCTTTAGGCTTAGGGGAAGCCTTCTTTCCTCTTGTGATGCTTTCCAGTTGTTTTAAAGTTCAGCCCACTCTCAGAATCCCCAAACTGTTTATGGGAGGTTGAAATCCAAACATCTTGAGGACGGAATGAGACAAACCACATCAGCCAACTCACTGTGGCCCACTCACCGTGGGACAAGTTGCTGCAGGACAAATTAACAGTTCAGTTTCATTATTTACAATAAATCAACTATTTTAATTTTTGTCATTCAGATCTTCATTTGTCCCTCCTTTTCTGTCCTTTGTCTAGTGATTCTCTTCCACCATTTCTTTGACACTAGTGCAACTCTTGTCCCACCGTGAGCTGGCCACGGCAATTTGTCCCACCGCAAGTTGGCTGTGGGGAGTTGGGCATGATGAGTTGCCTGTTTTGAGTGGGCTGTGGAGAGTTAGCCACAGCCCTAGACCCTCTTGGGGACACCTAGCTGGAAGAGGTTTCTTCCTATCCTATCTTCTCTCCTCTGGCAATAGTGGGGAAAAACCTAATCCTGGTCAGTGAACATGGACAGGTCCCATTGATAAGTAGATTCGGCCTAATTTGCTACATGAATGTGAGATAAACATGAAATTCTGCAATTGTAAGCTAGACTGGGCTTTCCAAACACCATACAAAAGGAAGGAAATGGAGAACAGTAAGAAAAGAATGGATACTGTATATCCAAGAACTTTTTCTTCCCATCTAGATTTATAATCCAGGCATTCCCATCAAATTATTAATCAAGCCTGGCCCAACTTTACTTCTGAACACAGAGAAGATCATCCAGATATTTCCATTTAATAAGAGCATGACAAGGTGCCTACCAAACTCCCCTGTTGTAAATAAATTGCATTCTTGGTCTAACGGAGCTTGATTGAAGTTACTGTTGTGATTCAGCATCAGCCTGTGATACTGGCAGCTGAGTCTGATGATTCTAAAGAGGAGGAGAAGGAGGGGTTTGGAGAGCCTTTGGTGTCAGAGGGAGACTCTGATGCACTGCAGGACTCTCAGCCTGGCCCCTCCCATCATGTTCCTCATCAGACTCAGCCGTGTGAGCATGAGGTATTGGAGTAGATGATTCATAGCTGGATCTATTCAGGGATGCTAGGAGCAGGAGGCAATCCAGCAGAGTAGAACAGAGAAAGGCCATGAGGCAACTCGGTGAGAGGAGGAGAAGGCAATGAGAAGCCACGCCTTGGGACTGCTGATAAAAGGGGAAGTGTGGGAGGTGCTGTTTGCTGAAGGCAACTGTTTGAAGATCTTCTCCTAGAGTCCTGGTCTGTTATTCCTGTTTAACTCTTGTTTGAACTTTTGGTTTAACTCTTATTTGAACTTTTGATTTCTTTGTAAATAAATTTGGTTGGGTTTTTCCAGCCTGTTGACTATAAAAAGGGGTTGTCCCTGACATTCAAACAAGGCCAGTCGTAGGCTGGAACAGAACAGTCACCAGAAATCAAACTTCCTTAGACAAAGCATGAACCTACAGCTGGGCCGTTTGGAAGCTCCTTCCCATGGTCTTAACCAGATGGAAATATCCGGATGACCTTTTCTGTATTCAGAAGTAAAGTTGAGCCAGACTTGGTTAATAATTAGATGGGAATGTCAAGACAATAAATCTAGACGGGGAGAAAAAAGTCAAATCAGATCAACTCCCAGCTTTACCTTTTAAAAAGACGAGAAAAATGTAGTTACTGCAAAATAAGAAACGTTTTTTCACTGCGACTATGGCAGAGTGAAAGCAATCAATTTCTTAAGATGTACCAGAGTAATTACCCATCTTTCCTGGTTTGGCAGTTGGTGAAGAAATAAGACATAAACTTGAAAAACATTTCATTATTCAGTGCATGGAGTAAGAGTTTCAGGCTAAGGATTCTTGAGTTTATAATGAAAACAAGTCTTGCTTGCACCTGTTGTTTGCTTATCAGCATTGCAAGCTAGAGCCCAAATTTCATGTTCTCTAGAGTAATTTCAGCCTAAGAGTTTATTGGATTACCTAACCACAAGGGAATAAACAGGACAGAATTATAAATAACAGGGCTGCTGCACCCTTAATGTGGGTCTGTTGTGTATGTAGCTAACTGTTCTACACCTCCTATATTAGCTCCTTGTATAAATCAATATTGACAACTTGTGTGTTATTTTGGACTAAGCACAGAAATAGTCTGGAGACCAAAATCCATCAAATTAGCAAAAAGAAATTTCCATTAGCCCTGCTAGAGGGCTGTTTTTGTGTTAGATATGGCAGCTGGCAGTAACCAATCGACCTGAACTGGATCAAAAAAGTAGAAATAATGTCATGAGAAAACTCTGTTTTGTGTCTATGGAGATGCTCATGCAGGTCATAGTTGTCCCAAAGATGATTTTCATGAGGCAGCTGGACGTTCTTGTTTTTCCTTTGAAGATGTTTTGCTTCTCATCCAAGAACCTGCTTCAGCTTTGCTGAAGAACCCACCTTCCAGTCAGAGCTGAAGAAGCTTCTTGGATGAGAAGCGAAATGTCTTCAAAAGAAAAAAAAACAAAAAAAAAACCGAAAGAAAGTCCAGTTGCATGGTAAAGCTGTGAGAAAAAGATTCAGAAAGTCTGCACCCGCAGGCAAATTTTAGCTCTCAAAGAAATGTACTTGCTAGAAGCCTTGCAACATTCCTATATATTAACCTGCAACTTTGTTTTTAACTCCCCTACTTCCATCTAACTAAAAGGTAAAGGTAAAGGTTCCCCCGCACATGCGTGCTAGTCGTTTCTGACTCCAGGGGCCGGTGCTCATCTCCGTTTCCAAGTCAAAGAGCCGGCGCTTGTCCGAGGACGTCTCCGTGGTCATGTGGCCGGCATGACTAGACGCCAAAGGCGGACAGAACGCTGTTACCTTCCCACCGTAGTGGTCCCTATTTTTCTATTTGCATTTTTACGTGCTTTCGAACTGCTAGGTTGGCAGAAGCTGGGACAAGTAACGGGCGCTTACTCTGTTACGCGGCACTCGGGATTCGACCCGCCAAACTGCTGACCTTCTGATCGACAAGCTCAGCGTCCTAACCCACTGAGCCACCGCGTCCCCATCTAACTAAAGCTTGCAAATTCTGTTGGCTTCACGCTTGGAAGAAATAATTATTTTCAGTTTAGGCAGGTCCCATAGCTGGATAGGAAGATCCAAAGAATTGTTTTCCCCTCTCTAAAAATTCTCTTCTTTTTCCTCCCCCTTTTTTCCTTGGCTGACGGGAGAAGACTGGTCCTTGGTAAGAATTCCTCTGCTAGACAGGTAAGGAACAAAAGGTCAGCAGGTTTACTTTGACTGTTGGCAGCCTATCATAAATATCTTTTACTAGGAAGTTATTGGAAGAATAAGTTTGTCTGGCAGGTTTTATACTATCCCTCCTCCCAAATCATCAAGGTTCTTATGGGCTTTGAACTGTGCAGAGGCAAAATCCATTTGACCACATTGGGAACATAACTCTGCCATCCGGTCTCAGACATTTCCAAATGATTTATTGATTTGCTAGGGCTGAGAAGCTGCCCCAGTCAGAAAACATGTCTGAGCAGTGGTGATATAATTCTCATTTATGATTACAACCGGTCCAATTCTTCATTTTTAAGATATGGGGAAAAAAATCAGAAGTGTTTATTTTACAAGAAAATACAAATATATACACACTAGGCCTCGAAACACCGACCCCATGCTTATATAAAATGAGAATTTGCTCATCAGTTGACGAAATTGTTGATGTGTCAGATGTCTTATCCTGCTTTTCTTTCATCCTTGACCTCAAGGCAGCTTCCATTGGGGATGTGTCTCCATTTCCTCAAGCCAATAATTCCAGTGAAGTAGATTAACTAAGAGAGGGGAACAGACCCAAGGTCATTCCACCACTTTCTGTAACTAGAATCTCAGTCTCGCTAATCCGAGTCCAACATTTTAATCACTCTACTGACGCACCCACACACAGAGTGTCATTCCATGGGAAAACAGGATGGGTTTATGAATACGTTAATGCACAAATGACAGTTTTGGTAGAAATTTGTTCCATCCATGCTTATCCGGATTCTTACCATCTTCTGTCATTCTTCATTGTTTGTCAAGAACAGCATTCTTTCTTAAACGTTTTTTTTTATTTTGGATACTATTTCATCCAAATGAAGCCATGCAGAAAATGCAAAGATGTGAAGAAGGTTTATTCAAACAGAAGAAGCCGTGGCGATGCCCACATTTATTTAAATGTTTTTCCAAAAGGTTAATTTGTTTGACCCTTCAAATTTCACAACAAATTGGCACTATTAGGAAACAGGTCACAGAAATGCCGCTGGTTTTCACAACCACAATAGAATTTTTTGTATGAATGCCGCACCACCTTGACCTTCTCTTTATGGATACTTGGCATGCGTTTGCATCACAAAAGTGTTTCAGAGAAGAATTGTCTCTGCTTTTATTTATTTATTTTTTAAAAAATCAGATTCTAGATATTCTTCTGGAACTACCTAAGTGAGGAATCCATAATCATGAAGAATAACCAGCAATAATAATCACCAACTCATGGCTTTGTTTGGACACGGAAATCTGGATCTTCATTAAGTACAATCTCTCCCTTCTCCCTTTGCAGAGTAATTGCAACTCTGTCGTTTCCTTCTTTCTTTCTTTTTTTTAAATAAAGAGATAGTGGTGAGAAAAACACAGTTAGGAAGTCTTTCAACTGACAGTTTATCCTTATGCTATTTAAAACAGAACAACAACCGGGTAGTCGATTTGCAAAGGCAGAAATCCACGCCTTTACCATTTCTTAAAAAAGAAAGATAGTTCCTTAGTAGCCACGCCCGGTGGTGGGACCCTGCAGCAGAAGGAAACCAGATGTTGCTAAAACCACATGCGGGGAATTCGCCTGGATCAACTTAGGTAACCTCTGTGGAAATTGTTTTCCTTCGATTATCTATTTATGGAGTTGGAAAGATGTGTTGATGCACCCCGGAGGAGGTTCACATTTGATTCTTGGCACATAAGTCATTATACTTAAGCTTGTTTCTCTGTTCAGCGTGGGTGGAGATTGCAAAGAAGATGAACAATAATGGTGACAGAAGCAATGGCTGGTGGCTGAGCGTAGGTTGACCGAGAAAAGTCATACCACACATGATTAGTTATGTTTAACTAAAAGCTGTAGGTAGCGTGTCATCTGACTAGGGCTGAGTTAGGCAAATGGAGGTGTCTATTTCAAGTCCAAGAGAGCTGCGTTTCAGCCATCAAGCATTTATTTTTTTATTTATTTTATTTTAATTCCATTTATATCCCGCCCTTCTCCGAAGACTCAGGGCGGCTTACAAGCTTAGCAGTAGCCTTCATTCTATGTATATGCCTGCTTATTAGGGCTTTCACACACACACCCCAAGCGGCATTATTACAAAGTCAGCTTATTGCCCCCAACAATCTGGGTCCTCATTTTACCTACCTGGGAAGGATGGAAGGCTGAGTCAACCTTGAGCCTGGTGGGACTCGAACCTGCACTAATTGCAGGCAGCTGGTGTTACTTAAGGAGGCATTAGCCCACTGCTCCACCAAGGCTCATTTAGGACAGAGGTCCCCAACCTTTTTGGGCACCAGGGACCGGTTACGTGGAGAGAGGTTTTTCCGCAGACCGAAGAGTGCGTGGTTTTGTGTGCTGCCTGCATCCCGCGGATGGGCCTTTGCTTGTTTGTGCAGAACAGTTGCTGGCATGCTGTGGCCTGGTACTGGTCCACAGGCCTGGGGTTGGGGACCCCTGATTTAGGATACCCTGGCATATAATAACATGCATTTTAAATTTGGTTGCTTATGCTGGATTTGAGAAGACTTTATGGTAAAGCGGCTATACTTCTTTCCCCCATAGGATCCTTGTCAAATCCTACAAGTTCTGCCAACATGCAAAAGGAATTGATGATCTGCTCAGGGCCTGATGAATATAATAACAAATTTGCCTTTTTTTTTTTACACAAAATGTTCACAAGTGAGAAAAACATCCCAGCACGTGAACTGGAAGAAGAGAGGATAACATCACTTGAATCCAGTGGCTTTCTCGGAATGATGCTGTGCAGTTATCATTTCCTTGTCGCCTCCGTAGGGACTCATGTATTCTTATAACACCTGACCTGATTAATATCCCAGGAATTCTGGTTATTTTTATGTAAATTGTTGGATCAGTTTGATCCCATTTCTCCGAATGTAGCTACGTTTTGTTATACTGTCTGTAAAATTAGGCAGACCTTGGCTGATTTCACCATCAATTGCAACGTATTACTGGGCCTTGATCTTTTTGGTTCTGTTCAGTTTTGCTTTATTTTAATGCTTAAAGTTTTGGGTCCTGGTCTGTGACCATAATAAAAAAAAAGGAATTGAAATTATAGTTTCCAGCGCACAGATAGTCCTCAGGGGCTGCCCCAAAGAAGAGGGAGTCAAGCTATTCTCCAAAACACCTGAGGGCAGGACAAGAAGCAACAGATAGAAACTAATCAAGGAGAGAAGCAACCTAGAACTAAGGAGAAACTTCCTGACAGAATAATTAACCAGTGGAACAACCTGCCTCCAGAAGCTGTGAATGCTCCAACACTGGAAGTTTTTAAGAAGAGACTGGACAACCCTTTGTCTGAAATGGTATAGGGTTTCCTGCCTGAGCAGGGGGTTGGACTAGATGACCTCCAAGATCCTATCCTATCCTATCCTATCCTATCCTATCCTATCCTATCCTATCCTATCCTATCCTATCCTATCCTATCCTATCCTATCCTTTCCTATCCTATCCTATCCTATCCTATCCTATCCTATCCTATCCTATCCTATCCTATCCTATCCTATCCTATCCTATCCTATCCCATTCCATTTTTTCTGTTCTGTTCTGTTCTTTCCTATTCCTATTCCTATTCCTATTCCTATTCCTATTCCTATTCCTATTCCTATTCCTATTCCCATTCCTGGCCATTGGTTTAGTGTCATTCAAAGTTTACAATAGGGCTGAAAAAAAATGACAAGATGGCTCCTCACATGACCATTGCGGTCTCCCCACAGTCACCTGACTGCAGTTTGCGTGTTTGGCAAGAGGGTATTTGGGAAGGCTGCAGAATCCCAGGGCCATCTTATTGCCATTTGCAACCATCCCGCCTGGCTTCTCATAAGCAAAGTCAATGGGGAAGTCAGCAGGAAGTCGCAAGTCACGGCCACAGGATGTCTCAATGATTGTGACAAAAAAAGATTGCACACTGGGTGTCTTCATATGATGGCTTCTTTCATGACTGTACCACTTAACGGTGAATATTCCGACCTCAATTGTGGTTGTGCATTGAGGACGGCCTGTATTATGGGTATGGATCAGAACAACCATTATCTGCACTGACGGACATTCATAGAATTTGGTCCAGGCACATCAAAATTGGGCAGACCCATCCCACAGGGATGACCTTGCTAGACCACAGCTTTATAGATAGCACACAAAAATTGTAACCTGGCCAGAGACTTTAGTGTCCCCATCATCTGCCAGATCCGAAATCCCAAGGTCTTTTTTTTTTTTTTTAATGAAAGGGAGGCAACTTTGTCTCAAATCAGAGTAACATTCACAGGATAAATGAATGGAGTCAGTAAACTCAATTTCATAAGCTGCAACTGAATTTTTCAATCCAATTTGGGAGCAACTGTCTCCCAAAATAACACATGGTTATTTCTTTTTCTTTTTTTTTAAATGCTTTGTGATGCGCACATTTCTGAGCTGAATAAAGAAGCTTGTAAGCCAAAAATGTAAAAATAGCCACCCTGAGAAAGTCGTAGTTGTAGTAATAATAATCATAATTCTGTTCTTAATTCCAATCATCTACCAATAAAGGGAGCTACTGTGAAAACATCCATTCAGTCTAATGATGCATAATATAAGGAAGCAATATAACCTGATCATATCTGTCTGAAGGGATGACATTTCTTGAATGCAAAAATGTGCAAAATTCAACTCTGTTCTGAATCATTTGTCCCAAAGTGGTAATCGGAAAATAGATAGCCTCATCAACTTGCTAAGATTTCATTATTGCAAAGAAAAAAATAGAGAGTAAGGGATGAGATCATTAACAACGGTGTCTATATTTCGGTCTGTATAATATTGTTTATTGTTTTCAGCATATCTTCATGTTTCAACTACATTTATTCTGAAAAAGAAGCTAAATGGCAGTATGGTGCTATCTTTGTTCATATCCCAAAAGCTATGAATGGCAGGGAACTTCTGAGGAAAAAGATGTTCACCTCACCTGACAGCTGATGCCCTCACCTTTTTATGGTGGTGTAGTCAAGGCTGTTAGGATACTTCAGGGGTGTTCAAACTTGGTCCTTTGATGACTTGTGGACTTCAACTCCCAGAATTCCTCAGCCAGACACACTAGCTGAGGAATTCTGGGAGTTGAAGTCCACAAGTCATAAAAGGGCCAAGTTTGAAGACCCCTGATCTAGTGAAACACTCCCTGTTTGTGACCCTGTAATCTCTTAATTCAGGGTAGAGTTGGGGCGACTGGATGGAACTGAGCGTTTACTAGCCAGATGCCCTTCCTGATGCCACAAGGAGTTCACAGCAGATATATTTTTTTTCCCTTTAGAACCTAGGAGAGAAACATCTGACACTACCTAGGCTTGAAGTCTCAACCTTCTGAGCTGTAGGCAAGTGTCTTAACCATTAGGCCTCCATGCTGCTCTGATGATCTAGTGCAAGGGTCTTCAAACTTGGCCCTTTTATGACTTGTGGACTTCAACTCCCAGAATTCCTCAGCCAGCATGCCTGGCTGAGGAATTCTGGGAATTGAAGTCCACAAGTCATAAACGGGCCAAGCTTGAAGACCTGTGGGATAGTTAATGGAGTTCAGAAACAAGGCAGATTTGTAAGTTTGCAGGTCTATACAAAATGAGGTTGTCACACTGAACAGTGATGAATTATTGCTGCCTCTCTCTTGGCGCTCTTCAACTGAGTGTTTCTGAAGACAGAGCTTCATCTAGAAAGGGAGTCCTTGGCTGGACACCATGAAAGCTGACTTCCGCCAGAGCACTGAACAACTCAAAGAAGTAGTGCAAGATCGGAAGATGAGGAGAGACTTGGCTCATAGAATTGCCAAGAGTTGGACATGGCTGAATGGACAACATCATCATCAATTATCAGTAATCATCAGCAATCATCATCATCACCATCATTGTAGGAGGTCTCCTTAAACTAAAGACGAGACATTATCACAAAACTTTCTTCTCCACTCAAATTGCTTTGGATTCCGTTATGACAGAAATAGGGGAGCAGCTATTTGTACCCTCCATGTCAATGTATAAAATGTGAGAAATACAGTTTCAGATGTGGCTTGAGGGAAAGAACATCCATTTGGGGCTGACACATAGAAGAGGGGGTCAACTTATTCTCCAAAGCACCTGAGGGCAGGAGAAGAAGTAACAGGTGGAAGATCATTAAGGAGAGATCCAAGCTAGAAGTAAGGAGAAAATTATTGACGGATTGGACAGTTAGTCAATGGAATGGCTTTTCTCCAAACTTTGTGGGTGCTCCGTGACTGGAGGTTTTCAAGGAGAGACTGGACATCTGTCTGGAATGGTTTAAGATCTCCTGCCATGGGCAGAGATTTGGAATGGAAGACCAGCCCTATTATTCTATGTTTTA
>NC_139514.1:114297171-114354671 GCF_947247035.1 Vipera ursinii
TAGTGCTGTCTGTTCCTCTTTGGGTAAGTTGCTTTTGGGTGGTTTGCTGGTGCAGAGGATGTTGGTAACTTCGAGTCTGATTTTGTTGGCGTCATCAGGGTTGATTTTGGTCAGGCTGGATTCGACTCCGCATATAATGGTTTCCGTGGGAATGTGTTTGGGAGCGACTGCAAAATTAAATCCTTTAGACAGGACGTTGGTTTCGGCTTTGGTGAGAATCCTATCTGAGATGTTGTGCACAGTTTGTTTCATGTGTTGCTGTGGGAGAGGAGGGGTTTGTTTCTGGCGTTCCTTTAGTCTTTGGAGTTTATTGGTGTGTGTGTCTGTTTTGTAGGCAGTCTCTGTTTCAGCTCTCCAGACAGCAATTTGTTTGAATTTGTCCCAAAGTGTGGGGTGGATCTTGTTGCTGAGTTTGAGGTGAAGTGTGAGGAGGTCTCTGTTGATTCGGTCCAGGAGGAATCTTTTTGTGTGGAGTTCGTTTCTGATTAGGGCCAGTTCAGTTCTCATCAGGATGCGTTTGATGGCTGCAGAGTTGGAGTGGAATTTCAATAGGAAGGATGTGGGGATTAAATTTTGATCTCGGCAGTTGCGTAGGAATGTGAGGTCACACAGAATGGAAGCTCTTCGTACTTCGAGTTTTTCGTAGGTCTTGGTTAGCTGGTAGATTTCCTCCCCGTAGAGGTAAGATATTTGTTCTCTGAGGTTTTCGCGGGTGCCTGTATGTGGATCCTTGGTTTTTCGGGTTTCTCCCCGCGTAGAACTAAAGGTGTAGGCGCAACGTTTCGACGAAATCCCATCCGTCATCATCAGGCTTGTGGTTTCTGCTTCCTTCTTCTGGGAGAAGTATGTGGCTGTTTGTTTTTCTTTTTTAAACTGCCAGAGGGGGTGTGTTCTGTGAGTGGAAGTGTGCTGATTGGGTGGGGATTATGTGTGTTCTGATTGGGTGGGAGTGTGTTTTGAATGGTGGGGGTGTTCTGATTGGGTGGGGGTGTGTTTTGAGTGGATGGGCTGGTCTCAGCTGCCAGCTCCAGAACTGAGCTGGTGAGTTGTGCTGCTTTTGTTCGGCTTCGTGTTTGTGGTGGTGCCATGTTTTTATAGTGGGTGTCAGTTTGCTTATATATGGATCCTTGGTTTTTCGGGTTTTTCCCCGCGTAGAACTAAAGGTGTGGGCGCAACGTTTCGACGGAGTCCCATCCGTCATCATCAGGCTTTAGCTTCCTTCTTCTGGGAGAAGCATGTGGCTGTTAGTTCCTCTTTTTTAAACTGCCAGAGGGGGTGTGTTCTGTGGAGGTGTGCTCTGATTGGGTAGGGGACCAAGTGTGTTCTGATTGGGTGGGAGTGTGTTTTGAATGGTGGGTGTGTTCTGATTGGGTGGGGGGTGTTCTGAGTGGATGGGCTGGTCTCAGCTGCCAGCTCCAGAACTGAGCTGGTGAGTTGTGCTGCTTTTGTTCGGCTTCGTGTTTGTGGTGGTGCCATGTTTTTATAGTGGGTGTCAGTTTGCTTATTGTGTGGTTTGGAGGGGTTTAAAGTGGCTGATGTTGCAGCTGTAGTTAGGTTTCTGTTTTGTGGTTGTGTGTCTTTATCGTTGTGGGTTCGGATTTGCTTTTTGAATGGTTGTGTGGTGGTGATGTCATGTGATGTTATCATGAGTTTGGGTCTGGTATCATTCTTGGTGGTTGGGCCTCGTCTGTCAATCAAGGCGGGTTTCCAAATGGCTGGTAGACGAGAGGTATCATCTCGTGTATTCATGCTGTGGGGGCGTTTTTCTATCTCAATGGCTTCTCTGATTATTCTGTTGTTAAAATGTTCAATTTTGGCGATAGTTTTGGTTTTTTTAAAATCAATTTCATGTCCCGTGGCTTCAAAGTGTTGGACCAGGGATGAAGTTTGTTCTCCCTTTCTGAGTGAGTTTTTGTGCTCTTCAATGCGTGCGCTTATTCTTCTGTTGGTCTGTCCGATGTATGTGGTGGGGCAGGTGGTGCATGGGATTTCGTATACTCCTTGGTTTTCTAACCCAATTATGTCCTTGGGGTTTCTTAGGATGGTGGATATTTTTCTGTCTGTGTCTTGGGTTTTTGTGGGTGTCTCTCTTCGGATTAAGTTGAGAAGACAGAGAACAAGAAAATGGCAAAGCCCTCCTCCCATACTTAAAAGGGACCACAGACAGAATCAGCAAGGTCCTCCAAAAACACAACATCAAAACAGCATTCTACACAGCATTCTATCGCCAAAATTGAACATTTTAACAACAGAATAATCAGAGAAGCCATTGAGATAGAAAAACGCCCCCACAGCATGAATACACGAGATGATACCTCTCGTCTACCAGCCATTTGGAAACCCGCCTTGATTGACAGACGAGGCCCAACCACCAAGAATGATACCAGACCCAAACTCATGATAACATCACATGACATCACCACCACACAACCATTCAAAAAGCAAATCCGAACCCACAACGATAAAGACACACAACCACAAAACAGAAACCTAACTACAGCTGCAACATCAGCCACTTTAAACCCCTCCAAACCACACAATAAGCAAACTGACACCCACTATAAAAACATGGCACCACCACAAACACGAAGCCGAACAAAAGCAGCACAACTCACCAGCTCAGTTCTGGAGCTGGCAGCTGAGACCAGCCCATCCACTCAGAACACCCCCCCACCCAATCAGAACACACCCACCATTCAAAACACACTCCCACCCAATCAGAACACACTTGGTCCCCTACCCAATCAGAGCACACCTCCACAGAACACACCCCCTCTGGCAGTTTAAAAAAGAGGAACTAACAGCCACATGCTTCTCCCAGAAGAAGGAAGCTAAAGCCTGATGATGACGGATGGGACTCCGTCGAAACGTTGCGCCTACACCTTTAGTTCTACGCGGGGAAAAACCCGAAAAACCAAGGATCCACATACAGGCACCCGCGAAAACCTCAGAAAACACACACACACACACACACACACACACACACACACACACACACATATATATATATATATATAATATAAACTACAGATTTTCAATATTCTACTACACTAAGGAAGGGAGGGAGGGAGGGAGAAAGAGAGAGAAAGAAAAAAGAGAAAGAAAAAAGAGAAAAAGAAAGAGGAAGAGAGAGAGATAGAAATAAAGACATCAAAGGAGTATGATTGTGAATATGTTTCTCACGTTTTCTACTTTTCTGGAAGTGAATATTTTATTTTCTGAACCTCCTTCTCTCTTACTGGTTTGCTCATATCATCCTGATTCCTGGGGCCAGGTTTATACTGCCAAAGCATCTTTAATCACAATCAGTAGCAGATTTCTTGACCTTATCACCAAAAAAGCAAAGATGTCATATCTCAGAACATTATATATTGTTCAGGGAAGACAGAACAATTATTGGAAGGATTTTTGACTTGTCATATCTCACATTTATCTTTTTTCTTTTTTTTAATCTTCTCTGTAACATGGATTAAAAAAAAATGTGTTCCTTCCAGGACAGACAATTTTTGCTCCTTGTTTTCTCACTGGCAGACTCTCGTATCATTTTAGCCAAAGCTGAAATATAATGGTTAAATCTCTTTATGTAGGTAATGAATCCAACTGTCTGAAGCTAAAGTGCGCATCCCATTGAAATAAGAGATCTGTCTCTATGTTGTTAGTTGCGAAGTCCTGTCCGACCCATCACGACCCCATGGACAACGTTCCTCCAGGCCTTCCTGTCCTCTACCATCTTCTGGAGTCCATTTAAGCTCACGGCTACTGCTTCAGTGACTCCATCCAGCCACCTCATTCTCTGTTGTGTAGAGATGGAGGTCAAGGATATGAAGGGACCGTGTGCGGAAAACTGCCTGCCTTAGTATCTTGTTTACTGCATGTCTATGAGCTCACTCCAATTAGCACCGCCAAAGACTGCCAGGAACCATCAAGATATGTGAGACTCTACCTTGGCTGGGATGTTCTTAAAGATTGACAAGGGAGTACACCAATAAACAATGCTTTTGCTCTGCTTTCTTTCCTGCTTGTTAAAACTTTATAAATACAATAAACTTTGCGTAGGCAGACAGACATTTTGGGACACCCTGGGATGACTGGTCTCTGAATCCCATGGTCGTCCCCTTCTTCTCTTGCCCTCCATCTTTCCCAGCGTTAGGCTTTTCTCCAGTGAGTCCTTCCTTCTCATTAGGTGGCCAAAATATGTCTCTATGCAAATATTTTTAACATTTCAGTAAGAAAACTAAAGTTCATCATCTTTACTTCTGGATCCATAAAAAAACAACACCCTAGATTTTTTAAATTAAAAAAAAGTGTAAATTTTTCCCCTTCCCTTTCCTTCCCTGCCCTTCCCCTTCTCTGCCTTTATTCTTCCCTTCTTTCCCTTCCCTTCCCTTCCCTTCTCCTTCCCTTCCCTTCCTTTCCCCTTCCCCTTCCCCTTCCTTAACTTTTCCATCTCTTCCCTTATCCCTTATCCTTCCCTTATCCTACTGAGTCACTCTTTCCAGCAGAGTTGAAGCTGGGAAGATTAAGAGTCTGATAGCGCACCACTATTGTTGCTGTATACAGGGACGCGGTGGCTCAGTGGGTTAGGACGCTGAGCTTGTTGATCAGAAGGTTGGCAGTTTGGCGGGTCGAATCCCGAGTGCCGCGTAGCAGAGTGAGCGCCTGTTACTCGTCCCAGCTTCTGCCAACCTAGCAGTTCGAAAGCACATAAAAATGCAAGTAGAAAAATAGGGACCACTGCGGTGGGAAGGTAACAGCGTTCCGTGCGCCTTTGGCGTCTAGTCATGCCAGCCACATGACCACGGAGACGTCCTCAGACAAGCGCTGGCTCTTCGGCTTTGAAACGGAGATGAGCACCGGCCCCTAGAGTCGGAAACGACTAGCACGCATGTGCGGGGGAATCTTTACCTTTACCTTACTATTGTTGCTGTTGTTCGAGACATAAAGACAATGCAATATTACAGAAATGTTGCTTCTTGGGATATCAGATTCTTCATTGGTAGACTCTTCGTGATTGTGCCATGCTTGAAAAATTATTCAGCAAGATTACAATGGAACAAAAGGCATGTAGGTGAAAAGGTTTGGGGTATTTACGTAAAAATAATTGAATCAGAACAAGCTATAGGTTTGTTTAATTTCCATGTAGAGTTGTATGAGGGGTGAGTCAATGTTTCCCCACCCCTCTTCCCCAAGTCAGCCCCCCCCACCCATACAATGAGCTTAATCTTCTAAAGCAGAGACTTGTCTTTATGCAAGCATGTAATTAATTATTGTGAGCCTCCCAGAGTCAAATTATGTGCGATGGGCAGTACAAATTGAATGAATAATTGAATAAACCAACAAATATAAGTTCTTTCTTAGACAAGGACTATGTGACTGAGGTGTCTACTTTATCATACCTTGGTTCATTTCAATCAGAAATGATTGAAAGAGACTTACAGTAGTAAGTTTTACTGCTACAGTAAACTGTATTCATTTTAGTTCAAGGTTGTGCAAACTTTTCAAATAGCTCATGGTGAAACACAGTGGCTTCAGGTTGGCAAAGTAGTGCAGCAAGGCTATATACTCTTTTCTTAAGTATTCAACTTACATGCTGAATATATATTAAGAGAAGCCAGATTGGAAGAAGATGAGAATGGCTTTAAAACTGGAAGAACAAACATTATTAACCTGTGCTATGCTGATAACACTACCCTGATAGCCAAAAATAAAACTCAAGGAGCACAATGAAAAAAAAATCGTACTAAAATTAAATATATATAAAAAACCAAACTTATGTTAACAGGTATGGCAGCCAACCTTAGAATGGGCAATAAAGATACTGAAGTGATAGACAGCTTTTGCCTTTTAAGATCAATCAGCAGCAGCAAAAGAAGAAGCAGTCAAGAAACAAAACAATAGCACCTAGACCAGAGGTCTTCAAACTTGGCCCTTTTATGACTTGTGGACTTCAACTCCCAGAATTCCTCAGCCAGGCACACTGGCTGAGGAATTCTGGGAGTTGAAGTCCACAAGTTATAAAAAGGGCCAAGTTTGAAGACCCCTGACCTAGACTTATATACCACTTCACAGTGTTTTGCAGCCCTCCCTAAGTAGTTTACAGAGTCAGCTTCTTGCCCCCAACTATCATTTTACTGACCTGGGAAGGATGGAAGGCTGAGTCAACCTTGAGTCGGTCAGGATCGAACTGCCAAACTGCCGGCAGCCAGCAATCATTAGAAGTAGCCTGCAGTATACTGCATTCTAACCACTGCAGCACCTCATCTCATTCTACACACTACAGATTAGCACTTGAATGAACAATCACGAGAGGCTCAGAAAAGATGCATGATGTGTGTAATTCAACAAAGATCTGAAGACAGAAAGTAGTGGTATTTTCTGTGACATCCTATGGAAGGAAAAGTTGGAAATCTTATAGAAAGAGCATTATCATTTTGAACTTTGCTATTGGAGAAGGCCCCTGTGGACAGTCATTGGATGAACCTAATGTTTTCAGAGAGGGAGAAGAACATTTTGCTGACCATTTCTGCCCCGACTTGCTTTATTTCAGATACTTAATTCACATTCTCTTCTCAGTTGTCTTTTTATTAAGCAAAGAATTCCAAATCCTGTCATACAGTTTGGAAGCATCCCTGCTTCAGACAGGAAGGCAGTGCAGAGAGTGGTGAGTGAACGAGATGCAGGCATTCAAACAGGAACAAGGTTTATTGGAGCAAAACAGGAACAGAAGCAAAACAGTAGCTGTTGCACAGCTATTTATACGGTTGGCCTCTAGGTGGCGACCAATAGGTTTTAAGGAGCCCATTCCCGCCCCAAATCTACCCATGATAGCCCTGGAGACAGCAAGTCTGGCTTAGGCAGCAACCATTACATATACACACCACTGAGCAACCGTTAATGCAGTATTTAAACAGACATGTGAATCTGTACAAGCAAAAACCCCAATACATTACACTGAGGATTGCAGAAAAGTTTATTGGCAGTTCCCTCCCTTCCATCCAGGACATAGCATGTAAGCGTGCTTGAGCAGGGTCCACAAGATTGTCTGGGATGCTACACATCCTCTTCACAACCTGTTTTCCTTGTTGCCTTCTGGGAGGAGGGGGCTTCGTGGTATCCAAAGGAGAACATCCTGATTCAATCACAGTTTTGTTCCATACAGTATTAACCTTGTGAACTCTAAAGCTTCCTCCTTCCAAGATGGACAGTGATTAATATTTATATGTTGCTTATATGTAAGGGTGTAGGTCTATACATATGTTGTATATAGTATGTTTAAAATGTGTGTTACGTATGTGTACACTTTGAGAGCAAGCAACTAAATATCATTTTTAATGTATGCCATTGTGCCCACAGTAAAAAATGACAACAGAGGTCTATCTATCTATCTATCTATCTATCTATCTATCTATCTATCTATCTATCTATCTATCTATCTATCTATCATCTATCTATCTATCATCTATCTATCTATCTTACCTTTTCCTCATAGGTGTGATGGAATGTAGACCTAGACTTGGGAATGGGAAAGGAATGAGTAAATCATGAAGAGATCCCCTTTGGGAAATATTAAGTAGAGAGAAATTCTGATAAGCTTTTATGATTCTGTTATTGCTCCCTACAACATTAATAAGCAATCCTAGAATCCTTACTCTGTTTGTTTTTCGACCTTATCTACCTCGAAGGATCAACAGTAGGAATCCCTGACCATTTTGGTTGACAATTTCTGCATCAGATACTGGATTCTTAAGTGGTAGCTCCATGAATCAGATGGATTTACTTGTATGTTCCCACTGCAGAACTGCAGGACCATAAGATAAGATCTGTAGCTAGATCTTATCAAGGGACATATCTGGAACTAGCAATGTTCATTGAATCTTGGAATTTAGTCTAGTTCCCAGTTTTTTGCAGGATGCTAGATCTGAGTACAGCTACTGTAGACTGGCAGATGTATACCACAAACAGTTCAAACTTCCCATAATTATTGATAGACCTGTAAAATATTGGTATTTGGCTTGGAAAGTATGGATTTTCACCATTCTGCATATCATGAAGGACTTGAGGTCAGACAAGGTAAGCTGAGAACATCAGAGGCCTTGAGACTTAGCAAGTAGGAGAAGCTTCTCAAAAGATAAGCTGAAATTTGTGAATTTGTCAACTAGTGCACAGCTATCTTGGAAGCTGGCAGATTTACAGTTTCAGGTGGAAACAATTTAAGGAAGGTCATTTTGAGTGAGTTTTGCTTGGAGGTTTTTTGATTGATTTGGACCAGAAATTCAGAGGGAAGCTGGAACAAGAAAACATACATAGATCAGAATGATTGGAAAGACTGAGATAAGAGCTTGTGAACTTAAATCACAATTGATTTATTCCAAATCTATTTAAAATAAAAGCAAAGGCATTCAAGTGATTTATAATGCTTAAGCTTCCTGCAAACTTTCAGTATGGAAATATTATTCTTGCTTTATAACAGGGCACCCTGATAATTATTATCAGCCTGTAAGCATATTGTGATTCTGCCGGAAAGAAAGACACACAGACAACTATGAAGACACTTTCTGCAAATATTTACCTTAAAAAAAAAAAGCAAGAGCCTTGCTCTAATAGCTATGAAGATAAATTTGAAAGTGTGTCTAACAGTCTGTTTGGTCACTGAGCTATAGCAATGATGCTTAGATTTATATCTAAGAAAAAAAATGCTATTTCACCATGTTGGGAGCCATATCTAAGGCTGTAAGAGAAATTGGTTTTATTCACCTTTTGATGCAAGCATAGTTTTAGGCCAGTTCACTCGTATTCTGCCATTTTTAAGTTTGAAGTTAAAACTTGTAAGTTTTCAGGGTAGTGGAAAGTGGATACAAAAATGGATAGATTCAAGAAAATGGATATTCTGGGAAAATGTGGAAGGAAGTGCAACCACATTCTCCCTTCCTTCCTTCCTTCCTTCCTTCCTTCCTTCCTTCCTTCCTTCCTTCCTTCCTTCCTTCCTTCCTCCCTCCCTCCCTCCCTCCCTCCCTCCCTCCCACCCTCCTTCCTTTTCCTTCCTCCCTCCCTCCCTCCCTCCCTCCCTTCCTTCCTTCCTCCCTCCCTCCCTCCCTCCCTCCCTCCCACCCTCCTTCCTTTTCCTTCCTCCCTCCCTCCCTCCCTCCCTCCCTTCCTTCCTTCCTTCCTCCCTCCCTCCCTCCCTCCCTCCCTCCCTTCCTTCCTTCCTCCCTCCCTCCCTCCCTCCCACCCTCCTTCCTTTTCCTTCCTCCCTCCCTCCCTCCCTCCCTCCCTCCCTTCCTTCCTTCCTTCCTCCCTCCCTCCCTCCCTCCCTCCCTCTTTTTTCCTCCTCTCCTCCATTCTTCTTCTCATGGAGGACGGACAGTATGGAATGAACAGAAAGCTCCAAAAATCTAAAAGCATCTAAAGGCAAATTTAGATAGTAGTATCGCCCGAAGCATAAAAAGAAATTTCTTAAGTTACTTTCTTCACTTTGGTGACAGCCAAACATTTTCCTGATTTGTAATATTAGCGAATGTTTAGTTGAAGAAAATTAAGATTTGCTTGAATCCATCATAAAACCCCAAGACAGCCTGCTGCTCCCAATCAATGCCAGGGTGACCGCGAATTAATAGAATTATGATGGATGGGGAATGCTGAGGACAGAAAAAAACAAGCATAACCCAACTTATAAAAGATGTATGGAGCATCTATTATGGGATATATAATGGCGGCAGCAGGGGGATCTGTGTGTGGGGGAAAATGGCAATCCATGTGGTGGCTCCCATTCCCCACCCCCCACCCTGTGCACAGATCACCCTGCTGCTGCCGGCGTGGCAGAAGCATTTTTGAAGCCTCTGGAGCTTACATCCATGGCTGTAGGGCAATTTTATGATGCTCCAGTGGCCTGATCCGGGTGTTGGAGGCCTGAAAAATGCTTCTGCTGCCCAGATCTAGGGCTGCAGAGCAATTTCTCTCCCCCTCCATGGCCGATTTGGAGAGAGGTGAGCAGCTGCTACTGGCCCTCTGCCACAACACACCAGGCAGGCATTCTCTTCTGGAGAATGGCGAGCGGCCACTACGCACCCGAAACTGGCCCTCTGCCACAATGCGTGAGGCAGCCTTTTGCCTCCGGCCAGAGTCAAACAGCCACCTCAGGCCAAACCGGACATTTGCCATGACACGCAAGGCAGTTGTTTGCCTTCAGTCGGAGGCAAACAGCTGCCTTGTGGCAAATGTTTGGTTTCAGCATGGTATGGATCTTTGCCTCCCACTGGAGAGGCAGCCAGCAAATGGGGTGGATTTTTGCCTCCGGCTGGAGATAAATAACCAGGAAGTGGCATTGATCTTTGCCTCCTCTTGGCCCCAGCGCTGGCCTTTTGGGAGAGCAGAACCTCCTTCAGCCCCCATAACCCAGGTGGCCAGCTCGATCTGACCGGGAGTGAGGTGGTCAGCCAGCCTTTGACTCCCAGTGGCCCACAGCCCAGTGAGTAGCAGCCTGCCATTGTGGGAGGAGGGAAGATTGGTGCCCCATCAGTACACTGAACCCTGGCCGAACCAACGCAAGAATTGCTGTGCTGCTGCCGCCATTCCCCCGTATGGATTCTCCTGCCACTGCCGCAGTTTCCACCCCTGCATGGATCACCCTGCCTCTGCTTGGAAAAGACCTCTGTCCCACAGATCTAGGGCTGCACAGCAATTTTGCACCCGCCCCCACGGCCGATCCAGGCGGCAGAGGCCTTTTTGAAGCCTCTGGAGCTCGCATCCATGGTGATTTTGTGGTGCTTCAGTGGCCTGGATTGGGAGTGGGGAGGGTGCAAAATCGTTGTGCAGCCCTAGATTTGTGGGACAGAGGTCTTTTGCAGCCTCTGGAGCCCAGATTGGGCCACTGGCGCACCACACAATTGCCCCCTGGCAATGGATGCAAGCTCCAGAGGCTTCGAAAAGGCCTCTGCTGCCCTCATCGGCCATGGGGGCCCCCAAAATCGTTCCAGAGGCTTACCTGACTTGTGCTCTAGCTGCCTCCACCATCCAGCCCGGATCTGCCCAGCTTTTGCAGCTGCTCCCTGATTCTCAGTGCAGAGAGAAAGAGAGCAAGAGTGCAGGAGCATGTGCAGAGAGGGCGGGGCAGCCTGCCCCCGCCTCCCTCTTGGGTGATGGCATGTGTGCCAACAGGGACGGCTCCACGTGCCACCTGTAGCACACGTGCCATAGGTTCGCCATCCCTGACCTAGGCATATTGGAAGCAGATAACATCTTGAATGGAAAAGTCAAAGAGTCAACATAAAAGGAATACATCAGGAGAGTCCGCAAAATACTAAAATCAAAGCTGAATGCTGGAAATATAATTAAAGCTATTAATACATGGGCAGTCCCAGTGATACGCTACTCAGCTGGAAATATCAACTGGACTTTGACTGAATTGGAACACCTAGACTGGAAAACGCGTAAACTTTTGAATATGCACCATGCTCTACATCCACAAAGTGACATCAAAATATAATAATAATAATAATAATAATAATAATAATAATAATAATAATAATAATAATAATAATAATAATAATAATAATAATAATATTGGAAGGGACCTTGGAGGTTTTCTAGTATAACCCCCTGTTCAGGCAGGAAATCCTATATCATTTCAGACAAATGGCTGTCCAGTCTCTTCTTAAAAACTTCCAGTGTTGGAGCATTCACAGCTTCTGGAGGCAGGTTGTTCCACTGGTTAGTTGTTCTAACTGTCAGGAAGTTTCTCCTTAGTTCCAGGTTGCTTCTCTCCTTGGTTAGTTTCCATTCATTGCTTCTTGCCCTGCCTTCAGGTGCTTTGGAGAATAGCTTGACTCCCTCTTCTTTGTGGCAGCTACTATTTCCAAAGTCAAGCCCATATGTTGAGGCTGGATAATCGTGCACTCACAAAAAAATCCAAAAAATATTAAATGTGTTGTGGCTTCTTCCTCTGTTTTCCAGGTTTAGTTTCAAATATTATAAAGAGAGTGGCAGGCCAATCTTTTGAGGCTCTTCTTCATTTCTGATTGTTGGCCGAATATTTAAATGCTACTTAGTGTAGCAAATTTTAAAACATCAAGGCATGGAGCCGACAGAGCTAAACATACTCAATTGACTAATGATGGATAGTATACCAACAATCCCTAGAAAACTCGCATTATTAGCGTGTAACCACAATATAGAATTTTATTTTGTCTTATTCATTTTATACATTCAGTAGCCATTTTTTCTTCCTAGGGAACTATGTAACCGCAAACTATGGTTTGCGGTTACAAACCAAAAGATTCCAGAGAGAAGTCAAGGTTCTTATTTTGATAGCAGTGGCATTCAAACCTCAGCATCTACTCAAAATCAAATTCATTACGGGATACCTCACAGCTCTCAAGGAAGCTGTGGATGAAATAATAGGAGTTCCTATAAGAAACATCCTTCAATACTCAGGTTATGCATCCTATGATCTTATCTTTTTGACAGACAGTCATTTAATCAAACCTGGCAAGCCCAGTTTAATGGAACCAAACTCAGTTTCGGAGAATTGGACAGAACTGTTTAAATATTAGAGGGCTAGATGAGAATTTTTCTGTGGATGTTTTCCCCAGGGACTTGACATTTTGTTTTTCTAGTAATGACACAGTTCTACATTAAGATGCATTTGTTAATAAACAAGTCTTAGTTTTCTGAGTTTTTCTTCTCTCTCTAGAGGCTTGTAAATGGTAAATACTTTTTAGAAGCAATTCTGTGATTGCTACCGTTTCGGTACGTATAATAAAAGGTGCAAAATAAAAATCTAGTCTTGAAAGCCCAAGTGGTTCTCGTTTTTCACACTTATGACCGTTGTAGCATCCCTATGGTCAAAATTGATTGTAATTCAGACGCTTGGGCAATTGACTCATACTTATGACGATTGCAGTATCCCAGGGTCATGTGATCCCCTTTTGCAACTTTCTGACAAGCAAAGTCAGAATGGGCAAGCCAGATTCACTGAATGATTGTGTTACTAATTTAACATCTGCAGTGATTCACTGAACAAGCCTGGCAAGCAAAGTTGTAAAACGGGGCAAACCTCCCTTTCACAAATTCCTCACTTAGCGATGTAGATTCTGGGCTCCGTTGTGATCGTACATCGAAGGCTACCTGTATAGGAAATAAATCCTGTCCAGTTTAAAAAATTCCCTATCGAAAATCTGTTGTTTGTTTGTTTCCCATCTTGTAACAAAAACATGTTGGGTGGCCTGACCATAGATGAAGATGCCCATATTGCTGAAGTTAAGGCCAAGATATGGGTTTTGCACCTGCAAAGGTGGTATGATATAATAATAATAATAATAATAATAATAATAATAATAATAATAATAATAATAATAATAATAATAATAATAATTTTATTTATATACCGCCCTTCTCCCGAAGGACTCAGGGCGGTGAACAGGGCAGGTATATAAAAAATACAAAAATACAAAAGTTAAAAGAAAATTAAACATATGCCCAACTAAAAACAGTAAATACATATATTAAAATGACAATAGAAACCCAACCCATCCCCCATCAGGCCAGGCTGGCTTGTTCAAATAAGAGTGTCTTCAGATCGCGACGGAAGGAACGAAGGTCGGGCGCCATCCGGAGCTCAACCGGCAACCGATTCCATAGCTCCGGGGTGCCCACAGAGAAGGCCCTCCCCCTGGGGGCCACCAATCGACATTCTCTGATCAGTGGCACCCTGAGGAGGCCCTCTCTGTGGGAACGCACAGGGCGGAGGGAAGTTGATGCCGGCAGCAGGTGCTCCCTAAGGTACTCCGGACCCATGCCATGTAGGGCCTTAAACACCATTACCAGTACCTTGAATTTCACCCGGAAGACAACTGGTAACCAATGCAGCTCACGGAGCAGAGGTGTAACATGGGAGTATCGGGAGACTCCCAACACAACTCTCGCGGCTGCATTCTGTACCATATAGGGAACTTCAGAAGCTTTCAAAATATATAATACTCGCTGCGATTCCCTTTCTGCACAACCGTTAAAGACTTGAGACTCCAGTCCCTTTTTACGTCAGAGCCTACTATTTTAGTCCAAGCTAAAGCTGTTGGGTTTAAAACTTCATCTGCTTAATCTTCTCCATTACATAAATCCATGGAGCTTCCAGAACGGTTGGATATCTCATCAGAGATTATATATGCATTCTTTTGTATTTTAGAGAAGTAAACAATATAATGGGATTATTTCTTTGAAATAGGTGCATATTGCTTCCCATTAAAAAAAAAATCTCCTTGGTTACCGGGAACTTCAGAAGCAAGCATGAATAGTTCTTTGCATTCTAATAGATTATTATCCAGTCATTCCTCTCTAGAAGCGTGATTCAACTCAGACTATATTCTGATGTGTAGGAACTTTAACCCAAGCCGCTGTGCATCTTGGTGAATTTGCTCAGTAGACGCAACTGGAGTCATTTCAAAAACAAACAAGAGATTCATTAAGCTATCCGCATAAAAGCACACAGAAATTAAAGGGTTGAAATGATCTCTTTGGGGAAAGATTAGCAAGCAAACAAACTCTAATGGTTTCTTGGGGGGGGGAAGTTGGCAATTAATTTCTAATATGTAGTTAATTAGTTCATATAGAATAAAGATTAAAATGCATGCTAGAAGAAGAAAGAAAGCAGAAGAAAAGAAGCATGGGATAATAATGACCACGTTAAATGGAGAGTTTAACATTCTGAGGAGGTTTTTCAAAGATTTGAAGAGCTCAGGCTGGTGAGAATAAAACTGTAGAATATTGGGCTTTTGCTGTTGTCTTTGTTGTGGCTGCTACTGCTGCTGTATTATTATTATTATTATTATTATTATTATTATTATTATTATTATTATTATTATTATTATTATTATGAGGGTGGATTGATTGAACACGCTTAGGATTTTTCACTGTTGTTCCAACTAGTCTGACTGCTTGTATCCACTAGGAGTAAATTCTTCTAAATCTTTTAGTAAGCTTGTTGTTGTTGTTGTTGTTGTTGTTGTTAGCCGCGAAGTCGTGTCCGACCCATCGCGACCCCATTGACAACGTTCCTCCAGGCCTTCCTGCCCTCTTTAGTAAGCTAAGAGGCAGAAAAACCTGGTTCTGATTCTAGTGTCTTTTTGTCTGACTAGTAATATAAGACATCAAACTAGTTTAGTTCATTCTGTTTAGGTCGTTCTCATGACACTGAGAAAAAACGAGGAAAGGAAGAAAAAAAAAGAACATTTCAGAACTTGCTTAATGTTTTGCCCTAAAATACATTTTAGACTAACTAGGTACCCAGAAACAGAATCCGTCAAAGAGAAGAGAGAGAGAAAGATAACGTAAGCATAGGAAAATGGAATTTGGGGACTGAAATATTGCCACTGCCTCACAAACTGGATCCTATACAGTCAAAAGGAGGAAAAGGAAAGTTATGCTAGGCACGTGCTTAAGTCTGATAAGTGAAAATCTGGAACATAGTAGGAAACCCCTGCTGGTTCAAACCCATCAGACTTATCAGCTCATCAGATTTTTTTTTTCTCTCTGTCTCACTTTGGGCATCTGAGCGCATTTACTTAGTTGGACTTTTTTTTTTTAATAAAAAGCTTCAAAATATGGTGTTCTCTTGGATTTTATGGTGTTCTCTTGTTTGTTTGTTTTTAAATCTTTATCTACTACTCTGTACCCTAAGGGAAAATAGCGTATACATAAATCTAGGAGATAATAAATACATTTTAGAAATTCACAAAAATGGGAGTAAAGAGTTTTAGAGCCCAACTTCCAATATATACAGTAAGGCAGCTGCGTGCAATTCAGGAGAGAATAATTTTGTAGCTGCTGCTACTCTGATCTTCCAGAAACCCAGCCAGACCCATTTTAAAACCCCCCTCCTCCTCCTCCTCCTCCTCCTCCTCCTCCTCCTCCTCCTCCTCCTCCTCCTCCTCCTCCTCCTGCTCCTCCTCCTCCTGCTCCTCCTGCTCCTCCTCCTCCTCCTCCTCGCCATTATCTATCCACTGCAGGATGAAGATCTCTTCTGCATGTTTCCAGCCAATACAGTCCAATTGCCAATTGGGCCCTCAATATTTGCTGATGTCGTCAATCTGTCTTGTTTTAGGTCTCTTTTGATCCAGTGGGATCCATTGTATGACTGCCTTGGTCCACCAGCCATTAGTTCTTCTTGCTGTGTGACCAGCCCATTTTCCATTTCAGTTCTTTTACTCTCTTGATGATGATATCGTATACTTTTGTTTGTTCTCTGATCCATGTGCCGGTCTTTCTACCTTGTCTTGTAATGCTGAGCCTGTATCTTTCTGTGGATCTTTGCACCACTCTTAGCTTTTGTATCGATTGTGAGGTTAGTGTCCATGTTTCACTGGCATATGTTAAAGCTGGTAGCACATACCGATCGAGACCTTCTCAGGCATAAGGGGAGGTTGTTCTTGAAAATTATTCTTAGCTTGCTGAATGTCTGCCAACCACACTTAACATGCCGTTCAATTTCCTTTTTTGTATCACCTTCTGCTGAGATCCGTTGGCCAAGGTCTATGTAGTGGTCTACTACATCGAGTTCTTCTCATATTGAGCATTAATAACAGATTCTAAGAACAAGTTGTGATTGGGAGACACCCAGCACTTTTTATAAGATGGATGGCTATATATAAATGTTTTAAATAATGAATAAATTCTGTGTTTCAACTGTGTGTAAAAGAATTTCCTTGTGCTGGACTGTAGCTAAAAGTTCTGACATTGTGAAAGGGTAAAAATGTCTTTGGACATATGATCTAAGCATGTTGAGAAGGACATTTCCATAACATGGGCAAAAGGTCCAGAGCTAGACTGTGTTTCCCCAAAAATAAGTCCCAACCGATGCTCATAATATAAGCCCCACCCCCAAAATAAGCCCCAGTTAAGATCATCAGCCAGAAGGATGCATTTAGCACCGTATTTCCCATAATAGAAGCCCTGACAGAAAAATAAGCCCCAAGGCGTCTTTTGGAGCAAAAATTAATATAGGTCCCGGTGTTATTTTGCGTGAAATGTGGTACTAAATCCGACCTGCAAAATTTCAGACAACTGACAAGTAGCATTTAAATCAACACCTTCTTGTTAATGGTCACTAGGAGTTTTACAAGCCAGTTCTGGCAGCCAGAGATGTTTTTAGCAGCGTTGCAAAGTTTATTTTCAGTTAGATTGTTTGTGCCTTAGGCTTATTGATAAGCAATTGATAAAAACCTCTCAAGGTGTAAGTTCTACCCCTTTTTTTTTTACCAAGGAAGCACAGTTTAATCCAACATTTAACTTTTCTTTTATGATCCTGTTGAGTAAAGAATTTCCTTATCCATGGATAACCCCTCTAATAAATACCCTGTTTCCTAGCCCCACTAAGTTGTTAATGTCATTTTTTTCTCTCTCTCTCTTCCGGACCAAAGATTACATGTGTCATACATGTAATCCAATACCCGTAAAATCTACTCACAGAAAGAACTCTGTTGAGACAGTCAATTTTACGTGGAGTTTCTCTGATAACACTCTATACTCCAGTACTCAGAACAAAAGATCAACAGACTTGGAAGGGACCTTGGAGATCTTCTAGTCCAACCCTCTCCTCAAGCAGAAAACCCTATACTATTTCAGACAAGTGGCTGTGTCCAGTCTCTTCTTAAAAGCCTCCAGTGATGGAGCAGCTACAATTTCTGGAGGCAAGCCATTCCACTGGTTAATTGTTCTCACTGTTAGCAAATTTCTCCTTAATTCCGGGTTGCTTCTCTCCTTGATTAGTTTCCATCCATTGTTTCTTGTCTTGCCTTCTGGTGCTCTGGAGAATAGCGTGACCCCCTCCTCTCTGTGGCAGCCCCTCAAACATTGGAACATTGCTATGTGACCCCCTAGTTCTTCTTTTCACTAGACTAGACATACCGAGTTCCTCCAACCATCCTTCACATGTGCTGTGTTGTTGATGGAGAACCTGAATGATTGGCAGTGAGTATCAGACATGTGCAAGAAAACAATCAAGCTCGGAGAGCACCAAGGACCTCACAGCGAACTGTATACTGTGGCCAATACTCAAATAAGACCAATAGGAATTAGTTAAGCATATTCATGTCTGGTCTACTGTTGTGGAGGTATTTGTATGTAATTTAGAATAGTTAAATTTCTTTGGGAATGGTGTGAAATAGGTTGCCTAAAGGTATGTTAAATTTTCAAGTCAAAAATCCATTCCTGGATGCCTTTCTCAAAAAAGCACCACCCTGCTTATTTCTGATCCGAATGCTAGCCAGGTCTGAGACTGCTTATGGCACCTAGCAATTTAGGTGATCTTGCCAAAAGCTCAGATGAGCAAAAGATTCCCAGGATTGATGTTTATGCAAATATTTGGCTCTGGAGTGAAAATATGACCGGTTGTACTTTGAAAGAGTAACATGAGTGGACTCCAAAGGAATTTCTTTCTTTCTTTCTTTCTTTCTTTCTTTCTTTCTTTCTTTCTTTCTTTCTTTCTTTCTTTCTTTCTTTCTTTCTTTCTTTCTTCTCTCTCTCTCTCTCTCTCTCTCTCTCTCTCTCTCTTTCTTTCTTTCTTTCTTTCTTTCTTTCTTTCTTTCTTTCTTATTGTATATGTTTGGCCTTTCTGTTTAGGCCAACCCTCAAGCAGCTTACAAGCATTTTAAAAATAATAATAATAATCCCAAATACGAAACAGCAAAAATCATATGGTTAAAATCCAAATTAAAATTAAAATCAATTGTTAAAATAATTAACTGTTCCAGACTAGGAGAAAGAAGTGCATTCTTACCACCTTCCTAAATATGAAGAGACTGGAAGCCAGTTCTCCTTGGGAATATATATTTCATACTGTGGATCTTTTCCTATGTGTTCAGTAGTTGAGTTTTTGGCAAATGGAACATCGCTGTTTCTCTCTCTGAATAACTGGAGATGATCCTACGCAGATTAGGTCCTAAGATGTTTAGGGCTTTAAAGGCCAATACAATAGAAATCTACTTTGGTCTAGTGATTAAAGCACCAGCTTAGAAGCAACCCATGGAGGAATGCAGCATGTGTATGTGTAAGGGTGGGTGGGAACACACTTCAGAACTCATCAACTCTTAAATAGTATTGTTTTAAACATGTCCCAAAAGATTATCTTGCCTTTTTCTTTTCAGAGGAAGAGGCCATCAGAACCCATTGTCTATGGACCTTGTGTAGATTTTTTTCCTAGGGAAGCATTTGTATTTTTAGATGATACATGGAAAGATAGATGATAGATAGATAGATAGATAGATAGATAGATAGATAGATAGATAGACAGACAGACAGACAGACAGACAGACAGACAGACAGACAGATAGATAGATAGTTAGATAGATAGACAGACAGACAGACAGACAGACAGACAGACAGACAGACAGACAGACAGACAGACAGACAGACAGACAGATAGATAGATAGATAGGGATAAAGATAGATGGTAGATTATAGATGATAGGTAGATTGTAGATGATGGATGATAGATGATAGATGATAGACAGACAGACAGACAGACAGACAGAGACTGTAGATATATAGAGATAGATAATGATAAACAGATGATAGATGGTGACGATAGAGAGATAAAGATATGGAGAGAGAGATAAAGATAGATGATTGATAGAGATAGAGAAATAGAGATAAAGATAGAGATAGATGATAAAAGTTATAAGAGAGAGATGATAGAAGATAGAGAGAGATAAAGAGATGAAGATAGATGATGAAAGATGATACATAGATGGATGATAGATGCATGCATATACACATGCTAGATATATAAATTAAAAAGAAGAAGGAGGAGGAAGAGGAGGAGGAAGAGGAAGAAGAAGCTTGGATGAGAAGTGAAATGTCTTCAAGGAAAACCAAAGAAAGTCTAGTTGCTTTTTGGGGAAAAAAAATCCAAAACAAAAAAAAAACCACCTTTGCGACAACCATGACCTGGATGACTGAGAATCTCCGTGGACATCTACATGGCAAACACCGATGCCTTGTTGGCTGAGGAGCTGAATATCTTCTTCGCCCGCTACGAGGTTAAAAGACCAGACCCCGTAGCCTTTGCTGGCCGGTCTTCTGACTCTCAGCCACTCACCCTGTGTGAACACCAAGTGAGAGCTGTATTGAAGGCTGTGAATCCCAGCAAAGCCGCAGGCCCAGATGGGGTGCTGGGGATAGTGGTCAGGAATTGTGCCGATCAATTAGCAGGGGTCCTGACAAGGATTTTTAACACCTCCTTGCAAATGGCATGTGTACCATCGTGCTTGAAAGCAGCTACCATTGTCCCAGTCCCCAAGAAAACTGCAGCTGAGTGCCTAAATGACTACAGACCTATTGCATTAACGTCTGTAGTCATGAAATGCTTCGAAAGATTGGTTCTCCAACATCTTAGGACATGCCTCCCACTGGACTTTGATAAACATCAATTTGCCTACGGGGGAAATAGGTTCACAGACGATGCCATAGCTACTGCTTTACACTCTGTAGCAAGTCATCTCGAGAGACCTGGAAGTTATGTCAGGATGCTTTTTGTTGACTACAGCTCGGCTTTCAACACCATTTTGCCGAGCATTCTCATCGAGAAGCTGACTGACTTGAAATTCTCCCCCGCCATCTGCGATTGGATTCAAAACTTTCTTAGGGATCAGTTACAAACAGTGAGGGTCGAGTCTGCTTTGTCCACCCCCCTGAAGCTTTGCACCAGCACACCACAGGGCTGTGTGCTCAGCCCCTACCTGTACTCTTTATACACTTATGATTGTGTATCATTTGACCCATCCACTGCGATAATCAAGTTCACAGATGATACAACTGTGGTGGGTCTTATTACAGGTGGGGATGAGACAGCATATAGGGCGGAGGTACAAAAACTATCCATATGGTGTAGTAACAACAACTTGCACCTAAGCATTGGCAAGACGAAAGAGATGGTGTTAGACTTCTGGAGAAAAAAGGAGGAACCTGCTCCACTTTACATCGGGGAGGACTGTGTGGAGAGAGTTTCCTCCTTTAAATTTCTGGGACTCTACCTCTGTGAAGATCTGACTCGGAAAGTTAACACAACCCAGGTGGCTAGAAAGGCCCAACAGAGGCTTCACTTTCTTAGGTTCTTGTGGAAGAACAGGGTAGAACAACGGCTAATGACCCTCTTTTACCGAACTACTATAGAGAGCGTCCTCTTGTATGGTATTGTGGTTTGGTGTGCTAGTTTGACAGCCACGGACAGGAAAGTATTACAGAGGGTAGTGAGCACAGCACAAGACATTGTGGGCTGTCCCCTGACACCACTGGATGACATTGCCAGGGCTCGTTGCCTTGGAAGAGTGAGGAAGATTCTCAGGGATGACTCACACCCTGGACGGTATCTCTTTACTCTCCTACCATCCAGTAGGAGATATAGGAGTATAGCCAGCCATACCAACAGGTTGAAAAATAGCTTTTATCCATGGGCTGTTAGGATTTTAAATGGGATATAATCTCTGTGAACTTATGCAGAATTGACTTGGGAGGCTGGTGTGTGGTGTAGTTGGTTCACATAGTGTGGTGGGATGGAGGGTTTGTTGTCACTGTGTGTTGGGGGGAGAGAGCACGGGGGGAGGCTCAGCTAATCTCAATGTACACATGTTGTACTTTGACAATAAAGGTTTATTATAATTATTTGCATTAGCACACCAATTTGGTGAAAATACTCATTGGTCTGTGAGCCTTTCATATTGTTGACCAAAGTGGAGAATCAGAGGAGTCGTCTTAAACTCTCTATTGTTGATTCAGCAACATTCTAATATTAACGTTGGGCTTTTCCAGATCTGAGATATGTACACAACCTTTTCTTCATTTCTGCAGATACATCTGTCTTTCTGCAATGTGAATGGCATGATTGGGTCATTTATTTGCAAAGCAGACCTGCAGATTTTTTGTTTTTTTTTTTTTTTCAGTCCAATCTGAGCAAACATGTCTCCAGAAATATTATTTTACTGGTTTCGTTTAATATCATCTCAAGCTTCCCATGGGCTAACCTAAAACATTTTTTTCTTGCTTTCTTAGAATAAGATTGTCAGACTAGTAATGAACACAGCTACAGAGTAGATCTTTATTGTATCCAAGGATGTGGGAGTTGACCATTATGGAAGATTTTGTGGTAATTCCAGGACAAATCTCACATTCTTCCTGCGGTCTCACATCACGGCCCCCTTAGAAGAGAAGACTTGAATATCCTCTTATCTCTGACTCTCACATTGTTTGTTGATGACAGGGCTTTTACCCTACTCTCTAATCCATTAAGCTAGTTTGGGATCTTAAGCCACTACCTGAACATTGCAGGGTTTTTTTTTCTTTCCCCTGTGTGTAGAAGCAAAGCCATATTTTCGTTGACTACAGACTATTTCATATAGGCGTTCTTATCATTGCTCAAACTCTATTAGTCATTTCCTAACAGTCTACAGCTATTTTCACCACCATTGTCAAAAGTCTCAATTCACCAACAAGGAATGTGAAGTTTATTGTTCAGCCAGTACCCTCCCTCTCAATCCTATCCATGTCTTGCAGGGATTCTGTTTGTAACCTAGAAGCAAACAACAATAAAAAAGCAACAATATCGCTTTCATGGATCTATAAAACACCCTTCTATCTGTTTAGCCAACTTGATGTGAAGTTAACTACAGTTAGGGCTTGACCTAGGATCACAATCATGCCCAAAATTTTGCTGCTAAGCGGGACATTTGTTAAGAGACTGAATCTGGCTTCCCCCAGCGAATCTGCTTGACAGGAGTTCGCAAAAGGTGATCCCATGACCCTGGGACACTGCAACCATCATACATATTGTGGGAAATGAAAATATAGCTCCCTCCTCATATAGCAAGATGAGGCTGAACAAACCTGAGATAGGCCTCACAGTAGTGATTTAAAGCTTTGACATGAACTTTATATTGTTTCACAATACGGACGTATTTGTAATCTGCTGAGCTTTGTGCAATATGAAATTGCAGAGTAGGTACGGTAGTTAGTTCTGTGTATATTTGGAAAATGAGTATTGTAACCGTGGGAAAAGAGGAACTGAAAGTAACAGATGGATAGAGGTTTCAGATGTGCACGCATGTATGTGGAAACTACTGGTCAGCACAAAAGAACAAGGAACTGATTTTGCAAGATAATGACTATCTGTGGGTGGTTGTTAGAAGAAAGATATAAAAATGTTAGTTTAAGTCCAGCTCAGGGTCATTAGCCTATAGCTGTCCTTTTGGAATCTGCTAGGCCATATGGTCCTCATTGCAATGGGTTGTTAATGTAAGTGACGTTATGTTATTATGCTATGTGTCAAATTATTACCAAATAAACCTCTGAATCTTAAAGTAAGAATTATTGTTTTGTGTTGCTGTCTCTTGTCTTTTTCATTGGGTTTTTCCATGACAATATGAATCAGCTGTCAAGCTTCTGAATTTTGATTACGTGACCATGGGGATGCTGCAACAGTCATAAGTGTGGAAAAGGGTCATAAGTCACTTTTTTCCAGTGCTGTTGCAACTTTGAATGGTCGCTAAATAATTTGTCGTAGGTTGAGGACTATCTGTACGGAACCATGGTATGGCATGGTAGCCACAGAGAAGGGAGACAGCCAAGGAACCAAAAGACAAGATGAGATTGGGTGTTTGTTCCAATGGACACTCTCATCCTACCCCACGCCATCACCTAACTATAGAATGGCCAACACAGAAGACTGCAATTCCTCCTGATCTATGGCTAAGAAGAAAGTGAATTGGCTCAGTTCTCCGGCACAGACAACACATCCCAAATATGCTTTTTTTACAAGGCAACTGGACTTTCTTATTTTTCCTTGAAGATGTTTCACTTCTTACCCAAGAAGCTTCTTCAGCTCTGGCTGGATTGGCAAAATTTATACTTCTTGCAGACAGCTAGTCATTTGCCTTCTTTTAGAGAGTTGTTGAGGCCACCTGCTGGTCCGTGTCATCAGGGTCACCTGAGTGGCACAAATGGGTGTAGAGCCTTCTTGGAACTGCTGAAAGGATTGTGTTGTAGACCGGAAATAGAGGACGTTGTATCCCTCCCCCTCTGTTGAGAGAGAGCTGTTCAGTTTTGACCTAGATAGCCTCTTTGACCCCTCTTTCAAACCAGCATTCCTCTCTCTCCAAAAATGTGGACTTTGCTAATGGCCTTTGTCTTTTAAATGCAGCTGGACTGCTGAATCTTGTCCTGATGGGTTTGTTCTCCTGTGTTGTGCCATGCGTTTGTGAAGTAGTTGTTTTGTTTTCCCAATGTACAGATCTGCACAAGGCTCACTGCATGGTGCTCTCTCAAAGAAGGCAAACGACCAGCTGTCTGCGAGGAGTATAAATCCTTCCGTTCCCCCACCATCCAGTCAGAGCTGAAGAAGCTTCTTGGAGGAGAAGCGAAAAATCTTTAAAGAAAAACGAGAAAGTCCAGTTGCCTCCTGCAAAACCATCTTTGGGACAACCATGGTCTGAGAATCTCCATAGACATCTAGCAGAGACAACAGTTGTAAATTAGAGGGAGAGAAAAGTGATCTTGGACCTGTGCACCTGTGGGGTTTATTCAGTAGAATCTTAAATGGTAGTAATTTAGAGAGCATACTGTGGCCTGTAAATTACATTGCACTGCTGCTACTGCTGCTTCTCCTTCTTCTCCCCATGGCCGTGAGCATCATTTCACATCTGTTTACCACCTTAAGTTACTCTCTCTCTAGCAAATGGTGAGAGCTGATCACCTTCTGTCTAAAATTACAACCTGGCACTCAGCGTAGGTAAGCGTAGACATATCTCTTGCACATGGGTTGTGCAGAATTAATTAAGCTGTTCAACCCTTAGGTCCACCTGTTTGCCGTACTCACCCAACCCATCTGATAATGCCCTACTTTAAAGCCCTAAATGGCATGGGTCCGGTGAGATTCAAGGTACTGGTAATGGTGTTTAAGGCCCTACATGGCATGGGTCCGGAGTACCTTAGGGAGCACCTGCTGCCGGCATCAACTTCCCTCTGCCCTGTGCGCTCCCACAGAGAGGGCCTCCTCAGGGTGCCACCGATCAGAGAATGTCGATTGGTGGCCCCCAGGGGGAGGTCCTTCTCTGTGGGCGCGCCGGATTTGTGGAACCGTTTGCTGGTTGAGCTCCGGATGGCGCCCGTCCTTCGCTCCTTCCGACGCGATCTGAAGACCTACTTGTTCGAACAAGCCAGCCTGGCCTGATGGGTGATGGGTTTGGATTTTAATATTGTTTTAATGTATTTTAACTTATTGTTGTTAGTTTCTGGGCACCTTGTTTAATCTTTTTTAATATTTGTATTCTTGTATTTTTATATGTTTGCCCTGTTCACCGCCCTGAGTCCTTCGGGAGAAGGGCGGTATACAAATAAAATTATTATTATTATTATTATTATTATTATTATTATTATTATTATTATTATTATTATTATTATTATTATTATTATTATTATTTGCAAATTCCTATTTGCAAGTGCCCTACTTGTTTAGTGCACCTAAATTGGGGGTGTGGGTGTGTCATGTGTCTTTTACCTCGAATACAAAAGTTAGTAATCACTTATAGCATTCCATATCAGATATGTTTCATATCTTATAAATGCAGGATTAAAGACCTGTCTTAGTGGACCATCACTTTTTCTTCTACAAAATTAACGTGGACTAGGGTCATACCTCTGGTAGAACTGTTCTGTAAGATAACATGCCCTGTATCAAAGGAAATGTGTTGTGATAAGTTATACTCAATTTCCATATAGATTGTTAAACTGGAGACACTGTGATCCTCTCCAAGCATTCCTTCAACTGTTCCTCAAATGGTCTGATAAGCTGTACGTGTATCTACTTTTGTCAGACAGGGATATTAGGACAAAGTTTTATTGAGTCCCAATTTGGACTGATAGCCTCAAGGATTCATTTCAGAAATAAGCTATGGCGGAATATCTTTCTCGGGTCATAGAAGATAGTAACCTTTTCAGTGCAACGAGGTGCACTCATTATCTAACTGCAAACTTACCAATGATGTGCTATAACTTACTTTATCTGTTTTGTTCTGGCATTTCAGGAATATAATAAAGCAGACTTGGATTTGGGTGGGTTAACTGAGCATTAGATGAAAGGTTTGTATGGAATGTGTAGTCATTCGAAGAAGTCAACTGGTGCTTTAATAAACCTTGGTGCAGAGAGCATGCTAGATTGCACAGTGGACCATTGGGTGCTCTCTGAAGTAGCTTGTTTTCTTGAGATGTTTCATTACCCAAAGCACGTAACATCATCAACAGTAGCGACTGTGAGAGGGATCTCTGAGTCCTAGTGGACAATGACTTAAATATGAGCCAGCAGTGTGTTGCAGCTGCCAAAAAAGCCAACACAGTGCTACGCTGCATTAACAGAAGGATGGAATCAAGATCATGTGAAGTATTAATACCACTTCACAATGCCTTGGTAAGGCCACATCTGGAATACGGCATCCAGTTTTGGTTTCCACGATGTAAAAAAGGTGTTGAGACTCTAGAAAGAGTGCAGAGAAGAGCAACAAAGATGATTAGGGGACTGGAGGCTAAAACATATAAGGTATGGTTGCTGGAATTGGGTATGTCTAGTTTAATGAAGAGAAGGACGAGGGGGGACATGATAGCAGTCTTCCAGTATCTCAGGGGCTACCACAAAGAAGAGGGAGTCAAACTATTCTCCAAAGCATCTGAAAGCAGGACAAGAAGCAATGGATGGAAACTAGTCAAGGAGAGAAGCAACATAGAACTAAGGAGAAACTTCCTGACTGTTAGAACAATTAACCAGTGGAACAATCTGCCTCCAGAAGTGGTGAATGCTCCAACACTGGAAGTTTTTAAGAAGAGACCGGACAGCCATTTGTCTGAAATGGTATAGGGCTTCCTGCCTGAGCAGGGGGTTGGACTAGATGACCTCCAAAGTACCTTCCAACTTTCCAACTTTTTTATATTATTATTATTATAAAACTTTTATTCATAAAACATGAAACTCAGTCAACTGAACACTCAAATGGACTGGCACTAATGGTTGACACGGGTTGCTGCCAGCATCCTAGGTATCAACCAGGTATCTCCTTAAAATGTAAGATGTTCCGAGTAGCGCAGTTTTTTTGTAGCATTGCTGGAGTTATTGCAGGAAGCTGCAGTTTCTTGATGTATTTTGCAAAGTTTTTGGACATCGTTCCCAGGGCCCCGATGACAATGGGTATCACTGTTACGCGTTTCGTTCATAATCGTGCAGTTTCGATGGCCAGGTTGTGGTATTTCGTATTTTTTTCCAGTTCTTTTTCTTTGACTCTGGCATCTCCTGGTACAGTGATATCAGTCAAATTATTATTATTATTATTATTATTATTATTATTATTATTATTATTATTATTATTATTATTAGTAGTAGTAGTAGTAGTAGTAGTAGTAGCAGTAGTAGTAGTAGTAAGGAGTGCAGTTTGATGTCAGTTTATATTCTGCTGTCTTCCCTGTCTGGATGGGTGGGAGGAGGTCTTAGGGATTCTTTGGCTGGGCTGTTTGCTGATGGCTCTGTGGCAGTTTCTTGATTGGGGTATTGCTTACTTGAGTATTGGTCTTGGAATTAATCTATGCTGACTGAGTGCTGATTACTGGTGAAGAAGTGCTGGAGTCTTTTTTTTCTCTTTTTGTGCTGTTTGATTGTCTCTTTTGCATAATCTACAGATGTTGTAAATGTCTGTGTGTCTATTGATGGCTGATCTGTCAGAGTGCCAGGCTTCTAGAAATTCCCTGGCAGTTTTGGATTTGGCCTCATCTAAAATGGTCCCATTTTCCCAACTGAAACTACGGTTAAATCTATCTAGATGTTGTGAAATGAAAGATTTTTTGTTGTGCCTTTTGACTGCCAGTGGACCATGTCTGATTCTCTGGATCAAGTCCCCAAGCTGGATCTTGTGTTCCTTCTTGGCGGGGGTGATAACGATGATAATGACAATTGTTTCATTATAATCTGTGGTTGAGAACAGTGGAGATTAAGATCTGGTGAGACTTCCAGATATTAACTGTTCAACATTAAGATCATAACAAACCAGACATATCTGTAGCTGGGGGAAAAAACAAGTTTGGATAATTGACATTGCTGCCACTTGAGAAAGTACTATAAAAACATAGCAATATAAAGTTCTTTAAGTAGAAAATGAGCAAAAGTGAGAAAAAAAAATAATGTCAGAAGGACGCCAATTGTGGTTGGTGCCTCCATCCTTTCAGTTCAAGTATTGGCCAAGAAAAGTTTAACACATGAAAGATACAGTTTTCTTTCCCCCCCCAAAAAAAGAGACCATCAGTCCTCTTTCCCGCCATCACGTCATATATGTTACCTTCTGACAATGGCATTCTAAAAGTTTGGCAACCATTTTTGACAACATTTCTAACCATGGTTACATAGACAAGAACTGTGTTTTTCCCCTTTTCATTTGTTGAGAGATAGCCCTCCAGGTTGCAGACTTCATTTTTTTCCCATGGTGAGAGGAACAATGATAATTTTGAAATAGATTCTCAGTTCCTTCCTAAAAGAACATTGTGGGAACATAAAGAAAAATGTCTTTTTTCTGCACCCAGCTGTCTACTATATCTACAAAACAAAATTTGTGTGTTCTCTCTCTCTGGAAAAGTTTAAGGTGTATCTCTCATAGATGCACTACTCCACTCCACTCCACTCCACTCTACTCCACTCCACTCCACTCCACTCCACTTCATTCTATTCTATTCTTGCACATTACAGAAAACTGGGCGGTTCTTTCAAACAACCATCTCAGTGGGTTAGGACGCTGAGCTTGTCGATCAGAAGGTCGGCAGTTTGGCGGGTCAAATCCCGAGTGCCGCATAACAGAGTGAGCGCCTGTTACTTGTCCCAGCTTCTGCCAACCTAGCAGTTCGAAAGCACATAAAAATGCAACTAGAAAAATAGGGACCACTCTGGTGGGAAGGTAACAGCGTTCCATGCGCCTTTGGCGTCTAGTCATGCCGGCCACATGACCACGGAGACGTCCTCGGACAAACGCTGGCTCTTCAGCTTTGAAACGGAGATGAGCACCGGCCCCTAGAGTCGGAAACGACTAGCACACATGTGCGGGGGAACTTTTACCTTTTTTTTTAGAAACTTGCAAAAAAATACTTGGGATGATCCTAGCTACAGAGATGTACACATTCTGAAGGCTGAAAATTAAATCTTCCTGCTATGAATGGCGCACTTAAAAAGAAAACTTTTGGTATGAAAATTACTTTGAAAGATAGTTGTTTGTCAAGCAGTTTATTCACATGAAAAATAAAAATTCCAGTGAAATGATTGCTTCCTTTAATTACACTGATTAAAATAAATCAATATTCTTCATGTGACAGTAAGACGTTTAAAAAAATAATGACAGCTTGGTACGGAGACTAAGTGTAATGTGATTAAGGATTTTTGCTTTCAAGCCCTGTCCTTTTTCATCACTATGCCTATATGCTTGAAAAGCCCTCTATCAGGAAGTTCTCCAATTTTTGTCATGCATTAATTTCCTTGACTCCTTTTTTTCATCATTAAAAACAACCTCAAAGAGGGATTTTAATTTATAGTTCTGCTTGCAATTACAGTTCCTGTTGAGGAATCATGGGTTGCATCCGATATTTACAAAATCTTTACAAGCCATGATGTGGCACGTGGCTAACAGGTACCTACACATATGTTTCCAGCCACACCTGGGTCTAGAGATGAAAGCATTTACTAGCCGGATGCCCTTCCTGATGCCACAGGGAGTTCACAGCAGATATTTTTTTCCTTTGGAACCTAGGAGAGAAACATCTGATACTATCTAGGATTGAAGTCTCAACCTTTTGAGCTGGTGGCAAGTGTCTTAACCACTAGGCCTCCATGCTGCTCTGATGACCTAGTGCAGGGGTCTTCAAACTTGGCCCTTTTATGACTTGTGGAATTCAACTCCTAGAATTCCTCAGCCAGGCCTGCTGGCTGAGGAATTCTGGAAGTTGAATTCCACAAGTCATAAAAGGGCCAGGTTTGAAGACCCCTGGTATAGGGTTTCCTCCTTGAGCAGGGGGCTGGACTAGAAGACCTCAAAGATCCCTTCCAGCTCTCTTATTTTGTTGTTCTGTCTTTCTGTATGCCATAAAAATTCATTCATATATATTTTGAGAATAGAAATGTAATACATTCTTCTCCATGGAATAGCTACTTATTTAGCAGTAACTTCAGTTGCCTGTTTTCAGCAAAAAGAACTAGAAGTATAATCATGGCTGAAAGTGGACTTAGCCATCTACACTTGTAAAATTGTTCTGGATAAATCAATGGAAGATATTTATTTAGTCCATTGACCTTATAAGCATTTTTAGACTGTAGTTGTTGCAGACCTAATAATTCTTAGAAGGAAATAATTGTGTTTGCCCATAAGATTTAAGCACAAGGGTATATTCCACATTATCGCCTCTGATCATTTTAATGAAAAATGCGTCATAAGATGTGGCTACTGAAGCCTACATTGTAGAAATAGCTCTGCTGCTTTAACTGAGCCTTGTTCTTGAGAACATGAAATGTGGAATGACACCTTAAAACAACTATAACAACATCCTTTTATTTTCCCAATGGAAGTGAGTTTATTAATAGTCCAGTTGGGCCTGGGGAGGCAGGTTAAAAATTGTAGATTCATTTATTTTTATTTAGCGTATGGCAGAAGTGTTAAAAGGCGCATCACAATGACATTCTCAATGAACAACTACAAAACAATTTATTTACAAATTCAAAAGTAGACTATTTATATCAGGGCTCTTCAAACTTGGCCCTTTTATGACTCGTGGACTTCAACTCCCAGAATTCCTCAGCCAGCCACGAGTCATAAAAGGGCTGAGTTTGAAGACCCCTGGTCTGGAATCAAGCCTGCAGTTTCATCCAAATGGCTGACTGAGGAATTCTGGGAGTTGAAGTCCACAAGTCATAAAAGGGTCGAGTTTGAAGACCCCTGATTTATATACTGTAGTCAACACATGATGGAGTTGCATACAGAAAGTTTCCCTGATAAGTGCTCACAATATGCATTCCACAATGTGCCACACTTTCTACTTTGGAACACCGCAGCTACGTATGGTAGAACTTTGGTTTAAAGGGCCAAATTCTAAAGCTTTATAGATGAAAAGCATTGTTTAGACACCAAGTCCAGCTTCCTGACCATTTTCAAGAATCTAATCAGCCAACGTTTTTATTTTCTAAGATACATATGTGGGAACTCTGTGACATTAAAGTAAATAAAAATGATACCCAACAGTTGTTTTTTTTTTAGGAAGTCAAACAATTATTAAAATTCAAAAAGCTGAGAGAACCAAAGAACTATAAGGTCCGTGTGAACACTAGTGTGTTAAGTATGTTGATCTTTTCTTTAGCGTTTTACAATAGCAACAAAGGAGTGACACCATTAGTGGTGGCTAGACCTCCGTTAAGAATTTTTGCTTGGATATCACAGGATCAAAGAGTTCAAAAGGACAAGTTCTGGGCAGGGGACTAATTGTAAAATGATCTTTATGCTTCTCTATTGATCATTTAGAACAGGGGTGTCAAACGGTCAGCCCTTGGGATGGATGCATCACGTGGAAGCCTTGCCCAGCCCAGCTCCAGCAAGGGGAAAAAAGTCACGATACGTCGCAACATATCACGTGATGCGGCGAGTTTGACACCCCTGATTAAGAAGGATGCTCCTAAGACCTTCCATTCCTAATTGGGGACAACTGAAAGTCATTTACTTGTAGAGACTGGGAAATGTTTACAATGGATGGAAACACAAAATACATCATACAAAAAAGGGGCAGGCCAACTTCTTCTCCAAAGCACCTGAAGGCAAAACAAGAAGCAACGGATGGAAACTAATCAAGGAGAGAAGCAACCTAGAACTAAGGAGAAATTTCCAAACAGTTAAAACAATCAATCAGTGGAAGAATTTGCCTCCAGAAGTTGTAGGTGCTCCAACACTGTTTTTTTTTTTTTAAAAGAGATTGAACAACCACTTGTCTGACTTGGTATAGGGTTTCTTGGTTGAGCAGGGGGTTGGACTAGAAGACCTCCGAGGTCCCTTCTGTTACCTATAGCTTTTAAATCCTGGTATCATTCTTGTTGCCTTCTTCTGAACTTGTTCGAACTTATTTGAATCCTTCTTAAAAATAAAACGGAAAGCTATTAGGTGAATTTCAATCTTGCTGAAATATGATGAACTCTGCTTATATTTTTGTTTATTTGGATTAGTATCTGCCATTAAAAATGCAAAGCTCAGAACCCATAACTAAAGCGATGTTTTCTCTCTCTTGTTAATAAGCTATTGATTAGTTCTTCTTGCATGTCATGTGAATTGAGGGGGGAAACACCTCCTGGCAAGGTGATACATACCTCTTCTGAAGCTTTAATTCATACCCTTTTAGACTGTGGTATATCAGGTTAATTTAACAGCAACCCTCCCTTTCCAATATTGTTTCACAGTTGTAGTCAAAGAGAAATCCTCTCAGCAAAGTAAATCTTACTCAGGTTTTATCTCCCCTGCTTCTCTTTGGTAGCTTTTGGAAGCTTTATGTAACTGACAGATTTGCCACTAATTTATAAACATATAGATAAGCACCACCACCCTAGCTGTGTTTGTGTGTCCAGAGAGTGGAACCGGCTAGATGTGAGGCAATGCAACACGAGGTAAGGCGAGAACAGGTGGGAGAGCCTGGAAGAGCCAGAACCTTCAGTGTTGTTACTCAGCTGGTGTAAGTTAGTTCGTCCCCCGCGACACACCAAGGATAGATATGCAAGCACCGAACAGAGTGAACTAACCATTCAAGCTGTCAGGACCTCATTGTGTCTAACGTTTATAAATATCCCCGACAATGCATGGCATACGCTAAATTATAAATAAGCAATTGCCCTTCCCTACATCAAATAATGGAAGGGACCTTGGAGGTCTTCTAGTCCAACCCCCTGCTCAGGCAGGAGACCCTATACCATTTCAGACAGGTGACTGCCCAGTCTTTTCTTAAAAACCTCCAGTGATGAAGCCCCTACAGCTTCTGAAGGCAAAAGCTGTTCCACTGGTTAATTGTCCTCACTGTTAGGACATTAGGTTAGGTTGTGCCGCTGTTAGGTTGCAGTTCCCTGGGTCACGTGATCCCCTTTTGCAACCTTTTGACAAGCAAAGTCAACGGGGAAAGCCAGATCCACTTAACAACCATGTTACTAACTGAGCAACTGCAGTGATTCACTAAGAACTGTGGCAAGAAAGGTCATGCAATGGGGCAAAAGCCATCAGGGACAGACATTTTGGGCTCAACTGCAGTTCTAAGTGGGGGTCTGTCTATTCCAGGGGTTTTCAAACTTGGCCCTCTTATGACTTGTGGACTTCAACTCCCAGAATTCCTCAGCCAGGCTGGCTGAGGAATTCTGGGAGTTGAAGTCCGTAAGTCATAAAAGTGCCACATTTGAAGATCCTGTCTTAAATGTAACAAACAAAATGGAGGCTGGCTGAGGAATTCTGGGAGTTGAAGTCTACAAGTCATAAAAGGGCGAAGTTTGAAGACCCCTGTCTTAAATCTAACAAACAAAAGTGGAGCCTGGCTGAGGAATTCTGGGAGTTGAAGTCCACAAGTCATAAAAGGGCCAAGTTTAAAGACCCCTGTCTTAAATCTAATAAACAAAATGGAGGCTGGCTGAGGAATTCTGGGAGTTGAAGTCCACAAGTCATAAAAGGGCCACGTTTGAAGACCCCTGGCCTATGTACTCTGTCTGCAGATTGATGGACCTCTCAGAAGTATAATAAACCTCCCATATTTCTGCTGGAAAATGGGATCTCCGGATGAAACCTGGATGCCCACCAAGGTGGCATCCCACCTGCAGAATTACGACTCATTTAGCATGGCATCCAATGTCATCATTAATGCTAATTCTGGGGATCCGGCCAAGTGCTAGCAGGGGAATGAAATGGCCAGGCAGATCCCAGTCATTTTCTTACCCTCTTCCTAACATTCAGGTTTTTTTTTCTCCAACAAATAAATTTGTGGAAGGGGAAGCCGTGTCCCGTGGTGATATGTTTCTGGGCTGGTAATTGGCAAGATAGATCCCCGGTGCCCTTCGCTTGGTATCAGAAGGACTGCTGTGGCAGAAATAATAAGAGGAAGAATGGCAACAACACCTTTTGGCTGCAAGGCAAGCGGTATTACAAACCAAGTCATGCTAATGACTAATTTGTGTCTGCTGTATCTCTCCGCTGCAGAAGACTAAGCAAGAGGTAATTTCTTGGCTTCGGTTTCGTGCTTTTCCCTCTTCTTAACAAATTGAGCCCTCTGCGTGCTTGTGCAGGAATAGCAGGACTCACACGAGAGCCTCAAACTGGGGTGCATGTTCATCCCAGCCTCATGATTTATAGCGGACGTCACAAACCGCAATAGCCAATCACCCGATCTATATGCATGTCCTTTGCAACCCGATTTGAATAATCTGGTTTCACTCTGCATTTGATTCTTTACATTGGGAGAGCCGACATTGCGACAGGTGTGGGGGAAAAAAAGCAATTCCACGCTAGGGATTATCAGGAAAGAGACTTGAAATAAACTGCCGACACTGTGATTCTCATGTGCAAATCTGGGGGGGGGCTCTGCTACGTTCAGTTCTGGTTGCCCCCCCCTTGAAGTTGAGAATGGCAGTCTAAACGTCTACGAGGCTGCAATGCTTCATTTGAAGAAATGCTTAGATTTCCTGGGTCCACAGGTAGAACAATGGAGCCCAATTCGTTATCATTGTGACATGACTCAGGTTGACTCAGGTTGACTCAGCCTTCCATCCTTCCGAGGTAGGTAAAATGAGGACCCAGATTGTTGGGGGCAATTAAGCTGACTTTGTAATAATGCCGCTTGGAGTGGGGGGGAAAGCCCTAATAAGCAGGCATATAGATAGAATGAAGGCTATTGCTAAGCACATTGGTTTGTGCTTCTTAGATTGTAAGCCGCCCTGAGTCTTCGGAGAAGGGCGGGATATAAGTGGGATTAAAATAAAATAAAAAATAAATGAGACATTTGTTAAGTGAGTTTTACCCCATTTTATGACTTTAGTTGTCACCCTTCAGTGAATCACTGCAATTTTTAAGTTAGTCACACGGTCATTAATGGAATTTGGCTTCGCTTGTTGACTTTACTCGTCAGAAGGTTTGCAAAAGGGGATCCTGTGAACCCGGGACACTGCAACTGTCATAAATATGAGTCCATTGCCCGGCATCTGTATTTTGATCAAATGACTGTCGGGAGGCTGCCGGGGTCGTAACTGTGAAAAATGGTCATAAGTCTCTTTCTTCAGTGCCATTGTAACTTCCAAACGTCACTAAAGTTAAGGACTTCCTGTATTTAGACTGGAAAGGAGGCAACAAAAGGGGGCCATAGAAATATGTCTGACACTGGAATCACAGTAGTAGATCCTCTTTTACCGGTCTACTATAGAGAGCGTCCTCTCGTATGGTATTGTGGTTTGGTATGCTGGTCTGACAGCCGCGGATAGGAAAGTATTACAGAGGGTGGTGAGCACAGCACAAGACATTGTGGGCTGTTCCCTGACACCACTGGATGACCTCGCCAGGGCTCGTTGCCTTGGAAGAGTGAGGAAGATTCTCAGGGATGACTCACACCCTGGACGGTATCTCTTTACTCTCCTACCATCGGGTAGGAGATATAGGAGTATAGCCAGCCGCACCAACAGGCTGAAAAACAGCTTTTATCGGTGGGCTGTTAGGCTTTTGAACGGGAAATAATTTTTATAAACTTTATGCAGAATTGACTTGCGAGGCCGGTGTGTGGTGCAATTGGTTCACACGGTGTAATAAGATGGAGGGTTTGTTGTCACTGTGAGTTGGGGGGTGGGAGCATGAAGGGAGGCTCAGCTAATCTCAATGTATACATGGTTGTACTTTGACAATAAAGGTTCATTCATTCATTCACAGGTCACTATTTGAACCTCCTTGTAAAGACATAACAGCCCACAAAATCTTTCTTCACACAAGGATCCTGTGGCATGAATTGTCCCAAGATGTGGTAATGGCCATGAATTTAGATGGCTTTAACGGAGACCGATTAAATTCCAAAAGAACCGGCCTAACAATATCTTGCTAGTTCTGTGTGCTTTCATAAATCTTTAAAGCAGGGGGTCTTCAAACGTGGCCCTTTTATAACTTGTGGACTTCAACTCCCAGAATTCCTCAGCCAGCCTCCATTTTGTTTGTTAGATTTAAGACACGGCTCTTCAGACTTGGCCCTTTTATGACTTGTGGACTTCAACTCCCTGGCTGAGGAATTCTGGGAGCTGAAGTCCACAAGTTATAAAAGGGAGACGTTTGAAGATCTCTGCTTTAAAGAATGGGTCTTTCCAAGGCCGTACTCTGATGTTATTCCTATTTTATGATTGGTTTGCATTTGGTGGCATTTGTTGCAAATTACCACAAAACATCCCTGCTTATTTTTACCATGGTATGTCACCTGTTTGAGGATTGGGAAATTTTCCCTACAGAAAAGTTGGAGAGTTTAGCTTACGGCTTGCCGGAAAACAATCATGTTTTAATATTTAGCTGATCTTTTCTGTTTATTAAGTGACCAGCTCTTGCAGAAGAGCTCCAATTTTAGTTGCAGCATTTAACAGCTGCCGTCTCTCTGCTCAAAAGCTTTGGAGGTGATCTACACCAAAACTAATGCTATAGTTCATTAAATATTACACTAAATATTCAGTAACTGCTGTGAGATCTGTACACATATAACATAATAGTGGGTTTATTTATTTTTTTTGTCCTTGAAGGTAGGTGTGATTTCACGTACATAAATAAAAATTAGCACATGCATTAAAAATGTCCCCAGATGATACATTTATCGATTGTTTTCAACACTGCAGCTTTCTCTGATTTTAACTATTTGGACTTCAACACTTCCTCTTCAGTTGATCATTAAACAGAGAGCTTGGGCATATTCTTACTCTTTCTGCTGACAGCAGAAATCCCACTGAGACTATAAAGAAATTGTATGCGAAAGACTGAATGGAGAAGGCCCTTCTATTTGTATCTGTCTGGTTTTAAAGGTCATTACTCAAGAAACACCCACATCTTGCACAGCCGTATTTCAGCAGGATTTTGACCACTCATTATTCTTACTCCTGATCTTTTATAACCTAGATACAATGGAGCTGGCAAGATTGAAAAAAGGCTTTGCTGTTTTGTTTTCTCCTTCTTTTTTTTTATGGTGGGGAGCAAATCAGCAAAATGGAAAGTAAATCAGTTTGCACTCCCCCAAACAGTGTAAAGTCGCATGCTTCACATAGAGACGGACACAGAGCTGGGGTAAAGATGAGTTTATTCTGAACAGAACGAACTGGGGAAACAGGGAAGCCTGGCGTCTATTTGTACCTGCCCAGGTGGATGGCATCCAATCAGTTCAACCCTGGGCTTCCTGCCAGTGCAGGTGACAATGGGTGTAGATCCTGGCTTCCCACCAGGCTGACCATGCCTGGGGCTGTCAACAGCTTAAGTCATTAGGCTTATCCTGATTGAGCAGTTATCGCCCTGAGCTGTCCAACCCCTCTGCTGATCTGCATCATCAGCCTCCTGCTGTGCTGTCCTTTGTGTATGCTGGGAGGCATACACTGCAAACAGTATCCAGCTTTTTTATTTTCCTATTGGGTACATCTATTTAATATAGATAATGAGGCATTATGGAGGAATTAGAGAAACTTTGATTTCAGAAAGCAAGTTAAAGTACTACATGATCAAAGAGAAGCTTTTTTTTGAGTTGGCCTTGGCTATACGTTATTGTTATTGTTGTTATTATTATTATTATTATTATTATTATTATTATTATTATTATTATTATTATTATTATTATTATTATTATTATTAATTTTATTTGTATACCGCCCTTCACCCGAAGGACTCAGGGCGGTGAACAGGGCAATACATGTTAAAAGACAAAATACAAAAATTAAAAGAGATTAAACAAAATGCCCACAACTCTTACAATAGGTTAAAACACATTAAAAGTAATAAAAACCCAACCCCATCCCATCAGGCCAGGCCAGCTTGTTTGAAGAGATACGTCTTTAGATCACGCCGGAAGGAGCGCAGGTCGGGCGCCAAAATCATAAACTTTTTTCCCCATTGCATAAAGAATGATCAGAAGCATTCTGCTCAGAATTATATTCAGAGACAACAAATTCTTAATGGGAGGTTCTCTAAAATAAGTCCAGGTACGGAGTGTTTATAGTTAACTGATGCTCTTTAGCCTGTTGACCCCACCAAAGCTTGGCATTTTCACAGGACACCAGAACAAAGTAACAGAGTTATAGAGAAGAAGCAGTGGCAAAATTCTTCACAAAGTAGTGTGTGTGTGTGTGTGGGGGGGGTCAACCTATTTTTCAAAACACCTACAGACAGAACAAGAAGCAACGGATGGAAACTAATCAAGGAGAGAACCAGCCTAGAACTAAAGAGAAATTTCCTGACAGAACAATTAATCAGTGGAACGGCTTCCTTCAGAAGTGGTGGATGGAGTTGTGGAGATTGGACAGTCATTTATCTGTAAGGGTATAGGATCTCCTTTGTGAGCATGGGGTTGGATTAGAAGACTTCTAAAGTCCCTTCCAACTTGGTTATTCTGTTATTCACTGTTGCCAAGAAAATCTCAATAATAATAATAATAATAATAATAATAATAATAATAATAATAATAATAATAATAATAATAATAATAATAATAATTTAATTTCTATACCGCCCTTCTCCCGAAGGACTCAGGGCGGTGTACAGGGCAATACAATAAAATACAACATACAAAAATTTAAAAAAAATATTAAATATTACAGCCCAATTCAATACAATTAATACAATAACATTAAAATACCCCTAAACCCATCAGACCAGGCCGGCTTGTTCAAATAAATATGTTTTTAGGTCACGTCGGAAGGAGCGAAGGTCGGGAGCCATCCGGAGCTCCACCGGTAAACGGTTCCAAAGGTCTGGCGCACCCACAGAGAACGCCCTCCCCCTGGGGGCTGTCAGTCGACACTCTTTGACCGACGGCACCCTAAGGAGGCCCTCTCTGTGGGAGCGCACTGGACGGAGGGAGGTTGATGCCGGCAGCAGGTGCTCCCGTAAGTAACCCGGACCCATGCCATTTAGGGCTTTATAGGTCATAACCAGCACCTTGAATCTTACCCGGAGGGCAACCGGAAGCCAATGCAGCTCGCGGAGTAGAGGTGTTACATGGGAGTGTCGGGAGTGTCATGAAAATGTCCATTTGATATCAGGAGTTGAAGTGGTCTTGCGCTTATAAACCTCTCCGATGTTTGGTCTGTATTCCATAGATTTTCCAAAACATCCCAATGTCTAATGAAAGTAGTAAGTTACAACCTTTGCCTAGTGATGCCATCCTGCTCATGTTATCAGTGGCCTCCTGCTGATATACTTGTTAAAATGTAAATAATATACACAAAACACTTAAGGTGCCTAGAAGAGAGACAGAAGGAAAGAAAGAGCAATGCATTAAAATAACTGGGACATACAATAACCCTTCTGCAGTATGGATGCTTCATATCCAGAGTTGTAGCCATTCACGTCACTCTACATTCTCCCCTAGTTCTGTCCTCTGATTGATAATCAGCCTGGTGACACCTTCCTGGCTACATAATGCTGAAAGAAAAATCTACACCAGGGTTCAATCCAAGCAAAATGGAGACTGCTTTAGAAAGAAGGTTGTAGTTTATTGAAGAGAAGAGCCAGACAGAAAGATGAATCTGGGAAAGTTGACCACATGTAGCTGGGAGTGGTGGGTTTTTATACCTTCTTGGGCTTTTGTGTTTGGAGTTGTTCTTGTGGCATGAACTTTGACCTGAGTGTGAGTGTGACTTTCTGGAATTCTAATGGTGGTGGGTTCATCCTATTATGTCCTAAAGGTCATATCCTACTTCCCTGGGGCTGTTGGCTGACAGCTATGTCCTGTGTTGGATTTTTTGGATGAGGGGTTGTTGGTTCTAGGGATCTTTGTCTTTCTAATCCCATCAGCTCCTCCTCCTCCTCCTCTTCCTCCTCCTCCTCCTCCTCCTCCTCTTCTTCTTCTTCTTCTTCTTCTTCTTCTTCTTCTTCTTCTTCTTCTTCTTCTTCTTCTTCTTCTTCTTCTTCTTCTTCTTGTATTGTTATTGTTATTGTTATTATCTGCCCATTATTTCCCAGCTTTCGAACATGTGAATACTTGCCTCCTTGTTAAATCATGGTAGGCAAGACACATTGAAGATCTGGAAAGAGACACTGTCCCCAGTCCTGAGACAGATATTTTTTCTGAGTTCCTTTCAACCTATCCCTGATAATTAATGCACACATCCTGTTGGGCTAACTTAGAAATCTTTGAACAACTCATCTTGCTGGTATCTTGGTGTCCAATTCTTTTGCAGACCAATGAGACCGAATTTGTCATTGTCTCAGAAACCTGGGCATTCTGCTATCAGCCAGGAACACCGTGCAAGTCATTCATTACTCCCTTGTTCAAAGCAAGCTACTGTCTCCTAATTGGTGTTGGAGGAGTTTGTTGAACAGAAGAAGGAAATTGACACCAAGTGCGCTCTTTGTGAGAGGCTGCTTGGTGGAATAGTCGCTGGATGACTGAACTTGGAAGGTTGGCTTGAACATGTGTTGTGCATGCTGCAATTGTCCTCAGATGTGGTCCATTTGTAATTTCTGTTTACAGCCAGTTTAGTGTAGTAATTAAGGCATCCTGCTAAAAAGCCTGAGACTGCAGGACTCTGTCATAGAGAAGAAGGATAATAAAGATAGAGCAAAATGGAATTTGGGGACTGAAATCCTTGCCACTTTCTCACAAAAACCCATGTGATCAGAGACTATATGGTCAAAGGCAGAAAAAGGAAAGCTATGCACATACATGTTGAAGAAGCAGCAGAAGCAGCAGAAGCAGAAGAAGCAGTGGGAGAGGGAGAGGAAGAAGAAGAAGAAGAAGAAGAAGAAGAAGAAGAAGAAGAAGAAGAAGAAGAAGAAGAAGAAGAAGAAGAAGAAGAAGAAGAAGAAGAAGAGGAGGAGGAGGAGGAGGAGGAGGAGGAGGAGGAGGAGGAGGAGGAGGAGGAGGAGGAGGAGGAGGAGGAGGAGGAGGAGGAGTTCTCTGTCAGGCACCTGCTTTTGAAGGCCTTGGGTCTCACGGTCTGTGGATGGCTTCTTGAAACTCCTTTCCCCCCCCCAGGCTCTCCCTCTCTTCTGTTTCTATGGCAAATTGAGTAGCAACAGAGATTAGCAAGCATCTTAGCAATTCAACCTTGACAGGCAGAAGTCGAGATAGGAGGAGGAGGAGGAGGAGGAGGAGGAGGTCTGCCACCACCACCACTGTCACCACATCTTCCTCTTATTCCTCCTTTTATAGGAAATAAAATACAAACATGCCAATATTTTGTAGGGCTACTGCTAAGAAGGACATTTTCTGACCTTATCAGCAAACAAATTTATATGGCCCATCCCTGTACTCTGGTTTGGATTCAATCTTGCAAAGGTGTTTCTGCAGGAGAGTCAACTTAGCATCTGCCCAACTCCAAAGCAGTTACAATTCCCCCCCCCAATCATGTGGCAGCTGTGAAAGGTAGGCGTGCCATCCTTAAAAAAAGACAGAGCTACACGTAGATGTTCCAGGCAGGTGTTACATAGACAGGTGTTCCATTTGTGCTCCCATATGCTCAAACGCCTCTTTTGGAGGATAAATGTATAGTACTCTAAAGCCCTGATATGGACATGTGACTCAGGATAATACTTAACCATCTGATGAAACAAACTGAATTCTACAAAGTTTATCTCTATGGTTTGGTCAAAAGGTTCCGTACTAATTTTATTCTTGTTTTAATAAAGATCAATACTTTGTTGCATTTTATTTCATCTCTCCTCCCCACCCCCAAACTTTTACTAAATTTTGAACAGTATAAAATACAATAAGGCAAAGGAAAATAGTTTAAAAAATGGGAAGGGTTAGGGGTACCTCAGAGTAACCATATATGTAAGAACAGGAGATCGTTTGTTCCCCCACATAATCTGCTTTCAGCATCAGGAATAATTCCTTTGATTAAATGTTGTCCCTAGAACCTGGAAAAATATCCAACACCATCAGGCACTTTTCTGCGTAAACCACGATCGATTAGACACTCAGAAAAAAATAACAGGTTGGCTTTGAGCTCATCTGTTCTCACCTGAGAATGAGTCACCTGTAAACAACACACGCTAATCTGGATTGGGATTGCATCAGAAAGTATTGTCTTTCAAGGCTTCCTCAGATTTTATTTTAAAAAAACAAACAAACAAACACATCACTATAATTGTTGAGTATAGAAACAGGTAGTTTTCTTGTAGTGATGTATGGCTAGGAGAGTTGGATGGTTAAGAAGGGTGAGCACCGAAAAATTGATGCTTTTGAATTATGGTGCTGAAGAAGACTCTTGAGAGTTCTTTGGACTACAAGGAGGTCAGATCAATCAATCCTAAAGGAAATCAACCTGGACAGTTCTTCAGACAGATACTGAAACTCAAGCTAAAATACTTTGGCCACCAAAGGAGAAGAGAGGACTCATTGGAGAAGACTCCAATGTTGGGAAATTTGAAAGGCAAAAGGAGAAGCGGATGGTAGTGTCAACCATCCAGCTGGTGAATTCAATATTGAAGAAACTCTACGGTCTTGAGGTGCCATAAGAGATCATATCTTTTATTTTTTTGTATTTTTTGTATTATTTTTTCCATACAATTCAATAGTACTTATTCAACAAGGTGTTGTCTGAGTTTATCATTCACTAATACAAATGTAATTCATAATCCTTCATTCTTTTCTCCAGCCATTGATAAAATAAGACCCAAGTCTGATAGTATTCTGTTTCTTCTTTTTCTTTCAGCCTCAAAGTTAGTCTGTCCGTTTCTGCACATTCTAGTATTTTTTAAATTATTTCTTCCTCTGATGGTACGTCTTCCTTTTTTCCAATATTGTGCAAATATGATTCTTGCCGCTGTTATCACATGTAAAATCAAACATATACTTTATTTATCTATCTTTTCTGTCATAATACCTAATTTTAAAAAGTTCAGTTTTAAAAACTATGTGTTCTCCCTACATCTTTTCTAGCCAAGTATGTATTTTTGTCCAATAAGAGATCATCTTTATTGAATACACACACCAGCATTGAAGAAGTGAAATCAGCTCTAGTTTTCCTGCGTGAAAATCAGGTTAGTTAACAATTTGTTGTTGTTAGTTGCAAATTCATGTCTGACCCATCATGACCCCATGGACAATGTTCTTCCAGGCCTTCCTTCCTGTCCTCTATCATCTTCTGGAGTCCATTTAAGCTCATGCCTACTGCTTCAGTGACTCCATCCAGCCACCTCATACTCTGTTGTCCTCTTCTTTTCATAAACCCCACCCACCAAGTGTTCACATCGCCCAATCATATCTTTTCCGTTTGTTATGGGAACGGTCCACTTCTTTGTCAGACACCTGCTTTTGATGGCCTTGGGTCTCACGGTCCGTGAATGGCTTCTTGAAACTCCTTTTTTTCCCCAGGCTCTCCCTCTCCTCTGTTTCTATGGCAAATTGAGTAGCGACAGATATTAGCAAGCATCTTAGCAATTCAACCTTGACAGGCAGAAGATGAGATGGTTAGATAGCATGATCAATGCAATAAACATGGGTTTAGGTGAACTCCAGAGACAGTGGAGGGAGGGGGGGCTGTCTGGCATGTTGTGGTCCTTGGGGTTATGAAGAATCAGGCATGATTTAGTGGCTGAACAACAACACCACAAATGGAAACAGGATCACCTTATGCAGTCTTGAGGGTTCCCCGTAATCAGTCTCTTGTTTGGGTTAGTTAGTTTAGTTTAGTTTAGTTTTATTTGATTTCTATACCGCCCTTCTCCCTAGGGACTCAGGGCGGTTCACAGGGCATATATAAATAACGATACAAAAGTTAAAAGGAAATTAAACCAGTGCCCAGTTAAAAAACAACAATAATAAAGTACTAAAAAACCAATTTAAAAAACCCATATTCCCCCATCAGGCCAGACCAGCTAATTCAAATAAGTGGGTCTTCAGCCTGCGGCGGAAGGATCGGAGGTCTGATGCCATCCGGAGCTCAACCGGCAGTTGGTTCCATAATGCCGGAGCGCCCACAGAGAAGGCCCTCCCCCTGGGGGCCACCAGTCAACATTCCCTGACTGGAAGCACCCTGAGGAGGCCCTCTCTGTGGGCACGTACTGGGCGGAGGGAAGTTGACGCCGGCAGCAGGTGGTCCCCGAGGTAACCCGGACCCATGCCATGTAAGGACTTAAAGATCATGACCAGGACCTTGAACCTCACCGGGAAGACAACTGGTAGCCAATGCAGCTCGCGGAACAAAGGTATAACATGGGAGTACCGGGAAACTCCCAAGACAACTCTCGCGGCCGCATTCTGTACCAGTTGGAGCCTCCGAGTGGTCTTCAAGGGAAGCTCCATGTAGAGAGCATTACAGTAGTCAAGGCGAGAGGTCACGAGCGCATGAGTGACCGTACACAGGGCATCCCGGTCCAGATAGGGCTGCAACTGGCGCACCAGGCAAACCTGGGCGAAAGCCCCCCTAGTCACGGCCACTATATGATCTTCCAGAGTAAGCCGTGAATCTAGGAGGACTCCCAAGTTGCGAGCCCTATCCACGGGGGGTAAGAGCTCACCCCCCATAGAAAGAGATGGAACATTTTGAATGTCCCGGGATGCCGGAATGCACAGCCACTCAGTCTTGTCAGGGTTGAGTTGAAGTCTGTTCCTCCCCATCCAGACCCGAACCGCCTCCAGGCAACAGGACATCACAGCGAGGGCATCACTGGGGTGGTTTGGGGTCGAAAAGAAAAGTTGGGTATCATCGGCGTATTGATGATACTCAACTCCAAAACCACGAATGATCTCACCCAGCGGTTTCATGTAGATGTTGAACAGGAGAGGTGAGAGAACCGACCCCTGAGGAACTCCACAAACGAGAGACCTAGGGGCCGATCTCTGCCCCCCTGCCAACACCGACTGCAAGCATCCCAGGAGATAGGAGGAGAACCACTGATGTCCCTATCCTAAAAGGTGCTTGTAATCCCACTTAAAATCTAAGGTTAATTCTTTGATAAGGGGTTGCCCACAGGACCACTGTCTGCAGCTCCATGTAAACATCTCCAAAGGAAATAAAATGGACTGAAATTCTGATCAAACCTCCTCCTGCTAGGAGGATACTCCTTAGTTTCCTATGATTCTGAGAATTCCTTTGTCAAATAATTATAATGGATCATCTGACACAGGCACACATTCTCCTCATTTCTCAATGGGGGTCTCACAGCCGCAGCAAAGAGCAATTCGGTAGATCCACGTGATAACAAGAACTCACGGTATAAGCCCAGTGATCATCTTTTTATCCTGGAACTCCAGTATCTCATGCAGGCTCTTTGGCAGCTTTACAATCAGACGGGGAAATATCAAAGAGAAAAAGCAGCCTTGATATTAGAGGTTTTCTATCCCACTCATAGCATCAGCTGGACACAGAAGTCTTGGCGATTAGGGAAGCAACTGCGTCGAGATTTTGGTGAGGAAGAAAGATCAGACACTGCGAATTTACTCCGTGGTATTTATTTCCCAGCTGCACGTAGGAAGGAGTAAGACAAATTCTATTACTTAGACCGTCTTTCCATCAGTAGTTGTTTAATGGGAGAAGTGGAGGGAAGCAAGCTTCAGCTAGGAATATTTGTGAAATGTTATTCACGTAAAAGATTCCCTTGCTGTTGTATCAATGAATTATTGATGCATTTTGTTATTTTTAGACTCCATTTAGATACATTTCTATGTGTATTTTGGCACTCTTCTCGATTCATATCTTATTTTCCCCTCCGTGATGTGACTGAGCACACAGAAATCCTACCTCGTGCATTTAGCTTGGTGATTTAACAGACTTAATTTTTTTTGGGGGGGGAGAGCCAGGCTGGTGGAATGGTTAAAGTGCCACATTAGAAACCAGGAGGCCAGGAATAAGATAAGATAAGATAAGATAAGATAAGATAAGATAAGATAAGATAAGATAAGATAAGATAAGATAAGATAAGATAACCTTTTTTTTTACTGTGGGCACAACGGCACACATCAAAAATGAAATTTAGTGCCTGCTCTCAAAGTGAAACACATACATGACACACACCTAACTGTTGTGACCCTGGCCCCAGAGGGTTCTTTATCATGGCATACCGACTTGGAGGATGAGTTGGAGGAGGAGGAGGAAGCTGGCACGAGCGGCGTGCCGGAGGGGCCTACTCCCTTGGTGAGTCAGCAAGAACTGACTGTGGCTGATGTGCCTATGGACCCCGGCCAAACAGAGGGGGAGGCAGAACAGCACGCAGAGGCCGGCAGCACAGAGGAAGGGCCCCTTTTGGATGCAAGGGAGAGATGTAGAATACGTTGCCAACAACAGCAGCAATTGTTGCAACGTCCCAAGAGGCGTGGCCAGGAGATGTAGGGCCATACCCTACAGAGTATAAAAGGGGTGTGGCTGCATAGGACAGGCGTGGTGGACAATTTGTTGGCGTTTGAGTTTTGTAGCGTGTCTGCTTGTCTGTATCTAGGCTCTGAAGCTGCTGGCCGTCTGCCAAGTACCTGGGAACATTGCCGGTAATTACTACATTGCTGTCTGATGTAAACTTTGGAGAGAGTTAACTGTTAGAAGTCCAGTTTTCCTTTGTTCAGCTTATGTTTGGCTTCTGTTGGACTTTTGAGCCTCTTTGAGGCTACTCAGTGGGAGAGGACAGTACACCTAACCATACTATATACACATATGTACAGACTCACACCCCTACATATACATAACAAATAAATATTAAATACTGTCCATCTTGAATATATAACAGAAGGAGGAAGCTTGAGAGTTCACAAGGTTAATGCTGTATGGAATGAAACTATGGCTGAATCTGGATGTTCTGCTATGGATACCACGGAGCCCCCTCCCCCCAGAAGGGAACAAGGAAAACAGGTTGTGAAGAGGTTGGGTAGCATCCCAGATAATCTTACGGATCCTGCTCAAGCAACGCTTCTGTGCTATGTCCTGGATGGAAGAGAGGGAACTGCCAATAATCTTTTCGACCCTCCTCACCACTCTCTGCACCGCCTTCCTGTCGGAAGCAGGGATGCTTCCAAACCAGACTGTGATGCTGTATGTCAGGATGCTCTCGATCGTTCCCCTGTAGAAAGTGGTCAGGACAAGGGAAGGAAGATGTGCTTTTCTCATGTGACGCAGAAAGTACAGGTGCTGCTGTGCCCGCTTCACCAGTTTCTCACTGTTGAGCAACCAAGCCAGCCTACTCGTTAGCTGCAACACCCTGGAATTTGATGCTGGTAACCATCTCCACAGGTGAATCATTAATGCAAAGAGGAGCATGGCTGTGCCTGCCTTTTCTGAAATCAACAATGATCTCTTTGGTTTTCCTGGTATTTAAAACTAGGCTGTTTTCCTTACACTGGTGCTGCCTTAGGCACAAAGCCAGCTGGGTGACCTTGAGCCAGTTCTTTTGTAGGAGAAAGGAGACAATGGTAAACCACTTCCACACTCTTGCCAAGAGAACTGCAGGCGTATCATATCATCATAACTGCAATGGTAGTGCATGTACTATAAACAAGGCATGAAGATCCCATCTGCAAATCCTTAAATCAAGGCTCTCTTTTCCTCACATCTTGCTGCAGTTGCAGAGGGTAGTCCAAGGAAAAAGGAATCAAATCTCAAATATCAACTCTTAGATTCCACCCCCCCCCTCCCACCTCTTTGGCTTTGATATTTTCTAGTCTGATTGTGAAGTTGCCCAAGAACCTCTTTGAATAATTGAAGTTGCAGGGTAAAAAAGATCATCGCTGTGCTGATGCTGCAAGGCTTACTCTGATGTGGATCCATTGAATTGGTCTTCATTAGGGCTGCGGGACCACCTTGAGAATGGAGGAGAGATGTGCCTGTGTCAAATTATTCACTGCAATTATTTGACAACAGAGTTCTCAGAATCATGGGAAACTAAGAAGGTCCTAGCAGAAGGATCTTTGATAGGGATTTCAGTACTTATTCATTTATTTATTTATTTATTTATTTATTTATTTATTTATTTATTTATTTATTTATTTATTTATTTATTTATTTATTTATTGAATCCCATTTATATCCCACCCTTCTCCGAAGACTCAGGGCGGCTTACAATCTAAGAAGCACAAATCAATGTGCTTAGCAATAGCCTTCATTCTATGTATATGCCTGCTTATTAGGGCTTTCGCCCTCCCCCCCAAGCGGCATCATTACAAAGTCAGCTTCTTGCCCCCAACAATCTGGGTCCTCATTTTACCTACCTCGGAAGGATGGAAGGCTGAGTCAACCTTGAGCCTGGTGGGACTCGAACCTGCACTAATTGCAGGCAGCTGGTGTTACTTAAGGAGCCATTAGCCCACTGCTCCACCAAGGCTATTCTATTCTATTCTATTCTATTCTATTCTATTCTATTCTATTCTATTCTATTCTATTCTATTCTATTCTATTCTATTCTATTCTATTCTATTCTATTCTATTCTATTCTATTCTATTCTATTCTATTCTATTCTATTCTATTCTTTTTTTTAATCCCATTTATATCCCGCCCTTCTCCGAAGACTCAGGGCGGCTTACAATTTAAAGCACAAATCAATGTGCTTAGCCTTCATTCTATGTATATGCCTGCTTATTAGGGCTTTCGCCCCCCCCCCAAGTGGCATTATTACAAAGTCAGCTTATTGCCCCCAACAATCTGGGTCCTCATTTTACCTACCTCGGAAGGATGGAAGGCTGAGTCAACCTTGAGCCTGGTGGGATGCGAACCTGCACTAATTGCAGGTAGCTGGTGTTACTTAAGGAGGCATCAGCCCACTGCTCCACCAGGCTCTAAATCTATTTTTTTTTGAGATTTTTAAATGAAGATTCTTGGACTTTCTCATTGTTTCTGGAAAGTTAGGTGCTCAAATGTACAGAACCATCAAAAGCTGTAACTGGATTCCAGTTACGTTCATTTGGATCATTTGAAACTGGATTCCAGTTACAGGTCAACAGCCGAGCAAACAGGCAGAAGATGTGAAGAGACACATTTTCCTCACCTCTTGTTGAGTTTTTTTTTCCTCATCATTCCTTTTTTCAGCACTTCCACCACTGAGAATACCTAAAGTATCCCAGGAGATGTAAAGTTCTCGATTCTTTTTATTCTTGTTTGTTATGGCCACCGAGTCCAGGAGAATCTGGGCAGCTTAATTCCATCCTTGAGTAGTGATCTGTGTAATTCTGCAACCACAAAAGAAAGACAACCAAATTTTATTTGGATGATGCTACAAAGAGTCACCTATCCTTAGAGGTGGGAAGAGTTTAATTCATCGCTTCAGTTGATTTTGCCAGAGGGGAAGGGTTTATTTTTTCTCCTCTATAATTTCTTATACTTACTGTAGGCTGAACCATAGCAAATATTAGTGGATAGAAGAGCTCAAATGTTGCCCAGGGCTTTGTTCTCCTATTCTAGGTAGATTGAGGGAATCTTAAATCTCATGTCACATCCATTACAGTTCATGAAAAGATTAAGAATGATATAGCAAATGGCTTGTATGGTGAGATCAAGATCAAGATCACCTAAAGTGTTAATATCACTTTACAACGCCTTGGTAAGGCCACACGTTGAATAATGCATCCAGTTTTGGTCACCATGATGTAAAAATGATATTGAGACTCTAGAAAGAGTGCAGAGAAGAGCAACAAAGAGGATTAGGGGACCGGAGGCTAAAAGATATGAAGAACGCTTGCTGGAATTGGGAATGTCTAGTTTAATGAAGAGAAAGATGAGAGGGGGACATGATAACAGCCTTCCAATATCTCAGGGGCTGCCCCACAGAAGAGGGAGTCAAGCTATTTTCCGAAGTGCCTGAAGGCAGGACAAGAAGCAACGGATGGAAACTAACCAAAGAGAGAAGCAACCTGGAACTAAGGAGAAACTTCCTGACAATTAGAACAATTAATCAGTGGAACAACCTGCCTCCAGAAGCTGTGAATGCTCCAACACTGGAGGTCTTTAAGAAGAGATTGGACAGTCATTTGTCTGAAATGGTATAGGGTTTCCTGCCTGAGCAGGGGGTTGGACTAGATGACCTCCAAGGTACCTTCCAACATCATCATCATCATCATCATCATCATCATCATCATCATCATCATCATTATTATTATTATTATTATTATTATTATTATTATTATTATTATTATATAAAACTTTTATTCATAAAACATGAAATTCAGTCAACTGAACACTCAAATTGACTGGCACTAATTGTTGACACAGGTTGCTGCCAGCATCCTGGGTATCAACCAGGTATCTCCTTAAAATGTAAGATGTTCCGAGTATCACAGTTTTTTGTAGCTTTGCTGGAGTTATTGCAGGAAGTTGCAATTTCTTGATGTATTTCGCAAAGTTTTTGAACATAGTTCCCAGTGCCCCGATGACAATGGGTATCACTGTTACACATTATTATTATTATTACTATTATTATTACTATTATTATTATTAACTCAAAATTATGGAAGAATCATACTGGACTTTTTTTGCTTTTCGATTGCAGATATGCCCTATGGTAACATCAGTGAACAGATAAAGATATAGCAGGTTTTTTTTTTCCTGAATCCAGGCTGATGTTCACAAGTCCCAAATGTGTTAGCGGTTTGCCTATTTTCAATTGCAATTAAATGCTCTTCTTCGAGTTACTCCGTTTTTATCTTTTATTATGTATCGTCTCCAAATGCATTTAATGTGATCCATAAGATGTTCCTCCATTAGGCTTGCATTTCGCAGGAGAGCTGCCTTTTCATTATGAGACTTGATAAAGTTAAACTTCCTTTATTAAAATTCTCTTGAAAGAAGAAGCAAGGAGCGGCTACAGATTTATGCCAGGGAGATGAGGCTGATACTTGTAATTTCTTTTGTGCTAAAGATATAGATTGCATTTAATAAGGATAATTGTTTGGATGTTTAATATTCCTTGGAAGTTTAATATCCCTCTTGCAAATCTAGGGGAAAAAAAATCTCTCTGTGAATCTCTGATACTTGACAATGACCTTCATTGTTATTTTAAAGATTTATATAAGCCTGGGTAAGTGAAATGGGGCAGAGAAATGTGTATGTCTCATTGTTCTTGTGATGATACAAAGATAATGACACACTAGCCAAGTCCCGCATATTTTAATCCATTAGGACATATTTCAATGGGCGGGCACGTAGGTTCTGATTTATTCTTTGAGTGATGCCCTCCCTTTAGAATAGGTCTAAATGGTGTTTCTTCTCACTGAAATTTCTGAAAAGGCCCAAGATGGGAAGAAACGGGAGAGGCATTTAGTTCCTCTGGATAAGTTATTCTCAAGATATACAAATGGCCTGACCGATTTTTTATTTAAAAAAAAAAAGATTTCTTTTGAGCTGTGGATGCGATAACTCAAGTTTTGTGCCGGAACGGGTTTTGTGAAAGCAGGCTATTATTGTCTGTTGTTTTCTCTGTGCCAAAAAGAATGTTGGAGCTGTCACCGAGACGATTAGAGATTGTGCATTTCTTTCCTATTAATAATCTTAGCAGATGGTCAGTTTTAACCATTTTTCCCCCTTGTTGATGATGGTCTCTCTAGGCCATCAGTGGAACGACTTGCCTCCAGAGGTTGGGGGTGCTTCAACACTGGAGGTCTTTACGAAAGAATTGGACAGCCATTTGTCTGAAATAGTATAGGGTTTCCTGCCTGAGCAGAGGGTTGGGCTAGATGACCTCCAAGGTCCCTTTCAACTTTATTATAATTATAATTATAATTATAATTATAATTATAATTATAATTATAATTATAATTATAATTATAATTATAATTATTATTATTGATCATCGCATAGTCAGCCAGATGTTCAGACTGGATTTGGCATTTTGGTCTACCTATCGTGTCCTTAGCAAGGACCTGGGATAGGCAGATGTGGATGTTTGATGGTATTACAGATCTCGTCGCAGGATGGAAGCAGTTCCTAGTAAGGCTGACTTTGCAATTGACTAATGGCGAATTTGTCAATGCCATTGATGGTGTTCAAGTTGTTTTGGAATTGCACCCAAGGTGCCTATTACTATTGGTACTACCCTTGCTTGCCTTTGCCACAGTCTTTCTATTTCTATTTGTAGGTCTTTGTATTTTGTTATCTTCTCCATTTCTTTCTCGTATGTTCTGCTGTCTCCAGGCACTGCCACATCCACTATCTAGACTTTTTTGTCTTTCTTATCGACAATTGTTGTTGTTGTTTTTATTATTGTTATATTGATGAAGCTCATACAAAATCTTTCAATATTTGCAAACAAGAACCCCTTTCACAAACAATCAAGAATCATCCACAAGGAATTATCCATAAATAGCATTTGCACTGAAATTCCACTCTATTAATTAGAAGGGTATTTTTTAAAAGAGTGTGTTGGCAAGATTGTCAGCAGTTTGGTATATTATTGCTACCTTTGATCCAATGCCCAGTTAATCAGTCCTTTTGTGCAAAAGGTTTTGAAAATCGCCCAAACCATCTTTCACAACCAATTCCTGCTGTTGGTTTATTGTCCCACTCTTTCAACGACATGCAAATTGCCTTAAGTGTTTGAATTCCTGTTGAGTTTCTTACTGAAAAATAGTGGAAAACTAAAATGTGTCTTTCAGTGAATCAGTAGCATTTTAAAAATTTGGGAAGCTGCTGTCTTAAAATTAACACAATGGCAAAATTCCTTCAGGAGGGATAAATTCATTCCAATTTAATCACTATTTAGAATAGGAACACTATTTTTTTATATAGTTTTGAGACTTGACCTTCATCTGTAAAATTATATTTTGGATAGAAAGTTGAATATTTAAAATGTTTGTATTTCTCCAGATTACATATGGATTAATAAGTCAATAATCCACATGTACGGATTGCCATGGTGTGTTTTTTTTCTCCTCACCCCAAATCTATTTTCTATTTTTTTCCCTTTTTGCTTTATTTTTCTTTCTGGTGTTGGAGGAAAAATCCCTCAAACTAAAACACGAACTGGAAAAACTTCATATTATATTATATTATATTATGCTATCCTATGCTATGCTATGCTATGCTATATTATATTATATTATATTATATTATATTATATTATATTATATTATATTATATTATATTATATTATATTATATTATATTATATTATATTATATTATATTATATTATATTATATTATATTATAATATTATATTATATTATATTATTATATTATATTATATTATATTATATTATATTATATTATATTATATTATATTATATTATATTATATTATATTATATTATATTATATTATATTATATTATATTATATTATATTATATTATATTATATTATATTATATTATATTATATTATATTATATTATATTATATTATATTATATTATATTATATTATATTATATTATATTATTATATTAGATCATGGCATCTGGCCCTCTCAATTCCTGGCAAATAGATGGGGAAGAAATGGAGGTAGTGACAGATTTTATTTTCCTGGGCTCCAAGATCACTGCAGATGGGGACTGTAGCCAAGAAATTAAAAGACGCTTGCTCCTGGGAAGGAAAGCCATGGCAAATCTAGACAGCACACTAGAAAGCAGAGACATCACCCTGCAAACAAAAGTGCGTATAGTCAAGGCTATGGTCTTCCCAGTTGCAATGTATGGCAGTGAAAGTTGGACCATAAAAAAGGCTGAGCTCCAAAGAATTGAGGCCTTTGAACTATGGTGCTGGAGAAGCCTCCTGCGAGTCCCTTGGACTGCAAGGTGATCAAACCGGTCAGTCCTAGAGGAGATCAACCCTGACTGCTCTTTAGAAGGCCAGATCCTGAAGTTGAAACTCAAATACTTTGGCCACCTAATGAGAAGGAAGGACTCACTGGAGAAGAGCCTAATGCTGGGAAAGGTTGAGGGGAAGAGAAGAAGGGGACGACAGAGAATGAGGTGGCTGGATGGAGTCCCTGAAGCAGTAGGCATGAGATTAAATGGACTCCAGAAGATGGTAGAGGACAGGAAGGCCTGGAGGAACATTGTCCATAGGGTTGTGATGGGTCAGACACGACTTTGCAGCTAACAACAACAAATATTATAGTATATTATCTTTATTATATTATATTTGCACTTCCAGGAACAATTTTCACACAGATTAGAACAGAACAGAAGAGAACAAAACAGAACAGAATAACAGATTTGGACGGGACCTTGAAGCTCTTCTGGTCTAAACCCCTGCTCAAGCAGGAGATCCTATACCATTTGAGACAAGTCTCTCCTTAAAAACCTCCAGTGATGGAGCACTCATAAATTATTAAGGCAAGATGTTCCACTGGTTAATTGTTCTCGGTGTCAGGGAATTCCTCCTTAATTCCAGGTTGCTTCTCTCCTTGATTGGTTTCCATCTCTTGTTTCTTGTCCTGCCTTCTGGTGCTTTGGAGAATAGGTTGACCCCCTCTTCTTTGTGGTATCCCCTCAAATATTGGAACACTGCTCTCATATCACCCTAACCTGGGGTAGGCAACCTCGGCTCTTTTATGACTCATGGACTTCAACTCCCAGAATTCCTGAGTCAGCATAGCTCAAGGTTGACTCAGCCTTCCATCCTTCCGAGGTAGGTAAAACGAGGACCCAGATTGTTGGGGGCAATAAGCTGACTTTGTAATCATGCCGCTTGGGGGGGGCTAATAAGCAGGCATATACATAGAATGAAGGCTATTGCTAAGCACATTGGTTTGTGCTTAAATTGTAAGCCGCCCTGAGTCTTTGGAGAAGGGCGGGATATAAATGGGATTAAAATAAATAAATAAATAAATAAATAAATAAATAAATAAATAAATAAATAAATAAATAAATAAATAAATAAATAAATAAATAAATGAGCCATGGTTGCCTATCCCTGCCCTACCCCTAACCCATTATATTAATTCTTGCTCCAAAAGACCTTAGGGCTTATTTTCCAGTTAGGGCTTATATTCGGGGAAATATGGTACTAAATGTGACCATCTGGCTGATGATCTGAAGTTGGGCTTATTTTGGGGGTGGAGCTTATATTACGAGCATCCTGAAAAATCAGACTAGGGCTTATTTTCTGATTGTTTTTTATTTTCGGTGAAAACACGGTTGTACCATTTATCTGTAGAACAATGAGCATCCATATTTATTTACTTATACACAAACACAAAAGTAAGCATAATGAGCATTTTGAATGATATTCCAAAAATGTAGAATCTGGCTGTTTTTAAGGATTTTTGGTTACATTGGGGATGAGAAATAGCCAAGAGAAGTGCATTGAGAAACTGGAAAAATTTCTCAGTGGATAGCAAAAAAAAAAAAAGAAAGAAAGAAAGAAAGAAAGAAAGAAAGAAAGAAAGAAAGAAAGAAAGAAAGAAAGAAAAAGAAAAGGAAAGGAAAGATGTAATTTAATGCATTTCTGAAAAGTCTATCTTTTCTACTGATCGTAAAGAGGACAAATATATATCTGTCAGGCACAGAATTCATTTTTTTCATGAACAGATACTTTTATTGCACATATGATTGGTATATTGCTATTGCACGATTGGAACAATATTGATATATTTGGATAATATGCTACAAATTCATATCCTGTGCAACACCAGCGATTCAATGATTATGGCGAGGATGGGACTTTAAAGGCAGAGGACCACTAGCTGAAAATAGTGAGCCAGAGTGTTGTAATGGCTAATAAGGAGAGACAACGTCAAAGGTGAAGGGACTACTAGTTGAACATATTAAGCCAGGGTGATGTAACAGTTAAGGTGGGGAGTAACTTCAGAGAAGGAGTGATTAGTAGTCAAATGTTGACCTATTTTTTCTAATGCATTTTGGCTTTAAGGTGAGACCTTCAAAAGACAGTATTTCTGGCTTCCCCCTAGTTATCTTTGTAAACCAATGGACATGTAGCAAATCTACTTCCCCTCTATGAAGTTCTATACAATAGATTAAATAAATGTAGATTTTTTTCTCAGCTAAAAGCTCACTTTTCTTTCCATTCTGCTTCTTAATGTTTCCTCCTGTAAAAGACATTTCCCCAGGATCCCCTTGTTTAATTATCGTGTTGATGCCTTTACATTTCTCTTCAAATGTCATTTTAAAATGAGATCAGATATAAATCTTGTAACTGCGAAGCCCTGCTGAATGGCGCTACATCCTCTCTAAATTTTATTGTGAATATCTGCATCAAAAGGAAAGTAATATATGACACTCGTACATTTAGATTATGTATCACCCTTTTATTAAAGGTTGTCTACCTGATGCTATTATCAGGAGCTTGGCTGGATTACAATTCAAGGCTGTGTGTGTACGTTTGTGTGTGTGTGTGTGTGTGTGTGTGTGTGTGTAGTACAGTTTAACAAGTGTGTATCTGTAACAAGACAGGGAAAAGAAAGTCTTTCTATTCAGTTTGGGTGATTCTAAGACTTTAGATAAATTTAAATGAAACAAACTAGATTTTTTTTATAAAGGAAAGGGTATTTAGCAAGGGTTTTGATAACATATAGGGACCAACTCTGGAGCCCATGGGTAAGTCTCTGTGCCATGTACTAATGTCAGGATTACAATCCCCAAGGAAGCCAAATATATTACCAAGGAAATAGAAGATGCTTCAGAAGTTCTTAAGATAGAATAGAATAGAATAGAACAGAACAGAATAGAATAGAATAGAATAGAATAGAATAGAATAGAATAGAATAGAATAGAATAGAATAGAATAGACCTTGAAGGTCTTCTAGTCCAGCCCCCTGCTCAAGCAGGAGAACCTATACCATCTCAGACAAGTGACCATCTAGCCTCTTCTTAAAAATCTCCAGTGACAGAGCACCCACAATTTCCACTGGTTGATTGTCCTCACTGTCAGGAAGTGTCTCCTTAATTGTAGGTTGCTTCTCTCTTTGATCAGTTTCCAAACATTGTTTCTTGTCCTTCCCTCTGGTGCTCTGGTGAACAAGCTGATCCCCTCTGCGTAATGGCAGCCCCTTAGATACTGGAAGACTGCTAGCATGTCTCCCCCATTTCTTTTTTTCTTTACTCTATCCAAACCCAAGTCCTGTAGCCGTTCTTTGTATGTTTTAGTCTCCAGGCCTCTGATCATCTTAGATGCTCTTCTCTGAATTTTCCCCCCAAACTCTCAACATCTTTTTTGTGATATGGTGACCAAAATTGGCCTCAGTATTCCAGATATAAATAGCATTATAAATTAAAGGATATTTTGCTGACCTGATGGCCTCTAATGAGTTTGTGTTCAGCTATGGTTCTCCTGAACTATTAGCTTGATTAGGAAACTAAACAGTGTTTTGATAATTGCACTATAAGAGGACAGCATCCATTCTGTCTTTCATCTGCCTATCGTT
>NC_139514.1:114359671-114407613 GCF_947247035.1 Vipera ursinii
AAGCATCTTTGGGACAACCATGACCTGGATGATTGAGAATTTCCACAGAGATCTCCTCTACCAAATCATCTTGGAGGTATGTGGAGATGCAAGCTACTGGAAAATGCATCCACTTCTACTTTTCTGGACTTACCCTCAACTACATATTCTGCTCACCAAAGTTAAAGTCAAATTAGATTAAATTGCCAAACCACCCAGGCTCAGAATGGAGACAGTTTTTGGTGTCAAGCAGCAAAAGCCCTTGGTTTCAGACTTCTGCTTTTCCCTGTCACTGAAATGGGAAAGATAATGAAAATGGGAAGAATGCTCTAAGCACAGTCACCCATGCGCTCGTGACCTCCCAGTTAGACTACTGCAACGCTCTCTATATGGGGCTGCCCTCGAGGACCACTTGGAGGCTTCAGCTGGTGCAGAATGCTGCTGCGCAAGTTGTGATGGGGGTTTCCCGATACTCCCGTGTAACACCTCTACTCCGCGAGCTGCATTGGCTTCCGGTTGCCCTCCGGGTGAGATTCAAGGTGCTGGTGATGACTTATAAAGCCCTAAATAGCTTGGGTCTGAGATATTTAAGGGAACACCTGCTGCCGGCATTAAGCTCCCTTCATCCTGTGCGCTCCCACAGGAAGGGTCTTCTCAGGGTACCGCCAGTAAAAGATTGCCAGCGGACAATACCCAGGGGGAGGGCCTTCTCAGTGGGTGCGCCTGCCCTTTGGAACCAGCTGCCCATGGAGCTTAGGACTGCCCCTGACCTTCGGTCATTCCGCCAGGACCTGAAGACCTGGCTCTTTGAGCTTTCCGGCCCAGGCTGAGTGTTTTTAAATGGGGTTTTATATTTTTTCAGGGATTAAATTTAATTATTTTAACTGTTTTTAACTTTTGTATTGTATTGACATTTTTAAATACTTTGCAAACTGCCCTGAGTCCTATGGGAAAAGGGCGGTATATAAATTCAATAAACTTAAACTTAAAAACATTGCTACCTTACATAGTCAGATCTGTTTTTTGTTGTTGTTTGATTTTCTTAACACATTTGGGACAACACAGCCTTACTGTTCTCATCCCTTTTTTCCCCTACATGGAACAATTAAGAGATTTAGGACAAGGGGAAGAGATATGAATCACACGTTGACAATTGTTGGTTCTTGAACCTGGCCAATGGGGAGCAGATGGCAACTCGCAATACACATAGATAGCACTTGGGTGTATATTTGGGTGTTTGTGCAAAGTTTGTGTGTTAAAAATAGAGTTTATGAAATGCTGGACTGACCATTAGTTCATGGGATATGTTGGGAACATGACTCAGTCTGGGTTGGGATATTCAGAGAGGGATATCCAGACTGACTCTGAAATTGACATAGATAGAATTTTCAGAGATTTAATTCAACCGGAATGATTTTTCCCCCCTACAAAATGTACTTCTGAAACAGTCTGTGAAGCACAAATAATTAACAGCTTTTAATTGGAGGTGCATGTATTTTCAGTTTTAAAAACCCAAGAAAAACCTGGTTTTCCCCCCCCCCCCAAGTGTTTTGAGCACATCATGCAGTCCAGCAATTTCAAGGCATTATCTCCCAGAATTTCGTTGAGTTCAGTGACCCTCGTTCTTAACCAAGAGATGTATTTTCTTGTATCACAAAGAGCGTCTGCTAAATTGGAAAGCAAGAAGGTGTCAGAATCAATTAGCACAGTTCATCTAAATGGTAGCTTCTGGGACATAGTTTAAGAAATGTTTAAAAATTAAAATTTGGGAGTGATAAGAACCATTCAGTTGGAAGCTTAGGTGCAGAATCACCTGCTTTTTCAATAAGACGAAAACCTGTCAGAAAGAAGGCAAAGGTGGAGGTATGTATGCATATTTTAATTTAAAACCTGAAACTGTTTGCTTATATTATTAATAAGAGAGAAAATTATTTCCATAATTTCCCAAGAGACACCATCAAAACCCCCAGTTTCCTTGTGAAAAAAGCACCTTTGGGACAATCATGACTTGGATGACTGAGAATCTCCATAGACTTTTAGCCATGCACTTTGAGATGAACACCCTTCAAATGGTGCCGTAGTATGAATGGATTTCCAGAAAATTAAATTGCAGATTACAGGAACCATTTGCACTACTCAGGTGACACTGAGGACCCAGGTAAACCTCCAAGTGGCCTCAACATCCCTCCCAAAAGAAGGCAAATGACCAGCTGTCTTCAAGGAGTATAAATCCTTCCATTCCCCACCATCCAGTCAGAGCTGAAGAAGCTTCTTGGATGACAAGTGAAATGTCTTCAGAGAAAAACAGGAAAGTCTAGTTGCCTCTTGAAAAAGCCCCTTTGGGACTGTCATGACCTGGATGACTGAATCTCCCTAGACATTTAGCCATGTACTTTGGGATGAACACCATTCGAATGGTGTGGGAGAATGAACCAATTTCCAGAAAAATTGCAGACTACAGGAACCATTTGTGCTTCACTTTGAGATGCAGACAACACTGACTCATCCCCAACAGCGTGCGCCTGTCTTCAACAGTGAAGGGACACAGGGCAGAAAAATATCCTGCAGAAAGCACAGCTCCACAACACAGTCCTCTTGGCAGTTCCAAGGAGGCTCCGCACCCATTTGCATCACTCAGGTGACCCTGAGGACACAGACAAACCTCCATGTAGCCTCAATGACTCTCTAAAAGGATGCAAATAACCAGCTGTCCACAAGAAGCGCAAATCCTTCCATTCCCTCACCATCCAGTCAGAGCTGAAGAAGCTTCTTGGATGCGAAGAGAAAAATCATCAAAGAAAAACAAGAAATTCCAGTTGCCTCTTGAAAAAGCCCCTTTGGGACAAAGGATTCCTTCTTTCTCCAGCACAAAGGATTTTGTCTAAATGGAAAAGGCATTGTCACAGCACTAGATAGCATTGTCTGGGTTGATATACCTCTGGCATTGTAGCAGAGGCCCACTCACATTTTTTTTTCCTTGGGCCAATGGATTTCTAGTTGTTTCCTTGGATCCACATTCCCTAAATCCCAGATCCCAGACAGGCAGGAGAACAAACTGGTTGAGAAAGACAACAATAAATATAAGTTAAACCATACAAATTATTAAAAACTGGAATTAGTCACCATACATTTAAGAAGTTGCTAAGGGCTACGCGGTCTGGGCACCAATAATTCAGGTTTCCACTGGAGGCCAACGAGGAGTTCGAAATCTCTCTCTCTTTGAATACATTATTGAGTACTGCTCTCTGCCAATTTCCAGTCGGCCTAGCATGAAATAACTGAAGACTTCTACCTTGTATCTCACCCAGATCAAGGTACAATTATCCCTGCTACTACTATTAAATCAACTCTAGCTTGGGTCGGTGAATCAAATTATCCAGGGAAATCAAAGGCTCACATTCCCTTGAATATGTTGAATTCTGTTGGGGTTTTGGACTTAACATTCAAAGCCTACCGTTCTATCTTTGCATGATTGTATGAGGGAGATAGGAAAGTAGCCATACTACCTGTGATGTTTCAGGTAAATGTTCAATTTTGGTTTTCAGCTAAAGCAAAGTACACTTAAATTTATCTGGAATATTGATTGTACAGTTCTGTTCAGAAGTGGAACTGCTGAACCTGGTCTAGTTGTAGCTTCTGAATCTTTTAATTTTTTTTTCTTTTTGAAGGAAGGCTTGCAGGAGGGGAAAAAAATGACAAGGCAAAGAGATCAGCTTTCAAGCTAACTGAACAATTTCTATTCCATTACTGTAGTATATTATCCTTTACAATTATGCTTTATCCCAAGATCTGGCATTTTATCTGATCTGTTTTGATAGCCTTACTTTAAATATGATTTTGTAGGGCTGCTACTAGCCAGTTCTCGGAATTCTGGTGAAAAGAGGAGAGCAATACAAAAATTGATGGATGAACCTAGAAGCAGAGACCCAGGCTAATTATCGTTAAAAAAAATGACAGGAGATGAAAAGCATTTTATTCGCCACGAAAGGAATGAAATCTGAATGCCTTTGGATCATACAGCTCAGATGATGTGAAACAATTTATAATTAATGTCTGAAATAGTCTGTACTGACTGCACACCATGGAACAGAATGAATGGGAACTGCAAGCCAGGTTCCTAACATGTCATTCACAATTTAGTAAGCTAATAAAATGGAGGCGCTGAAACCAGTAATATTTAGAAACGGAGATAAAACGTGGTGGGTTTCAATGTGGCAAAATAAATCCTGAAGGAAAAGTTATATCTGGAAGAGAATACTATATGGATATTGATTTTTTTCCCCCTTGCCTTAAAAAAATGTCCATCTTGATGACTAAGTTATAAGGCTGGTAGAAAAAGAATACAAACATGCAACTAAAAGTTTTACTATCACTTGATTTGTTTTCTGCACTAATGAAAACAAGGATTATATATATATATATATATATATATATATATATACAGTATGTATATATATATATATATATATATATATATATATATATATATATATATATATATATATATATATATATACAGTATGTATATATATATATATATATATATATATATATATATATATATATATATATATATATATATATATACATATATGTATACATATACATATACAGTATGTGTATATACAGTATATATATATGTGTGTGTGTGTGTGTGTGTGTAAATTTTTTTGGCTTGCTAACAAAGAATAAAGGGAGACAGATATGATCATTTCAAACTTATTTGTTCTCATCAGTCAGCCATACCCTTCTGAGATTTGAACCTGGGCTGGTTGCACCTTAAGCAGTTGTTTTAACCCCTGGGCCAAAGGCTCTCTCTCTCTCTCTTTTTTAGCTGAGAAGCAAGGGAGATATGTGTTAAATGTTTGTTAAGTAGGGCAGAGTAGAGTAGAGTGGAGTGGAGTGGAATAGAATAGAATAGAATAGAATAGAATAGAATAGAATAGAATAGAATAGAATAGAATAGAATAGAATAGAATAGAATAGAATAGAATAGAATAGAGGAAATAGAATAGAATAGAATAGAATAGAATAGAATAGAATAGAATAGAATAGAATAGAATAGAATAGAATAGAATAGAATAGAATAGAATAGAATAGAATCTGGAAGGGACCTTGCAGGTCTTCTAGTCCAGCCCCCTGCTCAAGCAGAACATATACCATCTCAGACAAGTGACTGTCCAATCTCTTCTTAAAAACCTCCAGTGATGGAGCACCCATGATTTTTTAAAAACCAAAGCAAAGGAATAATTTCTGTCTTTCCCTGCTCATGAACACTATCCTTCCAATTCCTAAATCTGTCTCCAATTTCACTGGTCTCTTAACGTACCCTTAACTATATCCTTTCTCTAGTCTTGAATTGGTAATGAAATAAGACTCAGAGCAAAAATAAGCTGCTTGAAAAAGACACTTCTATTCTCTCTTCTTTCTGGTCTCCTGTTATGTGAGAAAGGGACTATGGGAGTTTACGTTTTTCCACTTTTTCAGGTCTTTGACTTTTTTTCAGGATTCTTTTTTTTTACCCCCACAGAAGATTTAGAAACTCTCAAACCAATTGGAAGAGAGTGTCAGAGAATTCATACATCTTTAATACCCTCACTAACATTAAAGGAATCATTTCATCTTTTTTCCCCTGTATTGTTTTCAGATGATCAGAGGAGAGAAATATATAAAGATGCCATCTAAATTCAACCCATAACAATAGAAAATTCCACACAGGGCTTCGTAATGATGAGCAACATTCCTATCTAATTATTTAAAATTCAAAAGTTGTTTAGACTGAATTTGATCAACCTACCTTGATCAAAAGAGCATCCCAAAATCCAAGGATGTGGAATCCTGTAGCATATGTATACAGGTGGTATGTATTATATGCATGGGTAGATATATACTTTATTTTGAGAGCAGGGAACAGGAATTTCATTTTTAATGTGGGCCAGTGTGCTCATAGTAAAAAATGACAATAAAGTTTGTCTTGTCTTATTTTATCCTACCCTACCCTATCCCATCCCATCCCATCCTATCTTATCCCATCCTACCCCATCCTATCCAATCCAATCCTATCCTGTCCTGTCCTGTCCCATCCTATCCCATCTTATCCCATCCTACCCCATCTTATCCCATCCTATCCCATCTTATCACATCCTACCCCATCCCACCCCATCCTATCCTATCCTATCCAATCCTAACCTGTCCTGTCCCGTCCTATCCCATCCTACCCCATCCTACCCCGTCCTGTCCCGTCCTATCCTGTCCCATCCTATCCCATCCTATCGCACCCTATCCCATCCCGTCCTGTCCCATCCTGTCCCATTCCGTTCCGTCCCGTCCTGTCCCATCCCATCCCATCCCATACTGCCTGTCGTATCCTATCCTATCCTATCCTATCCTATCCTATCCTATCCTATCCTATCCTATCCTATCCTATCCTATCCTATCCTATCCTACCTTACCTTATCTTACCTTTGGGACAACCATGATCTGGATGACTGAGAATCTCCAAAGACTTTTGGTCTACATTAATGCATTCCAACCTTGATGTCCTATAGATATGTAGACTTCAGCAATGAATATGCTGCCTAAGAATCCTACAAGTTGAAATTCACTCAACATCTGTGAAAGGTGCAGGCTGAAAAATGCTGGTTTGTCCTGTTTTATGTTATCCAAATAAAAAAGGAACTTCCTTAAGTGAGACACATCCATACCAGATTTGATTTTGAAACCCTGAATCCAGTTCCTGACTTGTCTCATGTTCCTTTCCTAGAACACAGGACTTTAAGACTCTTCCTTGCACACCATTTGTAACAGTTCAAACGCTGCCCTGCATTTTTTTTTGCCAAAAAGACTAACCTTGGGTTTTATTGCATCAGAGGAGGAAACATTGCAAAGTTAGTTTCTCAACATTAATATTGCAAGTTACAAAAATCTTGCCCCGCCTCCTTGGCTGAAGTAAACATACTGGAGTGTTTCACCACCATTTTATAATCTTCTTTCTTTTTGCCCTGCTGAGAAAAAACAAAATGTAATAAAGAGCACAGATGCCAGGATTTGCCTTCCTCCTTCGGTGAGTTGGAAAGAATGAAGAACAAGGCAAAAGAATTTCTGTGGGGTCCTGAACATCTGTGTGAAACAACTTTGTGTCTCTGTTGTGAACCCTTATCAAATCACATCACATCAAAACACGTATGCATCTCCACAAAAAACCAGAGATGTGTGTTGTGTATGTTAAGTCGTGAGCTCTGGACCGCATGGCCAAGATGGACGACGCAGAACAACAGGGTTCAGCATAACATTCTTTATTAATGAAGCACAGACTTGGCAAACAAAGGGGCAACTGCCCCTCTTATATACCTAGCCAGGTATACTTGGAACCAATCCCAATCTCCGGATTTCCCGCCAAAGACTGCCCTGCCAATCCTGAAAGGGCACCCTGCCACCTGGTGGTGTCAGTGGCTATCTCTGTGTAACATCCCCTATATACATATATACATAACAGTGTATATGGTAATGGTGTTCAAGGCCCTACATGGCATGGGTCCGGAGTACCTCAGGGATCACCTGCTGAGGTACTTCCCTCCGCCCTGTGCGTTCCCACAGAGAGGGCCTCCTCAGGGTGCCACCGGTCAGAGAATGTCATCTGGTGTCCCCCAGGGGGAGGTCCTTCTCTGTGGGCACCCCGGATTTATGGAATCGGTTGCCGGTCGAGCTCCGGATGGCGCCCGACCTTCGCTCCTTCCGACGCGATCTGAAGACTCACTTGTTCGAACAAGCCGGCCTGGCCTGAAGGGGGATGGGTTGGGATTTTACTGTTGTTTTTAATATATCTATTTATTGTTTTAGCTTGGGCATTGTGTTTAATTCTTTTTTAACTTTTGTATCTTTGTATTTTTATATGTTTTCCCTGTTCACCGCCCTGAGTCCTTCGGGAGAAGGGTGGTATATAAATATAATTATTATTATTATTATTATTATTATTATTATTATTATTATTATTATTATTATTATTATTATTATTATTATTATTATTATTATTATTATTATTTGTGCAAGTTGCAGTCCCCCAAACTCATCCTCTTAGAAAATACCCATGTTTAAAATCTTTGTCGATCTGTCATCTGATTAATTTCTTCCTCTCATATTGGTTTGCAGCTTATGAACAGATGGTGAACAGATTAAAATAGTTTTGTGGTAATATTGACTCTAACCTCTGTAAAGTTGTGTGTGTGTGTGTGTGTGTGTGTGTGTGTGTGTACTGATAAGCAATTTCTTATTTCAGGATTGAAATGATTGTACTTCACTGATGGATGAAATTACTCCCCGGTGTTTTGTGAACTGAGTAGAATTGAAAATAACAAGCCAGAAACTTTAGGTTGTATACCTTAAAAACCTTTATGTCTAAAAATTACAGGGTGGGAACAAATACGGCCGTGTGCCCTAACTACCCAGTTTGTGAGGAACCTGGGTCACAGGTGGAGTTGGCTGTTGGAATTTCATGGAAAAGAACACTTTTCCTCCTTGGCAAGGACACAAACTCACTCTCCTTTCAGGTCTTCCGTTGGGTGGAACAAACTTTGAAGAAGACTTCTGCTGACCTCTGTCTGAACGAGCAGAATTCCCAAGTTCAGAATAGCAATAGTTGAACTTTGGGACAGAATTAATCTGAGTCTGATAATAAGGAATAGTGCCACTTGTGGGGGTAAAAAACACACACCAAAAAACACTTCTTCATAGGTTTGAGCAAAAGAATGATTTTCAAGAGCTCTCCGAGAGAACTTGTGAAGCATTGCCTGCTTCTAAATAAAATGAAAGGGGGCTTCCACGTCATTTCTGTGATGAAGTGGTAGATTGTTGTTCTATTGGAATGCGAGCAAAATGTAAAGGAGGGCCGCTGGAAAGCAAAGACGCAGTAGTTTGTGTGTCTCTGTCTTTCTCAATTGACATTAAGTATGGGAATAGGAGAAAAGCAGTAGACAGAAAAGCGTAAAGAGGGTCTCTTAATCTCTTAGAAAAAGCTGAACACTGAAAAGAAACGTGGAAGATGACCTTGCTTAAGGTTAGCTTTTGAAAGAAAAGAATGTCTCCATACGTTTCGTGTGTCTGGAAAAAGTATTATTATAAGTTAAATTATAAAATACCGATTTGGGGAATTCCTGGACACGCGATAGAGGGCGTATCTATGGGAGTGAGTATGGATATGGTTTCCTACAAGGAATTACTTAGATTGCAAGGGAATGATTGGCAACTTAAATCATTAGAGGAGTTAAGACAAGAAAATATAAGTTACTCTTGGTTTCAATATACCCAATTGAAAGCTAGGTGGAAGTTAGATCAAAAGGTTGGCATCACAATTACAGATCAAAATTTAGTAAAACAAATTAAAGATTCAAATTGTGCACATATAAAGAGGATATATAATGCTTTAATTGAATTGGATTCGGAAACGGAATTGGTTAAAGACTGTATGATAAAGTGGGCACAAAATATTCAGGAACCAATTTCGTTGGACACCTGGGAGATAATTTGGGTCAGAAATGTTAAATTTACTCAGGCTCAAAACTTAAGAGAAAATTTTTATAAAATGTTTTATAGATGGCATCTGGATCCCAAGAAGTTGTCCAACATGTATCCTAATTTACAGTCTAAATGTTGGAGATGTGGTAGTTCAGAAGCTACCTATTTTCACATGTGGTGGACTTGTAGAAACATAAAAGCTTTTTGGATCAAAATTTGGTGGAACATTCAAAAGATTTTTAAGAGAAAGATAAAGTTTTCTCCGCAATTATTTTTATTGGGTATTGTTGTAGATTGTGATGTTAAAGAAACTAATTTGATGTTGAATATGATAACAGCAGCACGGGTACTGGTGGGACAATATTGGAAGAAGGATAGTTTGCCCACTATAGAAGAATGGGTGTTTAAAGTTTCGAATCTTGCAGAAATGTCAAAGATTTCTGCTTATTTGAAAGATCATTCACAGGAAAGATATATTTCAGTTTGAAGGAGATGGATAAATTATATTCAGAACAAATATGGGACTAAAAAGTTCCATTTAGCTTATGAGTAGATTTTAGTGGGATATTGTTATTGGTACTTTGTTTGTAGTTATGTTAAAGGGGAGTTAAAGCACATTATGAATTTGGTTAATTGTATATTATGCATAATTTTTATTTAGAATATGATTATTGTAACTATAATCCTGTATTTAGCTCTGGGAAGTGGGGGGGGGAGTGGGTGGGTTTGGGGTGGGGGGGATTTGGGGATATATTGTAAAATCTTGTTTTTGTAAAACTCTTTAATAAAAAAAAGAAAAAGCTGAACACTGAAAAGAAACATGGAAGATGACCTTGCTTAAGGTTACCTTTTGAAAGAAAAGAATGTCTCCATACGTTTCTACTACTCAGTTCCCTTTTGGAGTAGCGACATTATGCCAAGTACAAAAGGAGTAAAAAATCATGATGATGATGATGATGATGATGATGATAACAACAACAACAACAACAACAACAATAATAATAATAATAATAATAATAATAATAATAATAATAATAATAATAATAATAGAAAGACATAACATTGGAAAAAAGCAAAGAAATAACCAATAGCTATGCAGTATATACTGTATTTCTTCACACTTTTTTAACACTTGCAAACCATTCTTGCCAGTTTAAGTACTACTTCACCAATGGCCTTTTGTCCTGTAAATTTCTCAGAGTTCTTGGTCCAGCTCTTTCTTAGTGTTTCTTTCCAGCTGCACATCCGTTCTCCCATCCTGGCTTTGCAATGATTCCATTTGACCATCTACTTCTTATATACTTAAGTAATTATACATTACTGATGTTGACTTTTTTCATTCGGCCACTTCATTCAACTTACTTTGAATATTAAAAGGTAAAGGTTCCCCCGCACACGCGTGCTAGTCGTTTCTGACTCTAGGGGCCGGTGCTCATCTCTGTTTCAAAGCCGAAGAGCCAGCGCTTGTCCGAGGACGTCTCCGTGGTTTGCCTAATAATGCTTTCTAATAATACAGCATTAAATGTCTGGAGATTCTCAGTCACCCAGGTCATAGTTGTTCCAAAAGGCAAGCTGACTGTTTTTTTCCCTGAGGAAGAAGAAGAGGTTTCGATTCTCATCCAAGAAGCTTCATTGGTTCTGGCACTGCTTCTGACCCCACCATCCTGCCAGAACGGGGGAAAAAACGTCTAGTTACCTTTTGGGAAAAATACAGCATTAAATGAAATTCTAGTTGGTCAGTTGGTCTTCTTAGTAAATGGGAGACAAGATATAACGTTACAAACGTCCCTTTCACCCTATCCATGGTAGCATAAGAAAAGAGAGTAACCTGATCAGGCTGCAAGATCAGCACTGTAAATTATCATTTTAACAGATAAACGAATACACCCCTATCTCCAACTATCTCAATGATGTGTGGGTTTGACTACAATGGATAACAATGGCTGAAGGGGACCTTTCCTAAAATTAGCAGGATTGAGTTAGCAGAATAAAAACCTGCATTTTGGATGAGCATTTGCAGGTGTTACATTGGACACACTGACGAACCTCAGCCAAGGTTTTGATGGCAAATGTCACAGCTATTTTTTATATGTGACATTTAAGTACATTCAAATAATCATTCACAGGAAAAATAATGATGCAATTTATGATTTCTAACACCATGTCTTTTGTAGTAGGCACTTACAACTGTCATCTGTCTCAAAATTTGGATCAACTTAATTCTTTTGTGATCTTTTTGTTTTAATATGCGTTGGTGTTTTGCACAATTCCCAAATCTAAGTTTATTTCAAATCCCCTTATAAAAATTGGGGCAACTGACAAATATTAGTGAATAGTATGAATCATGGAAAATTATAGATTCAAGATTTGCAATGTGTGTAGTCAGTGATATTTAATTGTTGAGTACACATATTGCTGTGTAAATCTTAAAATGGTTTATTTTGCTTGGCTTTACTGTCTGATGTGAATCTAGCTATTTTGTTCTGTGACCAATGGCTTGTGACTTAGTACTATATGAATCCAGTTATGGTTTAGTAAAAAAAGATTGGCTAAATAAATATTGTATTTGTGAACAATTTCCATAGTTAATCTTTTATGCATATATTATTCTGCAGGAAAGCATCCATCCTTTCTCACTCACATCTGGCGATTTTCCACATGTATACTTTAAGGCCACCACAATATAAAAAAAGATGTTGAGACTCTGGAAAGAGTCCAGAGGACAGCAGCAAAGATGATTAGGGGACTGGAGGCTAAAACATACAAAGGATGATTGCAGGAATTGGGCATGTCTAGGGTAGAGATAAAAGGGACTGGGGGTGACATGATAGCAATGTTCCAATAGGTCAGGGGCTGCCATAAAGAAGAGAGAGTCAACTTATTTTCCAAAGCACCATAAGACACCATAAGAAACAACGGATGGAAATTAACCAAGGAGAGAAGCAACCTAGAACTAAAGAGAAATTTCATAACAGTGAGAACAATTAATCAGTAGAATGGCTTGCCTTCAAAAGTTGTGGGTGCTCCATCACTGGAGGTTTTCATGAAGAGACTGGACAGACATTTGTCTCCTGCTTGAGCAGGGGGTTGGACTAGATGACCTCCGAGGTCCCTTCCAATTTTGTTATTCTATGCGTATGCGAGGTATCGTGTGTGTGAAACCATTCTACAAACTTTCTAGCATGCTGCTTTTTAAAAATAAAATAAAATAAAATAAAATATTGGAAGATGATTACAGTGTTGATGTTATTGAACCCCAAATGCATGCGCTTCTGCACGTTAGAGCTTTGCCATTTTTGAAGCTATCAGTAGATTTGCATGACAACAGAAGATTGTGGTGTCCATGAGTGACATTTTGCATAACACTTTCCTTACTAATCCAACGATCAAATTGTCCATCTATAGCAAGATTTTTGAATGACAGTTAAGGAGCTGTCCAAACTTATGGAAAACTTTCTTTTGCCCAGAAGTCATTTTTTTTGCAAAATTATTGGCCAACATTCTGTTTTCTTTTCTCCAAATCATAATATTTCTATTTTTTATTTTTTAAAAAAATCAAATCTGGAGCACTACTGATGTTAAGCGTTAATTCCTCAATGTAATATTGAAGTTAAAAGCTGCTCTTGTCAGTGTGAAAAAAAAAATTGCTGGGGAAATGTGTGCCTAGGAGTTCCAATGTTAGCAGGGGGTAATTTTCCATGATATTACCCTTATATATACATAAGGTTAAAAGTAAAGTTTCCCCCGCACATGTGTGCTAGTCGTTTCCAACTCTAGGGGCCGGTGCTCATCTCTGTTTCAAAGCCGAAGAGCCAGCGCTTGTCCGAGGACGTCTCCGTGGTCATGTGGCCGGCATGACTAGACGCCAAAGGCGCACGGAATGCTGTTACCTTCCCACCGTAGTGGTCCCTATTTTTCTACTTGCAGTTTTATGTGCTTTCGAACTGCTAGGATGGCAGAAGCTGGGATGAGTAACAGGTGCTCACACTGTCCAACTTCTATTCTATTGTATTCTATTCTATTCTATTCTATTCTATTCTATTCTATTCTATTCTATTCTATTCTATTCTATTCTATTCTATTCTATTCTATTCTATTCTATTCTATTCTATTCCATTCCATTCTAATTCTAATTCTAATTCTAATTCTAATTCTAATTCTAATTCTAATTCTAATTCTGATCCAGTCATAAGGAGAGCATAGGAAAACAAGTCTCTTTAACACCGTTCTCCTTTTCTTCCGAGTTGTCTTTACAAGTACTATTCACACATTTCCAGGGGCCTGCAAAACTTGCACTTTTCTGTGACTTTGTAAAGTACTGCAATTTGCCAGCTTGTTGATCCTGGCAAAACACATCTGGTAGAATTTGTCCAGATCCTGGCTGGGAAGGGAGAGAATTTGAGTGGAACTTTATAGAATAATTCTACAGGGTTAATTGGCCTGTAGAGAAATGGACCTCAGGTCAGATCAGAAAATAGCCATTTGGTCGCATAGGACTATGCGGCGAGAGTACATTAACAAATTCTTTGAAATGGTTTCATTATTTGAATTCACAGTATTTGAAATGATGTTTCTATGGAAAATATGGTAATTGGTTCCAGTTCGATGGAAATGTGCAATGGAAATTTTTTTTTAACATCAATTTTATATGCATACTAATGAAATATTGTAGCGAAGGATAAAAAGAATATACTTGTAATTTAAATTTATGGCTAACAAAGTCACAGAATAGTGATAGAAAGCAAATTAAGAACAAACAAAAAAAATTCTACTGTAGATTTAGGTGTTCTAATGTTTGATTCTCATCAAATGTTTGCTCTAAAGGTAAAAATGAGCTTCTTGCTTTTGAAATTTGTACTGCTTTGCTGCAGTCGTTGTTTTCTCCATTTTGCATCCCCAAAGATTAGCAGCATTTAAAACCACAATCACAACTGTGCTCTGGATGCATACACTGAATTTTGGGTCACATTAAAGGTGACCTTGAATCAATTTGCAGTTCACAGTCGATTGAATACTTCATTATTCTAACTTGCACTGAATCTACCTATAGAAAAAGAGCTGAGCCTAAGCATATATTGTAAATAAAAGAGAAAGTCACATAGTCGCCTTCAGGTTTAGTAAAGCCCAAAGAGAGTAAGTAAGGGACGTGGTGGCTCAGTGGGTTAGGATGCTGAGCTTGTCAATCAGAAGGTCGGCAGTTTGGCGGGTCGAATCCCGACTGCCGTGTAACAGAGTGAGCGCCCGTTACTCGTCCCAGCTTCTGCCAACTTAGCAGTTCGAAAGCAAGTAAAAATGCAAGTAGAAAAATAGGGACCACTACGGTGGGAAGGTAACAGCGTTCTGTGCGCCTTTGGTGTCTAGTCATGCTGGCCACATGACCACGGAGACGTCCTCGGACAAGCGCTGGCTCTTCGGCTTTGAAACGGAGATGAGCACCGGCCCCTAAAGTTGGAAACGACTAGCATGCATGTGCGGGGGAACCTTTACATTTACCTTTAAAGAGAGTAAAGTAAGTTTTCAAACCGACTAGGAGAATAAATGAAAGTAGGACAAGTCCCAAAAGAAGCCAAGGTATGACCCTCACCTTCAAGGATGAGGAATTGTTAACCATGATTGCAGTCATGGTTGATTGATTGGGGTAAGAAATATCAAGGGTTCAAAACACAATATGCATCCTAACCTGTCAAGCATTAATGCCTTCCTCTCCAATTAAAATGATGTCTAGCACCTAGTCAAGTATTTATCCCAAAGGTCCTTTTTCAGGAGGCAACTGGACATTCTTGGTTTTTTTTTCTCTGAAGACATTTCACTTCTCATCCAAGAAGGTTATTCAAGCTCATTTGCATTTGCACATCATCCTGTAGAAAGCACAGCTCCACAACACAGTCCTTTCAGCAGTTCCAAGAAGGCTCCACACCCATTTGCACTAGTCAGGTGACCCTGAGGACACAGACAAATCTCCAATTGGCCTCAGGGACTCTCTAAAAGGAGGCAACCGACCAGCTGTCTGCAAGGAATATAAATCCTTCCATTCCCCACCATTCAATCAGAGCTTAAGAAGCTTCTTGGATGAGAAGCGAAACATCTTCAAAGAAAAATAAGGAAGTCGAGTTGCCTCTTGAAAAAGCCCCTTTGGGACAACCACGATCTGGATGACTGAGAATCTCCGTAGACATTTAGTCAGGTATTTTAGTTATTAGTTTAGAAAGAGATCTCAAAGGGAAACTGTGGATGGAGCGGAGAAACCAGGGATTCTCTGATAGAGATGGTTACTAATTAAAGAGGCCACCACTGTCCAACTTCAAAGCCACCACAGGACTGATCCAAGTCTCTGTTCGGAAGGCGACAGTTCAGGAGGAAATAGCCACAAGCTGTAACTCTTGAGAATCTGTCAAAAAAATAATAATCTACGTGTGTGTGTGTGTGTGTGTGTGTGTGTGTGTGTGAGAGAGAGAGAGAGAGAGAGAGAGAGAGAGAGAGAGAGAGAGAGAGAGAGAGAGAGAGAGAGAGAGAGAGAGAGAGAGAGAGAGAGAGATAACCAACCAACTCTTGTGGATGGGTCTCTGTTCTGTTTTTGGTAATATTCACATCTCTGCCAAGTCAAGCAGAGAAGTTGATATAAGGGTAAAGCAATTGGTGATTTACTGCGGAGCCCAGGTGCAGAGCTTGACATAAACAGAGAATGACAGATGTAGTGAAATGGCATGAGCTATGCTCCTGGGCCTCTTTGAATTCAGCAGAAAAATATACAGGGCAAGCTATAGCTGCAAAAATCTACATGACCACTAGGCAGCAACAAAGAGTTGGGGAAGAGAGTTGTGCCTTTCTGCAGCCATCTAGTGGTGGTATTAGTGACAGATTTCATTTTTCCTGGGCTCCAAGATCACCGCAGACAGGGACTGCAGCCAAGAAATTAAAAGACGCTTGCTCCTGGGGAGGAAAGCCATGGAAAATCTAGACAGCACACTAAAAAGCAGAGTCATCACCCTGCCAACAAAAGTGCGAATAGTCAAGGCTATGGTCTTCCCAGTTGCATTGTATGGCTGTAAAAGTTGGACCATAAGAAAGGCTGAGTGCCAAAGAATTGAGGCCTTTGAACTATGGTGCTGGAGAAGACTCCTGCGAGTCCCTTGGACTGCAAGGTGATCAAACCGGTCAGTCCTAGAGGAGATCAACTCTGATTGCTATTTAGAAGGCCAGATCCTGAAGTTGAAACTCAAATATTTTAGCCACCTAATGAGAAGGAAGGACTCACTGGAGAAGAGCCTAATGCTGGGAAAGGTTGAGGGCAAGAGAAGAAGGGGACGACAGAGAATGAGGTGGCTGGATGGAGTCACTGAAGCAGTAGGCATGAGCCTAAATGGACTCCAGAAGATGGTAGAGGACAGAAAGGCCTGGAGGAATGTTGTCCATGGGGTCGCAATGGGTTGGACACGACTTCGCAACTAACAACAAGTGGTGGTATAGAGTTTTGCAGCTCTGGTATGATAACCTGAGGGATGAGACTCCTTAATCAGCAGACCACTGGCTGATTAGAGAAATCTAATTTCTTTTCAGAAATATTATTGAAATTCCTTACTTTCCACTGTCAGCTGTCTGAATCACAGTGACTTAGCACGACCTGTCAATTCTGTCTGAAATTCTTTGCTGTGGAGCTAAAAACGCTCTTTCCGCTGACATGCGTTATTTCTTTTTTAAACAATTGTTATCATTGTGCCATCGGTCCCTTTTTTCTTCCCGTTCTCTTTGGAGAACGGCTTCAGACACAACTAGTTTTCATTCTCAAGGTCCTGCGTGGTACAGATATTTCAAACCCGAAGGTTTTCAAAGGAATTTTAAATAAATCAAGCTATGTTCCCAGCTGAGCAATTTTGCGGTGGCTGATATTTTGGATGCTTTATGTGGTGCAAGGAAAACTCACATGCTGGGCTACTAAAGAAATAGCAATTCATAAACAACAGAGGAAACAAAAGCTTCTCCTCTACCCCAGAATGCCTTAAACAATCTTGATTTGTTTCAGACGGGAAGAAGTTTTATAGCATAAGCAAAATCAAGCGTGCATACGACTCTGCAGAGGCTAAGGCAGGTGACATCGCCAGAAATAGGCAAGAACCATTGTCTAGAAACATTCTTAAATCTTGTGGAACAAGATAATATTAGGAAGGGCAAGGCCTTGCTGAATCACTGGGGTACAAGAGGATATTAAGACTCTAAAAAAAAATCTAAAGGGAGGAATTAAAAGCATTAAAGGGATACAGGGGAACATAAAAAGTGGTATTTGGCTGGCTAAATCTATCACAATGCAACACACACTTAAATAACAAACAGGATGCTCATTAAGACTAGTTGAGCTCATCATCTGATGGATTTTATAGAATAGAATAGAATAGAATAGAATAGAATAGAATAGAATAGAATAGAATAGAATAGAATAGAATAGAATAGAATAGAATAGAATAGAATAGAATAGAATAGAATAGAAGCATCAGATGGAAACTAACCAAAGAGAGAAGCAACCTAGAACTAAGGAGAAATTTCCTGACAGTGAGAACAATTAATCAGTGGAACAACCTGCCTCTAGAAGTTGTGAATGCTCCAACACTGGAAGTTTTAAAGAAGAGACAGGACAACCATTTGTCTGAAATGGTATAGGGTTTTCTGCTTACTCTGGAGGCTGGACTAGAAGACCTCCAAGGTCCTATCCTATCCTATCCTATCCTGTCCTGTCCTGTCCTGTCCTGTCCTGTCCTGTCCTGTCCTATCCTATCCTATCCTATCCTATCCTATCCTATCCTATCCTATCCTATCCTATCCTATCCTATCCTATCCTATCCTATCCTATCCTATCCTATCCTATCCTATCCTATCCTATCCTATTCTATTCTATTCTATTCTATTCTATTCTATTTCTAATTCTATACTCTATTCTATTCTGCAATCTATATTCTATTCTATTCTATTCTATTCTATTCTATTCTATTCTATTCTATTCTATTCTATTCTATTCTATTCTATTCTATTCTATTCTATTCTATTCTATTCTATTCTTGCAAAACATGATTTTGGAATTCTTTCCAACCCCCCCTTACCAGCTGAAGCCTTAGGAAGCTTCTATGCTTTCTTCTAGGTAAATAAATAGCCCGTAGCTTCTCTCTCTCTCTGGGCGTTTCCATTTCTCTCTTGTTTCGCGTTGTGGTTCTGAGTACACTGTGCAGTAAGCGAGAGAGGTTCCTGGAAGGAGGGAAGGAGGGAATTTTAATTCCTTATAGGGGAGATGGGTGGCATAAAAGTATAATAAACACAATAAAGAAAAAGAAAATAAAAACTGCTTTCTGTCTTTCTCTTTTTCTCTCTCTTTGAGTTGCATTACAGATTTATTTTCTGGATTTTTGTTTCCCTCTGAAGACTCCCTTGATGAATCTGGTCCATTTCCATTCATTGTTTCTTGTCTTGCCTTCTGGTGCTTTAAGAAACAAATTCACACACACACACACACACACACACACACACACACACACACACACACACACACCCTCCTCCTTGTGGCAGCCTCTCAAATAATGGAACATTGCTATCATGTCCCCTGTAGTCCTTCATTTCTCTAGACTGGCCATTCCCAAATCTTGCAACCGCTTTCCATATGCATTTGTCTCCAGGCCTTTAATCATCTCAGTTGCTCTTCTTTGCACTTTTTCCAAAGTCTCTACATCCTTTTTGGAATGTGGTGACCAAAACTGGATGCAGCATTCAAGGTGTGTCCTTACTAAGGCTTACTGAAGTCCACAGGTTTTAAAGTTGCCAACTTTGAAAGACAATCTGAAAAGGCCTTTTTTTTTGAGTAGCCAAAGCTTTACAGTCCTTTCCCCACTGATTCATAATTTTCCACAATGAGAAAAGACTCTAGAGATTTTGGGGGGGGTGGAACCCCCACTAAGTTTCGCCAGTGAGCAATACTATACATTGTGGGAAGTCAGCCCCCCCAGAGAAGAAAATATTAAAAGGGCAGAAAAATATATTTCCTCAAAGGATCTTAAAGAGGCAGAAAAGCATGCCCAGTTTTCTTTATAGCCCCAAGTCCCCCTCCCCCAAACAGGGGCCAGCTCTATAGAAATGCAGATGTAAATACTGTAATCCATTCAGGAAGGTTGGAGGCCCCCAGCTAGAAGCTTAGTAAGACAAAGACTCCTAAAATCTACATACTTCACCCAAACTCTAAGACAGGACATCATAGGATTAACAACCAGATGCCAAAGGGCACACTCAGCCTCAGGTCAAAATATATGACACAAGAAATACAAAGCCTCAAACAGGAACAGGAAACAACCTCAAGAGCCCCAGAGGGTATAAAAACCCACTCCCTACATGTGCTCTCTCTTTTTACTTCCAGAGCCATCTTTCTGTCTGGCTCTCCTCTTCAATAAACTGCAACCTTCTTTTTAAAGCAGTCGCCATGTTGTTTATTCCCGGCTTGGAGTGAACCCCGATGAAAACTTTTCCTTCAACAACATCTTCATGCCTATTTCTCCTTTTAATCAGACCTGCTTTTTTTTCTTAGCACCACACATTCAGATGGCCAGTTCAAATGTAGGCCTTACAAATTTAGTCTGAACAGTTTCCAGAGGAACAAAGTAGTTATATGGTCCCAACTGAGCACCAAACATTAATTTCATGCATGCCTTAGGCAGATGAAGATTTAACTCCGCTGGGATGTGCAGTGGCCTTCTGGCAAAGTAAAAAGATTTTATTGCTACCACTGAGTTTCAAATTACACAGCTGGGTATGTGCTGCATTTGGTAGAGCTATAAAAAATATGCCCCGATATATATCTATTTTTTTAAAAAATGATTGGCTTGATTGGTCATTTAGCCAATGGGCAGGCAATCCGGGTTTCTTTGGAAAACTTTAAATCTTAGTTTGAGTAGGGCCTTTTCAAGGGCTTCAGATGACTTCAAGTGCTTCCTCAGAACAGTAAGTGGCCAAGGCATTAAAAGCTCTTTACAGTCCAGTCTGTTGTTGTGCTAGAAACCTTACATCATTTGCCTACAATAAAGCTACTAGAATATGCCTAGAGCAAGTTTTGGGGGGGGGTGATGCTCTAAATTATGAATTTTGTCCAAGAGACTGTTGAACCTGGGATATTTTTCATACTTTTTTTTTCTTTTAGACTCTGTGTGTAGCTGACACACCGCAGGGAGCCAATAAAATATGGAAAAGCCAATAAGTAAAAGGAAACAAAGGTTTTGTGGTTATTTGACAAAATTAAGAGACTGACTTATTTTTTTTAAAAAAAAAGGACGTTATATTGCTGAGCGGGGAAAAGCATCCATTTGTCCAAAAGGTTTCCATCTAAAAATGGCGCCACCCATATTGCATAGAAAAAGGGCAGCTTGGAAGGACACCACTGAGTCTCTAATAGAGACACAGCCATCTTCTAAGGCACGGGTGTCAAACTCGATTGCATCACGTGACATATCGTGACCTATTGCAACTTTTTTTTTTTGCCTTTGCAGAGCTTTGGTGGGTGTGGCCTGCGCAGGCTGCTAGTTTGACACCCCTGATCTAAAGGAAGAATAGCCACAATGATTGTTTAGTGTGAACACAGGAAGAATATTTGTGAAGGCCACGACACTGCCAGTAAATCTGGCTTACATCTTTTCCTCTCCCTGCCATAGTGATCGGAAGACTGGAAACGGCCTGCAAAATCCAGTTGTGATGTTTTGTTCTAAGCAAAACAGGAGTGAAACATCTGTAAGCAGCCAGAACAGCTGGAATCAGAGAAATCTGTTGATTCGGAAGTCAGAAACTGACTACTCATTCCACATATTGGATAACCTGTCTTCCTCACCTATCACTAATCATAGACATTGGTCAACAGGCGTCTCTTTTCTTTTTTGTCCCTCACTTGTCCTTTTTTGGACATACAGTTTCCATGTGGCAGAAAGTGTATGGGCCACAGGCAATAACATCCACTGTGAACTTACAAAGTAATCCTCACCACTATTTTTCTTTTACATAACTCTGTCTCTCCTTAAAGGCCTCTTCTGTCAATATGATAAACTGGTTTCATTTCCTTAATACAAGATTGCCCTTACATTAATATAAGAATGCTGATGTTAACATTCAAACTGAAGCAGTTCCTTTAATTGTTTTGCAACAGCATGCTTTATTACCTGATAGCCGTTATGCAGGTCTCCCTCTCTCTTTTTAAAATCTATATGGTTGGTTGATAACAGTGGTGGCTTTAAACTTCTGAAATATGGGGAGAATCTGCTTCTTGGGGTTTAGCTTGACACATAATTATGGCTAGATTCCTAGATTCTTCAGTAGCTCATCCTTAATATGATAAAAGCCTCTCTTGCTTCTGCAATTTAGGTCATCAATCTAAGTTTTGTCAAAGGACCTTATGCTGTTAAAACTCATGAGTGTGTGTTTGTGTTCCTACAGAGAGGTTTTTCACTATGCCCAGAGTTAAGCTCTATAGCGTGGGTTTAAATGCAGAAGACATAGTGGTCAAATGCAGATGACCACTATAGACATTGACTATGTTCATACAACCCTCAGCCACTATGTTTGCAGAGGTTGGATAGTGTTGACCTTGGATACATTGCTTTGTTTGCTTAGCCTAGTACATTGGATGAACCCATCTTGTATTCTTTCACTTCAGAAAATAGAATAGGTTAAAGATCCAATATGAGTTGGTCACCGGGACCAGAAGTTTATCCTTTTGAGCTTTTGGACTTGGGCTGGAACCCATCTTCAGGAAACTTCTCTCTACTAGAATACGTGCTTTGGGATATTCTATGAGTTGTATTTATGTGGTGTCTTCCTATTGGTTGATTGGTGTGTTGATGGCTGACAATTGGCTGTTGTTTCCTTGTTTCTTTGTGCTGCCAAGCCCTCAGCTCCTAAACACTTGATAAACTGGTGGTAAATCAGCATTCCTATTGACTGACAAGGGACCCATTTCCCAGGCTTCAATCACTTCTCTGGCTGTTTTTGTACCTGCTTGGCCAACAATCTTAGTATCTACAAAATTGAATGTATGTCCTTGTTCATTGCAATCTAAGGCTACCAACGAGTTCGGGTCTCCTTGCTTGTTTTCTTGCAAACTGGTGGTTAGCTTCCTCCCTGTCTGTCCTGCATAGACACAGGGGCAATCCATGCAGGGAATCCGGTAGATTACATGAGCAGTATCTCCCACCCCCAAGTGATTGTTGCAATGCATGTTTTGTCCTGGTATGGTAGCCTCTGGGCGGTGCGCAATGCCCACTTGCAGATTTTGGAAGCTGCATTCTATTACTTCTGAAATGTTTTTGACGTGTGGCAGGGTGTGCCAGGTAGTTGATCTTGCACCTTCTTTCTCTCCTTTGCGAGAGGTTCACCTTATTAGGCGAAAATGCTGTTTGTGTGTCTGTATGCATTTGACACAGAGGGAGGGAGGGAGGGAGGGAGGGAAGGAGGGATAGAAATAGATGAAGATATTTAGAAAGAGTTTCCATCAGTAACTAACCTCTACCTTTTCACACATTTGCACTGACCTTGGGAAGTAAAACCTCCTCAAGGCAGATGTACTTTTGCACTATGCTAATTCTCAGTTATAAAAACACACACACACGAATATCATGAAATTTAATATAATATAAATAATGAATAAAAGCCTGAAAGGCAGCAACAGTTTTAAAACAGCTAACAGGATATAGGCAGGAAGGAGAAAGAAAAAAATAATCCCTGCCTAAACCACATATCTGTAACAAATAGCAAAAAAAAAATAAACACATTAATTTTTAAGGACTGTGTGAAGGACCACTATTTCTTCTGAAGATAAGACAAATGTACTGTATCTCTTCTTCCTGCTAAGATTTCTACCCATTTTCTTCCCTTACGAGCAATTTAGATATGCACATGATGGTGCAACCAAATAATTCATCTCTTCTACTGATTAAAATTCCCAAGACTTCCCCATTCAGGAACAGCGCTTAATTTCCTCCAGATAAGATGCTCTTCTCTTAATGCAAAACAAAAGATGTGATTAGGGAGAAATGTGCTCCATCTCTGATGATTAAAACATATTCTTTCTTCCCAGAGTCCCATCCCTTCTTTTGGCAGTTCGGGCCTATCATATTCCTTGTCCCATTTTAGGATTAGGATTTAGGATTTATTAAATTTATATGCCGCCCTTCTCCCTAAGGACTCAGGGCGGCTCACAACAATAAAAAATTAAGAGACGTAAAATACAAAAATTAAAAAAGAATTAAACAATGAATATAAGAAATACGGGACAATTTAACACAATAAAAACCAAATTAAAAAACCATGGTCAGTCCAGGCCCGCTTGTTGGAACAACCATGTCTTCAGGTCACGGCGGAAGGATCGAAGGTCAGGGGCCATCTGCAACTCCGGAGGCAGTTCATTCCAGAGGGTCGGCGCGCCCACAGAGAAGGCTCTCCCCCTGGGGGGTCACCAGCCGGCATTGCCTGGCTGACGGCACCCTGAGGAGGCCGACTCTGTGGGAGCAAACCGGGCAATGGGAAGTTGACATTGGCAGCAGGTGGTCTCGCAAGTACCCCGGGCCTAAGCCATGCAGGGCTTTAAAGGTAATTACTAGCACCTTGAATCGCACCCAGAAGGCAACCAGAAGCCAATGCAGCTCGCGCAGGAGTGGTGTAACATGGGAGTATCGAGATTACTTATTACACCATCCTGTTATTATCCAGACTGCTTTTACTGGAAAGTGCCATTATTCATTTTCCTTTGCAAGGAAGTTACTTCAAAGCTCTACCACTTCATCTACGACTTTTATTCTCCCGGGGAAGAATCTGAAAAGGTAACATTTTCTTTCCCTCAGTCAATAATCCTCTCACCCTACTTGCTTCATTATTCGCTATTGCAATCACGGATCCACTCCTTAAAAAAAGAAAGGAGAAAGAAATGGGGCAACCCCCCCCCAACCATATCCTTTCATAGACCCAATAATCACCCACATGCAACAATATCGCTAGCTGATTTTAAATCCGAGCATACTGTAGCTCTCGATGTATTATAGAAATGGATTTTGTTCATCCAGTTAAGAATTTCCTTTCTGTCTTCTGTTCACTGTGTGCGTGTGTACGGGTGAATCCCATGTTCATTTATTTTTGAAGACCATGAAAAGCTGTGTAGAAATGTAAAATTCTTTTTCCTTCATTCCAACATTTGGTTTAATTAATTGGGTGTTATTTATCTAATCTAACTTGAACAACAAAGGCATGATTGTATCAACAAATGAAAAATTGAGGGAGTCAAGCTATTCTCCAAAGCACCTGAAGGTAGGACAAGAAGCAACGGATGGAAACTAATCAAGGAGAGGTGCAACCTAGAACTAAGGAGGAATTTCCTGACAGTGAGAGCACTAAACCAGTGGTATGACTTGTCTTCAGAAGTTATGGGTGCTCCATTACTGGAGGTTTTCAAGAAGAGATTGGACAACCAATGCTATAGGGTCTCCTGCCTGAGCAGGAAGTTGGACTTAAAGACCTCCAAAGTCCCTTCCAACTTGTTATTCTTATTCTGAAAAGAATACCCTTTTTAAATGTTTAACAGTACTTATTTCACTAGGGTTAAACGAAATAGCAGAAGAAAACTGTAGCTTGCGATTATCCCTTCCTTTGTGGATGATCACCCATTAATTTTTGGAAATATAGAGCCATACAGCGCTTTATGCATCACTCATGTTTGGATAGAACACCAAATAATTTGATGCAGAAGCTAAGATCAGACATGGGCAGAAACAGTGACTTAAATTTTAAATCTTTTCTGGATATTAATCCTATGTGGGGGAGGAACATTCTCTTACTATACTCTTCTCTCCCATTTTTCAAGACAATAAAAGGCCACTTCTATATTGCTGCTAAGAAAATTGCCTGGGTATAATTTTAGAGTCAGTTCAATATTTTTTTAAGTTATTGATTTTTTTTAAAAATAGTTGTATTTACATCATAAAAATAGCTCACATTTACCTTAATTTGTTACCCTGCTTACTAATTCCAGGGATTTCTGGAGATTAGAGATGATGGAGATAGAGATTATTTTCTCTATCATCTCTATTTTCATCATCTCTAATCTCCAGAAATCCCTGGAATTACTAAGGAGGGTAACAAATTATTTTCTCTATCATCTCTATCTCTATCAGACCTAGAGATATTGTAGATAGATAGATAATAGATAGATAGATAGATAGATAGATAGATAGATAGATAGATAGATAGATAGATAGAATAGATGATAAATAGATAGGATAGATAATAGAATAGATGAAAAAGATAGATAGATAGATAGATAGATAGATAGATAGATAGATAGATAGATAGATAGATAGATAGAATAGATGATAAATAGATAGGATAGATAATAGAATAGATGAAAAAGATAGATAGATAGATAGATAGATAGATAGATAGATAGATAGATAGATAGATAGATAGATAGAATAGATGATAGAATAGATGAAAAAGATAGACAGACAGACAGACAGACAGACAGAGACAGACGGACATGGAATGGAATGGAATAGATTAGGCTAGGCTAGGCTAGACTAAGTTAGGGTGGAATGGAATGGAGTGGAGTGGAGTGGAGTAGAGTAGAGTAGAGTAGAGTAGAGTAGAGTAGAGTAGAGTAGAGTAGAATAGAATAGAATAGAATAGAATAGAATAGAATAGAATAGAACAGAACAGAACAGAACAGAACAGAACAGAACAGAATAGAATAGAATAGAATAGAATAGAATAGAATGGGATGAAATGGAACAGAACAGAACAGAACAGAACAGAATATTCTTTATTGGCCAAGGATGATTGGCCACGTAAGGAATTTGTCTGTGGTGCATAAGCTCTGAGTGTACATACAAACAACAAAGTGATAATCATAAAATACCAATAGGAGAAAGTAATAGGAAAGATGAGAAGGATAATAGTAATGCAGCCCTAGGTATTGTTACTATTATTATTACCTTTATTATTGCTATTATTACCTTATTACTACTATTACTAGAGAGATAGAGTCATCGAGAGATACAGAGATAAGAGAGAGAGAGAGAAGGGGATAGAGGTAGAAATGACACAGGTAGAGAGAGAGAGAGAGAGGTGGAAAGGTACAAAGGTGGAGAGATGGCAAGATAAGAGAGGACAGAAGGATAGAAGAGAGATAGATATCTCTCTAACACCTGCGTAAATTCATTGCGTAACCCAGCAAGCAAATGTGGAATGATTAATAGGTATTATTAGAACAGACCATCAGAATGAGAGAGAAAGAAAGAAAGAGAGGAAAAGAATCAACTGTACAATGGCATTGAGTAAATGCAGGTGATGCTAAAAGAGAGTTTTAATTCCTAGCTGAGACCATTTGGAAACTCCTACACATTACTTTTTTAGGAGCAGATGTGCTCAATGACCTTCCCTTCCCCATGTGTTCCACCTCCAATACTTTTTCAAGAAGAGCATTGTGAAGCACAGGAAGCCCGATTCTTTGCATCAACAGAATGCCAACCTTTTATAAAAATTAAAGCTTTTATGATTAGCTTTGACTTTCTATAAGATGATAACAAAGAAAATCAAAGCAGGCTTTCAAAACTGTCCAGAATAATTATCTTTTTTCCATAATGGCATTTTCCATTCAACAGGAGCAATTATGTGAAACTGAAAGACGGGCTTCTTGTTTTAATCAAATTTACTTCCTGCATTTACAGCATCTTCTCTTGATCTTTTACTTCAGTTTTTTTAAAAAAACAAGACAAAACAAAAACAAAGCAGAGAAGACACACACACACACACACACACACACACACACACACACACACGGCAATGGTGAACAGCAATATTTCCTTGGCGTTGAAGTCCAATCTATAAGGTTAGAGGAAATATTGGGGAAAAGGATCAAATTCCAGATCAGCAAAATCTTTTAAGTTTGTGGCTCCTTTGGGTAGCAAACCACTTGAAACTTTGCAAAAAATTAAATCCTTTCCCAACCCATATGAACAGTTCTTCACAACTTCTTCTCACAAGGGAGTAAAATGAGCATTGTAGGAGATGGCTCACTTCAAATCTGCATCACAACCACGTGATGCAATCACTTAGCTACGGCTAACTCAGTATCTGAGGACAGGAAGGCCTGGAGGAACGTTGTCCATGGGGTCGCAATGGGTCGGACACGACTTCGCAACTAACAACAACAACTGAGTATCTAAAGGTACCTACAAAACTCTGTAAAGTCAACCTTTCTACTGATCCCATCCCCAGATATTCTTCTACTACATGAAGCACAATCATTGTGTCAAGTCTACGTCTGGCCTGCTTTTCCTCCAAGACTTTAAAATAGCTTCTACTTCTTCTCTCATCATCTCTTGTGAGGATGTTAGATTGAGACTTGCTTCATACCTCCAGATGCCACAGTGCCAGGAAGTTCCACTAAATGTTTCTCAAGAGTAGGGATGCACAGATGATTGTCTACTTCAGGGATCATTCAGACCTGGCCCTTTTATGACTTGTGGACTTCAACTCCCAGAATTCCTCAGCCAGGCATGGTCTTCTTGCTCCCAACCCATCAAAAGAGTTGGGACTTTGAACTTCTTTTGGGGATGTCTATGAAGATTCTCAGTTATCCAGATCATGGTTGACTCAAAGATGCTTTTATTTCTTTTCTTCTTTTTCAGAAGACAACTGGATTATGTTTTTTTTTCCTTGAGGAAGAAGATGTTTCACTTCTTATCCAGGAAGCTTCATTGGTTCTGACTGGATGGTGGGAAGGGATGCAAGGATTGGTCCTTTGTTGATCCATATCAAATGCAGTGGGTTTTTTTTTTTACTTGTGTCAATGTAAGAGCATCTTCAGACTGGAATACCATATCATATGCTTTGGATGTGGCCAGCATGTGATCTGAATCTAGAACATATGAATCTGTATCTTAATATAATGCCTTCTTTTAAAACCACCTTCAATCCTTACCTGAGTTTTGTAAACAGCCAACAATTGTTCTAGAGACATCACTATTCACGTTACGTACAAAGTAAGTTGAAAAACTGCAGGAGGCAAATTGTATGAATCCATTTCCCCTTACTGTTAAGAATATCACCAAACCGTGATCATTAACGCTTCTAACATTTTTACAACTCTCTGGATAAATGGGATTAAGATTATATTAAAAAATACTGCTCCTCCTTTATACATCTATATTATATTATGATCCAGAATAATATAAGAGCCTTAAAGAGTATACATATACATCTCATCAAGAGGGATTTAAAGGGGAAAGGGGAAAAAAGCAGAGATAAGGAAAGCAATAAAACATATTTTTAATTATTTATATAGGCCACACTTAGTTTTAATCATTTAAAAATTGCACATAATACTATAAGATGCATCTGCCCTCAAGTGTTCTATGTTATGATTGGCTAGGTATCAATCATCTTGCTTTATTTCAGAGAATAGAATAGAATAGAATAGAATAGAATAGAATAGAATAGAATAGAATAGAATAGAATAGAATAGAATAGAATAGAATAGAATAGAATAGAATAGAATAGAATAACAGAGTTGGGAGGGACCTTAGAGGTCTTCTAGCCCAACCCCCTGCTTAGGCAGGAAACCATGTACCATTTCAGACAAATGGTTGTTTAATCTCTTCTTGAAAACCTCCACTGATGGAGCACCCACAACATCTAGAGGCAAGTCATTCCACTGATTAATTGTTCTAGCTGTCAGGTTGCTTCTCTCCTTGGTTAGTTTCCATCCATTGATTCTTGTCCTGCCCTCAAGAGCTTTGGAGAGTAGCTTGACTCCCTCTTCTTTGTGGTAGCCCCTGAGATATTGAAACATTGCTATCCTGTCACCCCTCGTCCTTCTTTTAAATATTATTGAGGTGATTTTGGCCTTATCATTGTGACGTTCAACTAACTGGCAATCAGTTACAATTCTTTATCTGCAATAACTCAGAAACTGAGGTGTACATAAATAACCAAGTAGGAAGAACAAGGATGTGGGTAGCTTGAAAATTAACACCACACTTTGAGTAATTTGGTTCTGCCAATTTACCACCTGTCTGTAACTGTCTCCAGTTTCTACTCGAAAACAGAGTAGGTGGAAAATTCCTAATGGGAAGTTCTCTAAACTAAGCTTTCCTGATCAATGGAAGCACAGGTAAACAGTGTTTATAGTTAAGAGGTGCTGTTTAACCCATTAGTAACCCATTGACCCCATCAAAGCTTGGTATTTACATGGGACACCCGAACAGAGTCTCAGAGTTACGGAGAAGAAGATTCTACACACAGAAGAGGGGATCAAATCTATTCTCCAAAGCACCTAAAGGCAGAATAAGAAGCAATGGAAGGAAAATAATTAAGGAAAATAAATCAACCTAGAATTTAGGAGAGATTTCCTGACAGTGAGAACAATTAGTCAAAGGAACAGTTTACCTCCCAAAGTTGTAGGTGCTCCATCACTGGAGGTTTTCAAGAAAAGATAGGTCAGCCATTTGTCCAGGGTGGAATAAGGACTCCTGCCCTGGGCATAGGATTAGATTAGAAAACCTTCAAGGTCCCTTCCAGCTCCATGATTCTATGAGAAAAAAAGGTTAACATTTTTGAGGCATGCTCAACAGCCATTACTACAGGGAAAAACAAACCAACCATGAGGCCGACTTCTTATCCTGTGATGTGGGTTGGACTGGATGATACGTGAAGACACAAATTTTGTGACGCTTTTGTTTCTCTAGATCAGGGATGTCAAACTCGCGACGTCACGTGACATGTTGCAACGTATCGTGACTTTTTTTGCCATGGCCGGCAATGGGGTGGACGTGGTTTTGCTGTTCTGGATGAAGCAAGTTATTCTAGTTTATATAATTTTATTTTCTGTTTCTGTTTCTCAGATGTATGTTGGGATTTCCTTTCCCCTGCTCAGTAAAATGTTAGGCTGTTGCAAATTAGCGCTACAGCAAACATGCTCCTTGTATTGGATCTGAGCAATAACTTCAGTTTTCTGACCGCAAATCATAAAAACATGGCATAGCATAAAAATGAGAGCCATAAAATGACATCCATAAAAATAAGTGCAACGCACAGAGAAATTAAGCTGACCTAAAATCAGGGCTGCAGTTTTGAATGCAGACATTTCTGTCTGAGTTTAACAAAGACGTGGAAAAAGGGGTGTCAGTTACTTGATTCTACAGCCAAAAAAGTTCCCTTGTGCTTTGCTACTCATAGCATTTTGTCAGTCCTTTTGCTATTTTTATACCTTTGTCGTCCTTGGCCTCATTCGGCAGCACTTGACAATATCCAATTGGTATGGAAACCTTCATGATTTTCTCTCTACGAACGTCTCTTACATCATCGCATCAGAGGCAGGTTGAGGATGTCCTTGATGAAACCGTATGTCATCACAGTGAATAGACTGAACTTCCGCAAGCACAAACAAGGCCAAGGTCTAAGAGAACAAGGAGAACAAAAGAAATAAACATTTCCCCAAAGTCATCATCAGCAACGTGCAGGAAAATAGAGAGTCTGGCTTTCCCTTCTTTAAAGCACAATGGTCATTCTTAAATCGCTGCTTTTTTAATATATTGGAAATAAAATAACTATACCAGGCATTGGAAGAAATTATTGTGGGATTAATAGTTGTTTTTTTTACACACATAATGCCACAACTCACAAAGGACTTTGGACCACATAACTCAATTGCATTTCCTACAATTGAGAAACAGAGACGCAAACAGGATTATGAGGTCTATAAGGTTTAAAAGAACAGGTTTTCTTTAATCCTACAGATGGATGCAAGCTAACAGGGTAATTGAGTGTTGTGGTGAGTTTGTAGTAACAAATTAACCTCCCAAGTGTTACCTGTGGAATCAATGGAACCCCATCAGGTATTTCCCTCCCCCCCACTTAAATACATTTGAAATTTTAGCATTGAAATGAAAGATGAAAGATTTCAGGAATTGTAAAGAATCCAGAAGACAATGAGATTCCCTTTTTAGGTCTTGATAAATTTTTGCAGATTCTGGAATGTTTTGCTGAGAAGTAGAAGTTAAATTAAGGGATGCGGTGGCTCAGTGGGTTAGGACACTGAGCTTGTCGATCAGAAGGTTGGCAGTTTGGCGGGTCGAATCCCGAGCGCCACGTAACAGAGTGAGCGCCTGTTACTCGTCCCAGCTTCTGCCAACCTAGCAGTTGGAAAGCACGTAAAAATGCAAGTAGAAAAATAGGGACCACTACGGTGGGAAGGTATCAGCGTTCCGTGCACCTTTGGCGTCTAGTCATGCCGGCCACATGACCACGGAGACGTCCTCAGACAAGCGCTGGCTCTTCGGCTTTGAAACGGAGATGAGCACTGGCCCTTAGAGTCGGAAACGACTAGCACACATGTGCGGGGGAACCTTTACCTTTACCTAGAAGTTAAAAGGTTACAAAAAGATTTATAGCCATTTACAGCTTTTTTCTTTTCTTTTTTTTTTTTAATGTCATGCTAAATTTAAAAGTCCTCTTTATGCATTTCTTTTTCAAGGGTGTGCAAGTGGGATCTAATCCAGTCTTGATTGCTTCAGTTTGGCTTTTCGATATCAAAGTAATCTATTTGAATTCAAAAAGTTGATTCAATGCCGAGACGAAAGGGCCTTTTCTCATAATAATCAAAAGGGTGTCGGGTCATTGGATTAACCTGGAAGTGATGGATTTGCTTGAAAAATTCAATCCAAATTGACAATCTGATTTTTTTAAAAAAAACAGTCCATTTGATTTTAATCACAATTGAATTTCTTCACATTGAATCGCTGTAACATCTTTGCTTCTTTTCATCTTTCTATTGGTTTTCAATACTTTCTCTTTGCCTCACCTAGCACTATTACGTCGAAAGGGACATCTGTTACTGGTTGGTAAATAAGCACAAATTTGTTGACAATTCTATGTGTCCTGCCAGAAAGAATGACACTGATTGGCTGGCATATCTATGGTAACTGGATGCCCATTGAAATATGTAACCAAGCTTGTTCAATAATGACCTGGTCTGAAATTCTGAAAACAGATAATCTTGAACATATTTTAAGATGGTTTAAGAAAGACTGGGACACAGAAAAACTGATAATGTAGAAGAGCGGGGACTATATCATTTTGTAGCATTGATAAATCCTATTTTATATCAGAACATTGTGATTGCTTTCACTTGGATGCAGCCCTATCTCCCAGATAACTGTTATATCTTCCCGGTCTGGTAATGGACTCATTCTTTTATCCCAAAACTAAAGCTTTGATAGGTTATTGCATTGTACTGTAGTTTCAGTGGATGTTCAGGCAAGATATTCTTTACAAGTTATTTACCAGAATAACTCTCCGACGATTATTAAATTCCACCTGAAATTGGGTTAGCAATAATAATAATAAAAAATCTAAAAATGAGAAATGGGGAACTTAAATACTTGTATATAGTGTATGTACTGCATGTATGTGTATACATTTCATTTGGAAAACCATAGATATAATCTTTTAGGAGGGAACCCCCCCCCCAGATCTACAGTATCTTTGGCTCTCTGTCTTAAGTGATGCAAACTTTCAAATCCTAGGTGGCTGCAATATTTTGTGATGGTGTAATGAGAAGTTTATAACCTGGGAAGGTTATTACTGTTTATAGTTGCTTTTGTATGGGAATTTGCATTTTCTTGCAGGATATATCTTATGAAGGGCAAGATACAGTAGGCCAACTACTTTCAGCCTTGCTGGTGTCTTGAAAGGATATTCTGAGTTCTGTGCTCATATTTCTGATGCACTTGAACGTAGAGAACAGAGATAACATGCCAGACAACAATGTCATTGTGCTTCTGTTGTATTAAGAACTTAGAAGAGGGGGCAAACGATAACGTAAAATGACTGGGCAGGCCACATGGCAATCTGCTCTTCCTGATGGTTTGAAATGAGTCAGAAGACAGCAGCTCTTTCGTACAGATATACGATGTTGTGGATCTGTTCCAGAAACCCGGTCAGATTAGTTGGATCAATTTTTTTGGGTTTCTAGTGAGTTGTGTATACACTGGCATTTTCTCCAATCATGCTCACTTGATCTCAGACAGCCATACCACAGGAAACTCAAGGCAATAATTTCCTCACGAAATCCCTACATCTGATAAAAAGACGCCTTGTTCTTTCACTGCCCTACTGGATTGTCTCCTTTGGGGAAAATGTACACTTCAAAAATCTTATTCTTGAATTCTCTCTGGGCTTGATAACTATACTTCTCAATAACGATGATGGACATTCCTTAGTTTCCTGAGGCAATCTTGACTGAAACACCAGGCAGTCATTTTTGCCCTCACACTTTTATGTTCTGTAACAAAAAGAACAGGGTGATCTAACAGGCTTTGAAAGTGAATGCTAAATTATATGGATTAGCTTTCTTTAGAAAGATGCCTTCTGAAATCCTGTTAAAAATACCTTACAGGAAATTAAATACAGACAATCAAGATTATTATTATTATTATTTAAAAATATCCATGCTAAATTACAATTTGAGCTTTGAATGAGTTATACTGAAATCAGTAGGACCAAATGTATATATTTGAGGGTACATGCTGAATGACATTTCTTTTTGAAGCATTTTTTTTTTAAAAAATCATTTAAACCAATAATCAAGAACTTTAAATGCATGAAGGAAATGAAAGGGTCTGGGCATAATATGTTGGGAGATATTTATGTGCTACAACTGCTGAAATGGACAGGTTTCTATTGCTTTTGAGTGAAATAGATGTAGAAAAGAAAAGGGAACGTTCAGTTGGGTTGGTGGTTTGGTTACTATTAAGCTTAGTAGGTCGTAGTCTGGAGGCATTTAAACCATACGGTTGTTGTTGTTAGCTGCAAAGTCGTGTCCGACTCATCGCGACCCTATGGACAACGTTCCTCCAGGCCTTCCTGTCCTCTAGCATCTTCTGGAGTCCATTTAAGCTCACGCCTACTGCTTCAGTGACTCCATCCAGCCAGCATACAGCGGTGTGCAAAATGGCCCCTTTGAATTGGAGAAACAACAATGCAAACTGGGAAGGAAAGGTAGACTTTTGGCGATGTCACGGCTATGTACAGTACATGTAATTTTCCTTTCTTTCATGCAACTCTCCAGACAGGTAAGATGCTGAAGTGAAGTTGTGGAGAAGTAACTTTTCAGCGGTGAGTATGTCAAATAGGTGTCATTTCTTCTGCCGACTGCTGAGCCCAAACAACATTTTGTAAAAGTTGAAATTTCACCTTCCAGATCTTCTCTTTTTCTCAGCCAAGACCAAACCACCGGGAGAAGAAAACAGAGGAGGAATCAAGCAGTTAGAAAACAATGGTGAAGACCGTAGATTTCAGACTTGTGCTGAGGAGTAGCATAAATGACAGGAAAAGAGGTGAATTTTTTTCCCTTCCTCTTCATCTTCCTAGGATCTTGAAAACAGAGGACGCTGGGATCCATTCCAGATGCCAGAATGCTACTATTACTATTATTATCCTGGTCTTGTAGAAGATACTTTATCAGTGTTTATTCAAGTTTTGAGAAAGAGAAAGGATTAGAGAAAGTGGTAATAAAATCAAGAGCCTTTGAAGTTGGAGAAACCCTGATGGGCAAAAGCAAAGTAGCACCTGGCTACTCAACGTATAGAGGTCGAACCCGAGTGCTGCGTAACAGAGTGAGCACCTGTTACTAGTCCCAGCTTCTGCCAACCTAGCAGTTCAAAAGCACGTAAAAAATGCAAGTAGAAAAATAGGGACCACTATGGTGGGAAGGTAACAGCGCTCCGTACGCCTTCGGCATCTAGTCATGCCAGCCACATGACCACGGAGACGTCCTCGGACAAGCGCTGGCTCTTTGAAACAACTAGCACGCATGTGTGGGGGAACCTTTACCTTTACCTTACATCACATCACAACACATCACATCACAACTACATAATTACATCACATCACAACAAATCACATAACTAGTGATGGGACAGCACAAACTATCAGAAAGCAGATTAGTTTAGTGTCAACATGTTGTTTTAACGGAATAACAGAATATCAGATTTGGAAGGGACCTTGGAGGTCTTCTAGTCCAACCCCCTGCTCAAGCAGGAAACCCTATACCATTTCAGACAAATGGTTGTCCAGTCTCTTCTTAAAAACTTCCAGTGATGGATTACTCACAACTTCTGAAGGCAAACCGTTCCACTGATTAATCGTTCTAACTGTCAGGAAATTTCTCCTAAGTTCTACATTGGTTCCCTCCTTGATTACTTTACCGAAGGCTGCTTGTCCTGCCTTCTGGTGCTTTGGAAAATAGTTGACCCTCTCTTCTTTGTGGCAACCATCAAAATATTGGAAAACTGCTATATTATCATGATGAAAAAGACATAATGTTTCTTTCAAAAGGAAATAGAAGTAGCACTCCTCAATTTTCAGCAAGATTCCAGTTGAAACTGTTGGATTCTAAGAATATACAAGGACATATACAAAGCATCAGAAACCTTATAACCCATCCATTAAATGTACAGTTTGTATTAGGATCAAGGAAAGGCCAAATGTCAGCTTGGACATGGTGGCACAGTGGTTAGAATGCAGTACTGCAGGCTACTTCTGCTGACTGCCAGTTGCCAGCAGTTCGATTCTCACTGGCTCAAGGTTGACTCAGCCTTCCCTCCTTCCAAGGTCAGTAAAATGAGGACCCAGATTGTTGGGGGCAAGATGCTGACTCTGTAAACTGCTTAGAGAGAGTTGTAAAGCACTGCGAAGCGGTATATAAGTGCTATTGCTAAGGGGTTTTTTGGTGACAGTGAGGGAAGGACTTATTGCATCCTCCCAGGGTCTCTGTCCTAAGATAATAAAGCACACCTAGTTCGTGAAGGCAGCTGCCAGGGAAGAAAATTTGAAATTAAATTTGAAAATTTCTGGTCTAGTTCAAGACTGAGCAATTAATTTTCTCAAGGGGCCACAGGCAAAACTAGGATTGTTGTAGAGGGCCACTGTGCCCCCACCACTGCCCCATGGCCCCTGCTGCTTCCATTGGCATGGCCAGCTGCTACCAAGGACCAGACAGAGACAGTCAAAGGGCGAGATGTGGCCCACGGGCTGTAGAAAGCCAACATCGGCTCTGAGTGGTCAATTTTGCTAGCTGTGTTAAGTACACTTGAATATTCTTCTCGTTGTTCTGCTTTGCTAAGTTCTATTTTCACTCTGATGCATGCGTTTGTGTGTGTATGTGTGAGAAGCACTACATTATTTTAACAGCAAGATTATGAATACACACACACACACACATACACACACTGGACTTTAGTTCGGCCTTTATAGTCTTTCTATCCAGAGATGGAGGACAATCAAATTAAAGATTTAGTATTTTCTCTGTGCTATCCTCATTTAAGAGGTTGCATTCTGCTGTCTTTGCTTTTGCCTTGGCCGCTGTGCTCCTCTTCTTCATTCTGTATAATTAAATATACTCGTTCAGCATTCAGAAAATGGCATCATTCTTAATTCATGCCTGGTAATTCAGGGAGACAATAAAATAACAGCCATGCACGAGTCAAGGCCTGTAATGCATAGTTTAGATGCTGGTGGCTTTACAAGCCCACCCTCTCTTTATCTCTCAGGATGTTCTGATCAAATCTAATGGCTTCAAAGAGGGTTCCTGAACGAACCCCACCAAAAGCAAGGCAACACAACTTAAATGTATTATACTCTCTTGACTTTGCAAGCCATTGGGAATAAAAGTGTGAGGGTGGGAATGATTTAATGCAACCTTTCAGCGTCACCGTACCAATCTAAATGTCAAATGTTGTTCCTGATTCAGCTTCAGTCTCATTTCCTTCTTGGCTGTTAACGTAGAACATAGAATACTAAAGTTGGAAGGGACCTCAGAGGTTTTCTAGTCCGATGCCCTACTCAGGCTGGAGACCCTATACCCAGGGGTGAGATTCAGCCAGTTTGCACCACTTCGGAAGAACCGGTAGCTAATTGTTTGTTGCCCAGGCCCAGAATGGATTTCCGGAAGCTGCATCCACACAGAGAACCAGTTGTTCACATATTTGAAGCCCACCACTGGGTGTACCATTTCAGACAAATGGTTCTCCAGTCTCTTTTTGAAAGCCTGCAGTGATGGGGCGCTCACAACTTCTGAAGGCAATGGTGATTGCTCTCACCATTAGGAAATTTCTCCTTAGTTCTAGGTTGCTTCTCTCCTTGGTTAGTTTCCATCCATTGTTTCTTGTCCTGCCTTTTGGTGCTTTGGAGAATAGGTTGATCCCCTCATCTTTGTAGGAGGGGACACTGCTATCATGTCTTCCCCAGTCCTTCTTTTCATTAGACTGGATATACCCATTTCCCGCAACCATTCTTGGTATGCTTTAGCCTCCAGGCTCCTGCTTACATTTATGGTTCAATAACCAATATCAGGCACCACATAAAGGGGTCACGTCATAAAGGAGGAGTCATATTCATCATTGGGGCAATGCAATTGCCTGTAAGTCAAGGAAATGAAACTGACAACAGAAACAAAACATCAAAATAAATAGTCCTATTTTCACCAGTGCCAGGTTGTGGTAAATAAGATTCACGAGAGTTGCCACCTTCAATTCATTTTTAGCAAATGCAGGTATTCCTTGACTGACAGTAGTTTAGTGGCTGTTCAAAGTTACCACTGCACTGGATGAAGTGACTTTTTACATTGCAGCATCCCTATGGCCACGTGACAAAAAAAATTCAGACACCGGTCAACCGGTTTCATATTTACGACGGTCGCAGTGTCCCAGGGTCATGCGGTCCCTTTTTTGCAACCTTCTGACAAGCAAGGTCAATGGGGCAAGCCAGAGTCACTTAGCCACCAGGTTGCTAACTTCACAACTGCAGGGGTTCACTCAACAAACGGGGGCAAGAAAGATCATAAAAGTGGGGCAAAATTCACTTAACACATGCCTCGCTTAGCCACAGAAATTTTGGGCTCCGTGGTGGGGCTAAGTCTACTTGTAAGCTGTTTCTGTGAATTTGTTTATCCTTTTACCGATGCTTCCTGCTAGGCAAAGCTCCATTGTCTGTAGTGATGTATATGTTAAAACCACACATGCTTTTCCTTTTTTGCAATTTAATTTTGTGAAGCAGGCAAAGTGGGGCTCGCAACGTCCATGGTGGGGGCCTTTTGTTTCTGGCCTATACAGAGATCAGCATTTAAGCTGATTTGTAATGATGTTTGCTGCATTTACACAATGCTGATCATTTTCATTACGTGCTGCTGAGGGACAAATCGTCCTGGATCTCGCTTGGAAATAATAAATCTGCATTCAGTCTATTGTTTTGGGTTTATTGGACATGGACACGCCAACGTAATTTCATTTAGGGTTATCTGGTGAAAATTCCGTATAGACTCGCTTCCTTTCAGACAGCTCTTTTTTTATTAACAAATTGGATTACTGCATGCAGATTCCGAGTTGAGCAAGATAAATATTATTCTAGCTCTTTTTACTCTCAGGATATGTGTTTGGTCTTTATTGCTCTTTACTAGACACAAGAGGGCAGGGCAGTTAAGAGAATTGCAGTAGTTTCACTGTTTCTCACATCAAACCTGGGGTAAGTTCCAGATACGTAAATTAAAAGTGAGGAAGTCACGCCTGCGTTTCAGTTTCTCCTGTCAAAGCGATGAAATTGTAAAATGCTTAGGTTGATCCGTCAGTTACTCCTGCTCTGCAGGAGATGTTTTTAGATTTTGAAGACCATTTGCTCCAAGCATGGTAGGATTCTTCAAGGTTGCCTTCCATGCAAGCTTCTACAATTGGCCTTTTTACAATTGAATTAGGAGATTGGATAACAGGAAGTGGCAGGGAGGAAGAGTTATGGTTATGGGAGGAGAGGTGTTACCTCCCGTTGATAGGGCGCATAACTTAGGTGTCCTCCTGGATACACGACTCAGTTTTGAAGAGCATATAGGAGTTGTGGCCAGGGGGGCATTTGCCCAGGTTCGCCTGGTGCGCCAGTTGCGCCCCTATCTGGACCGAGATGCTCTACATACGGTCACTCATGCACTTGTTACCTCCCATATAGATTACTGCAATGCTCTCTACATGGGGCTGCCCTTGAAGACCACATGGAGGCTCCAGCTGGTGCAGAATGTGGCCGCATGGGTTGTGATGGGAGCATCCCGATACTCCCATATTACACCCCTCCTGCGTGAGCTGCATTGGTTTTACGTTTACGTTTACGTTTACGTTTTATTTAATTTATATACCGCCCTTCTCCCTGGGGACTCAGGGCGGTTCACAGGGCATATAAATAAAAATACAATACTATACAAAAGTTAAAACAGAGATTAAATCAATGCCCAATTAAAAAACAATAATACAATCTAAAATAACAATTTAAAACCCAGCTCCCCCATCAGGCCAGACCAGCCAATTCAAACAAATGGGTCTTCAGACCACGACGGAAAGTTCGGAGGTCCGATGCCGTCCGGAGCTCCACCGGCAGTTGGTTCCACAAAGCCGGGGCACCCACAGAGAAGGCTCTCCCCCTGGGGGCCGCCAGTCGGCATTCCCTGACCGGAGGCACCCTGAGGAGGCCCTCTCTGTGGGAACGCACAGGGCGGAGGGGAGTTGAAGCCGGCAGCAGGTGGTCCCCGAGGTACCCCGGACCCATGCCAAGTAGGGACTTAAAGATCATAACCAAGACCTTGAACCTCACCCGGAAGACAACTGGTAACCAATGCAGCTCGCGGAGCAAAGGTGTAACATGGGAGTACCGGGAAACTCCCAAGACAACTCTCGCGGCCGCATTCTGTACCAGTTGGAGCCTCCGAGTGGTCTTCAAGGGAAGCCCCATGTAGAGAGCATTACAGTAGTCAAGGCGAGAGGTCACGAGCGCATGAGTGACCGTGCACAGGGCATCCCGGTCCAGATAGGGCCGCAACTGGCGCACCAGGCGAACCTGGGCAAAAGCCCCCCTAGTCACGGCCACTACATGATCTTCTAGGGTAAGCCGTGAATCTAGGAGGACTCCCAAGTTGCGAGCCCTATCTGGTTACCGGTTGCCCTCTGGGTGAGATTTAAGGTGCTGGTTCTTACCTATAAAGCCCTACATGGCTTAGGCCCAGGATATTTGCAGGACCATCTGCTGCCGGGAACGACTTCCCATCACCCAGTGCGCTCACACAGGGAGGGCCTCCTCAGGGTGCCGTCGGCTAGACAATGTCGACTGGCGACCCCCAGGGGGAGGCCTTCTCTGTGGGAGCGCCTGCCCTGTGGAACCAACTTCCCCTTGAGCTCCGGATGGCCCCAGATCTCCAATCCTTTTGTCGCTGCCTTAAAACATTTCTTTTCCATCAGGCTGACCTGGACTGATGACAGGGATTTTTAAAAATGTTTTTAATATTTTATCATTGGGGCTTTAATTTAATTTTTTTTACATTTGTATTATTGTCTTTTATTGTTGTTAGCCGCCCTGAGTCCTTCGGGAGATAGGGCGGCATATAAGTCCCCCCCCCAAAATAAATAAATAAATAAATAAATAAATAAATAAATAAATAAATAAATAAATAAATAAAAGTTCAGAATGTTTTCCAATAAGAACAAAGACTTTTGGGCAGTGTTCAGTGATTGTAGCCTAGACAACAGATTTCTTGATGTCCCATTGGCATCTTCAGTTGTTGTGAAATGTAAGAACTTTGTTTTCTAGACCAGAGGTCCCCAACCTGCAGTCCATGGACCAGAACCGGGCCACAGCATGCCAGCAACCGGTCCACACAAGCAAGGAAAGCCCCATCCACAGGATGCAGGCAGCACACAAAACTACACACCCTCCAGTCCATGGAAAAACCTCTCTCCACTTAACCGGTCCCTGGTGCCCAAAAGGTTGTTCTAGACCAAGGGTAGGCAACCTCGGCTCTTTTATGACTCATGGACTTCAACTCCCAGAATTCCTAAGTCAGCATACCTGACTCAGGAATTCTGGGAGTTGAAGTCCATGAGTCATAAAAGAGCCGAGGTTGCCTACCCCTGTTCTAGACCATGATCACTAAATCCAGAAGTTCAACCCTGCCCAACCGTTAAGGACATGGCTTTTAACAGGAAAGATTACTTCTTCAAAGCGGCAGTTTTCAAATGTGTGAAGTTTATTTTGCTTGTAGACTGATCGGTGCATCTGTTGAAACATTTATACAATTGATATGAAACAGTTTTGAAAAATAATTTCAAGCAAAGCCAAAACGATTGACAATGACCATGGGTCACAGCAGAGGCTACTTTTCTTACCTTGAAATAATTATTGAAATCATGATGATGTTACGTCATCGGCTATGATGTCATGTAAGGCAGGGGTCCTCAACCTTGGCAACTTTAAGACCTGTGGACTTCAACTCCCAGAATTCCTCATCCAGCTTTGCTTCAGGTCCACAAGTCTTAAAGTTGCCAAGGCTGAGGACCCCTGATGTAAGGCATGGAAAGCGACTCTTAGAGGAGTGTTGAGTCTGAACAGTCTCTCCCTTTGGAAGACATCTTAAGACTGAGGCGAAAATTCAAAGCAGATCAATTTAACTGGGTAAGCGTTTCCAATATTTGAAGAAAAAGAAAATGGAGCTGAGGGCCAGGATCTTCTGTTCTCGATGCTGTCTGAGCTTGTTTGCCATTTCTGATGGAAGTTGGAAAAGCTGACAAAGCAGAGACAGAGTTTCTCCATCTCAGCTATGTTTGTATATCTGTAGTTCTCTCTTTTTTTCTAAGATTGGGGTGGGGGGGAAATCAAAAGGAAAGAAACTGTTTGTTGGAATGGGCATATACGCGCAGATAAACAGAAAGGTTTCAAGAAGGGAAATATAGTTGTGTTGTTAATAACTGCTGAAGGGCAAGCTTTGCAAAAGTTTAGCTTACAAAAGAGGAGCAATTCCCACCAGAGATTCCAAACCTAACTCTTTACCGGATTATTTACACATTTATTTATTTATTTTTGACTCTCAGAGGCCACTTTCTGTGCTGACTTCTTTCTAGACCTACCTTTCAAAGAACAGTGAAATAGATGCCATTCACCAAGAGCTTTTTCTGCGACTCCAGGCACGGGGGCCCTTTGCAATCACGGCCACCTCTTTGCAATTCTGTCCTCTCATCTCTCTTTCACACATTAGAGGCTCAGCTGTAGAGAAAGTCAAATCACGCTTGAAACCATTTCCATTCTGAAATGTCGACATGCTGGCGACTTTGAGGTTGGGACAGTTATCCACTGATATAAATACACGGATATGAACGAAAAGAAGGGCTACAGGTGACGTGACAGCAGTGTTCCAATATCTCAGGGGCTGCCCCAAAGAAGAGGGAAGCAACCCATTCTCCAAAGCATCTGAAGGCAGGTCAAGAAGCAATGGATGGAAACTGATCAAGGAGAGAAGCAACATAGAACTAAGGAGAACCACCTGCCTCCAGAAGCTGTGGGTGCTCCAACACTGGAAGTTTTTTAAAAGAGATTGGACAACCATTTGTCTTAAATGGTATAAGGTTTCCTGCCTGAGCAGGGGTTTGGACTAGATGACCTCCAAGATTCAAGGTACTGGTAACGGTATTCAAAGCACTCCATGGCATGGGGCCGGAGTACCTTAGGGAACATCTGCTGCCGGCATCAAGCTCCCTGCGCCCTGTGCGTTCCCACAGAGAGGGCCTCCTCAGGGTGCCACCGATCAGAGAATGTCGATTGGTGGCCCCCAGGGGGAGATCCTTCTCTGTGGGCGCTCCGGAGCTGTGGAATCAGCTACCGGTAGAGCTCCGGATGGCGCCCGATCTTCGCTCCTTTCGCCGCGATCTCAAGACATTTTTGTTTGTACAAGCCGGCCTAGCCTGAGGGGGAGTGTTGGGGTTGTTTTATTTTTTGTTTTTTAATTGTTCTGGGGGTTTTTAGCGTTGTATTATATTGTTTTTAACTAGGGCAATTGTTTAATCTGTTTTTAATGTTTGTATTGGTTATTTTATTCTGCCCTGTGAACCGCCCTGAGTCCTCAGGGAGAAGGGCGGTATATAAATGTTATTAAATTAAATTAAATTAAATCCCTTCAAACTATTCTGTTCTGTTCTGTTCTGTTCTGTTCTATTCTATTCTATTCTATTCTATTCTATTCTATTCTATTCTATTCTATTCTATTCTATTCTATTCTATTCTATTCTATTCTACTCTACTCTACTCTACTCTACTCTATTCTATTCTATTCTATTCTATTCTATTCTATTCTATTCTATTCTACTCTATTCTATATAAATTCCAGTCTCTCCTGCCCTCTTATGGAGGTTCAGCTACCATAACATTTGAATGAAATGGCATCATTAAAAAAACAGAGTCCAGTTTGGCTAGAGATTGATAAGGAGAATAGAGACAGGCGCTCATGGTGCGTAAACGAGAATTTGTTTAGAAATCAGAGAAATGTGGAAGAATGCAAACAGCGGATGAAGGATTTTTTTGAAATTAACATGAATAAGGGCACCTCTATGGACATGGTTTGGGATGCTAGCAAGGCCTATATGAGAGGGGTGTTGATATATATGAATAATAAACATAGACGTGCTGTGGATGCAAGGAGGAAAGAACTGGAGAATGAAATAAAGGAAAAAGAAAAGGCTTTGATTTTGAATTCAGAGGATGTGAAGACTAAGGAGGCTATTAAACTGTTAAGAGGACAATTTGATAAATTAATGGCTGACCAAGTGGCAACCAATTTGCGGTTTGCCAGGTATAATACTTTTTGCAACGCTAACAAACCAGGTAGATGGTTAGCTTATAGATTGAGGAAAAAACAAAGGGCTTCTAATATAGACAAAATTGAGTATAAAGGAAGGGTTGTGTTTCAACAGGACCTTATCAAGGGTGCTTTTGTGGATTTTTATTCTAAACTATATGCTAAGGAGAAGATTAATGAAAAAGACATTGATATATATTTGGAGAATGCTAGCATCCCGGTTCTTACGCAAGTACAAAAAGAGGAGATTAATCAATTAATTACAGAAGAAGAAATTTTTACAGCAATTAAGGAATTGAAGGTGGATAAAGCACCAGGTACGGATGGTTTGTCTGCGGCTTACTATAAAAATTTACAATTAGAGATGATGAAACCGTTAAAGGAACTGTTCCAGACAATCCAGAGGGGGGGAAAGGTGCCACCGTCTTGGAGAACAGCTTTTATTTCTTTGATTCCGAAGGAAGACCAAGATGCTACTCAAGTTAAAAATTATAGACCGATATCGCTTTTAAATACAGATTACAAGATATTTGCTAAGGTTTTGGCTAACAGACTGATGAGGGTTCTGCAACAGGTGATTCATGGGGACCAAACGGGGTTTATCAGTGGTAGGCAAATGAAAAATAATGTGAGGCATATAGTTGATGTGTTAGAGTTTTTGGAAAGGAACAACCAGATCCCTGCGGCGCTAATTTTTCTAGATGCTGAAAAAGCTTTTGATCAATTGAATTGGCAATTTTTGATGAAAGTTTTAGATAAAATGGATTTTGGGGAAAATTTTCTACAAGCGATTAGGGCATTATATCAAAAACAAACTGCCCGAATTATAGTTAATAATAGTCTGACAGAAGCATGTAATATTGAGAAGGGCACAAGGCAAGGGTGTCCGTTATCACCCTTGTTATTTGTGTTAACATTAGAGATATTATTGGTTAAAATACGGAATTCGGAAAAAAATAAGGGGATACAAATTAGAGATCAGGATTAATGATTAATTAATGGCTACCCTTGAAGACCACTCGGAGGCTCCAGCTGGCACAGAATGCAGCCGCGAGAGTTGTGTCGGGGGTCTCCCGATACTCCCGTGTTACACCTTTGCTCCGCGAGCTGCATTGGTTGCCAGTTGTCTTCCGGGTGAGGTTCAAGGTGTTGGTAATGACCTACAAAGCCCTCCATGGCATGGGTCCAGAATACCTTGGGGAGCACCTGCAGCCGGCGTCAACTTCCCTCCGCCCAGTACGCTCCCACAGAGAGGGCCTCCTCAGGGTGCCGCCGGTCAAAGAATGCCGACTGGTGGCCCCCAGGGGGAGAGCGTTCTCTGTGGGTGCACCGGACTTATGGAACCATCTTCCGGTAGAGCTCCGGATGGCGCCCGACCTCCGCTCCTTCCGGCGCGACCTTAAAACCCATCTCTTTAAGGAAGCGGGCCTGGCCTGATGGGATGGGGCGGGTTTGTTATTATGACTTTAATTTTAAATTTGTACTATGGGCATTGTTTAATCATGTTTTAATAATTTTAACTTTTGTATCTGTCTTTTACGTATTGCCCTGTTAACCGCCCTGAGTCTCTTGAGAGAAGGGCGGTATATAAATTAAATAAATAAATAAATAAATAAATTATAGATTGAGAGCATTTGCAGATGATCTGGTTGTTACAGTGACCCAGCCAGAGAACTCTGTTGTGGACCTGATGGAGATAATAACACAATACGGGAAGGTTTCTGGATTTAAAGTTTATACAGAAAACCAAAATTTTGGCCAAAAATATGACAGTTTCGCAAAAGGCTCTCTTAGAAGGATTAACTGGATTTGAGATTGTTAAAAGGGTTAAATATTTGGGGGTGTTTTTGTCGCCCTCTAATACAAAGTTATATAAAAATAATTATGAAAAACTATGGGGGGAAATTCAAAAAGAATTGGAGAGTTGGGAAAAATTGCAATTGTCTTTGTTGGGACGGATTGCAGCAGTGAAAATGAATGTCCTGCCTAAATTTTTATTTTTATTTCAAATGATACCGATTCTTAAGAAAGATTCTAATTTGGAGGAATGGCAGCGAGGTATCAATAAATTTGTTTGGGCAGGGAAAAAGCCACGAGTTAAACTTAAGATTATGCAGGATACTCGTGAGAGAGGTGGTCTTAAAATGCCCGATCTTAAACTATACTATGAAGCTGCTGCATTAGTAGGAATAAGTGATTGGATTAATTTGACACAAGAGAGATTATTAAATCTTGAGGGCCACGATTTGTTATTTGGCTGGCATGCATATTTGTTGTATGACAAGAAGGTAGACAATGTGTTTAGAGTGCATATTCTAAGACAGGCATTGTTGAGAGTTTGGAAGAAGTATAGACATAAGCTAGATTGTAAGATACCACTGTGGGCAATTCCAAAACACGCAATAGAAAATATACATGCTGGTTTCAAACATGATGTGACTACGTACAAGGAGATTCTGAGTTTGGAAAGAAATGTCTGGTGTTTGAAATCATATAGCCTCTTGCGAGAAGAGGAGGTTGTTCAAAACTGGTTTCAATATACTCAGTTACGGGCCAGGTGGAAAGAAGACCAGAAAAATGGTTTTACAATGACTGATGAAAATTTGATAAAGCAAATTAGAAATCAGGGACCAGCACATATCAAACGGATATATCTTGCGTTGATAGAGATTGATTCAGAAACAGAACTTGTTAAGGACTGTATGATAAAATGGGCCCAAAACATCCAGGAAGTTATCACAATGGACATGTGGGAAAAGATTTGGGTGAGGAACGTAAAATTTACACAAGCTCAAAATCTAAGAGAGAATTTTTACAAAATGTTTTATAGATGGCATTTAGATCCTAAAAAGCTTGCAAGTATGTGTCCGAATTATCAGCCTAAATGTTGGAGGTGCGGTGATGAAGACGCAACATATTTTCACATATAGTGGACTTGTAAAAAGGTTAAAGCTTTTTGGATAAAAGTCTGGTGGAACATGCAGAAGATTTTTAAACAGAGGATAAAGTTTTGTCCGCAACTTTTTTTGTTGGGAATAATTACAGATGTTACAGTTGTGGACACCAAGTTGATGTTGAATTTAATTACGGCAGCAAGACTTTTGATAGGTCAGTATTGGAAGAAAGAGGAACTGCCGACCATAGAAGAGTGGACTTTAAAGGTTTCCGACCTGGCAGAGATGGCGAAGATTTCGGCCTATTTGAAAGATCACTCGCAAGAACGCTATATTATGGAATGGAGAAAATGGATTGAGTTTATCCAGAACAAGTATAGGGTTAAGAAGTTTTATGTAGCATTTGAATAAGTCTTCTTTCTTTTTTTCTTTTTCTATCTTAGTTTTTTTATATATATTTAATATTATTAAGGTTTGTTTTATCCTATATAAGCTAGAGAGTGATAGATTTTTGAGTTTATGGTTGTTAGTATATGGTTGTTTATGATTGTTTTTCTTTTATATATACCTTGTATTTAGCTCTGGGAAGTCGGGGGGGGGAGGGGGGGGAGGGGGGAGAGGTAGGGTGGGAGGGAGAAGGGAGGGGGAGGGGGGTTTTTTAAGGGAAAAATTGTATGTTAAAACTTTTCAATAAAAAAAAAACAGAGCCTACAATGCTTCGGTGTTTTTGTCAGTCCTCCTCTGAGCAGATCCACAAATCTTTCTGCAAATAATGGATTCATGAAAGAACAATGTTAACAGAGGGTTGGGTCAGAAGATGAAATGCCATTTTTCTTTTCTCCTATTGGTCAGCC